>NC_057716.1:23914805-23944928 GCF_004010195.1 Chiloscyllium plagiosum | reverse complement strand
CTTTGGACTGTGGGAGGAAACCGGAGCACCCGGAGGAAACCCACGCAGACACGGGGAGAATGTGCAAACTCCACACAGTCAGTCGCCTGAGGCGGGAATTGAACCCGGGTCTCTGGCGCTGTGAGGCAGCAGTGCTAACCACTGCCCCCAAGGGGTTGGGGGCAGGCAGAGGGTGGGAGTGAGGGGCAGAGGGGCAGGGAGAGGGTGGGAGTGAGGTAGGGGCCCGGGAGGTGGGTGGGGTCTCATGCGCAGTGTGCTGCTGCCTAGTCTCCTGAACGAGGAGCAGACGTCACAGAGAACTCTTGAGTCCCAGAGGAAATCAATTAACTGAATAATCAATTATCCAAAGGAAATAGTGCCCGCCTATCTCTCATGATTGGAGTGAGGGCTGGGTGGATCTCATTGACTGGGCGATCCCTGATTGGGGTTGTTAACCTGGGACAATCAGGGAGCCCTGGCTGACTGATATAAACAGGAGATTAGAGGTGGGTGCTGCAGGCAGTGGAGTGCATCATTTCTCCCTCCAACTCTATTTTAATTTAGTCCCTACCCTCCCCCTCACTGTTTTGATTACACAGCACTGCCCTTTGATGTGAAGGGCAGTGTTTGTCACTGGCCACCCGGGTGTTTTCCTATCTTCGTGGTGGTGGAAATTGAATAAAGATTCATGCACTCTGCGTCTTTCACTGTGTCTCACACCTGCACACACACACCATGGGTGCTGGGGGAAAAATAAGCACTACCGCAGTTAGGTGGTAGTGTGGGGGAAAGGAAAAAAAAATAAACACAAGTGTGGGGTGGAGGGTGCTAGAAAAAAAAAGACAAGTAAAATAAAAAAAAAATAAACAGGAGATTAGAGGTGGGTGCTGCAGGGAGTGGAGTGCATCATTTCTCCCTCCAACTCTATTTTGATTTAGTCCCTACCCTCCCCCTCACTGTTTTGATCACACAGCACTGCCCTTTGATGTGAAGGGCAGTGTTTGTCACTGGCCACCTGGGTGTATTCCTATCGTCCTGGTGGTGGAATTTGAATAAAGATTGGTGCACTTTGTGTCTCTCACTGTGTCTCCCACCTGCACGCACACACCATGGATGCTGGGGATAAAATAAGCACTACCGCACTTAGGCGGTAGTGTGGGGTTAATAATAAAAAAAATAATAAACAGGAGTGCACTGCCCTTAAGAAAAAAAAGCAGGAGATTAGAGGTGGGCGCCGCAGGGAGTGGAGTGCATCATTTCTCCCTCCAACTCCATTTTCATTTAGTCCCTACCCTCCCCTTCACTGTTTTGATCACACAGCACTGCCCTTTGATGTGAAGGGCAGTGTTTGTCACTGGCCACTCGGGTGTTTTCCTATCTTCCTGGTGGTGGAAATTGAATAAAGATTTGTGCACCTTGTGTCTCTCACTGTGTCTCACACCTACACACACACACACCATGGGTGCTGGGTAAAAATAAGCACTACCGCACTTAGGTGGTAGTGTGGGGGTTAGAAAAAGAAATTAAAAAAATAAGAAAAAAAAACAGAAGTTGTTTTCACTGTGTCTCACACATATACACACACACACACCATGGGTGCTGGGGAAAAAATAAGCACTACCGCAGTTAGGCGGGAGTGTGGGGGTAAAAAAGAAAAAAAAATAAACAGGAGATTAGAGGTGGGCGCCGCAGGGAGTGGAGTGCATCATTTCTCCCTCCAACTCCATTTTGATTTAGTCCCTACCCTCCCCCTCACTGTTTTGATCACACAGCACTGCCCTTTGATGTGAAGGGCAGTGTTTGTCACTGGCCACCCAGGTGTTTTCCTATCTTCCTGGTGGTGGAATTTGAATAAAGATTCATGCATTTTGTGTCTTTCACTGTGTCTCACACCTGCACCCACACACACCATGGGTACTGGGGGAAAAAAATAATAAGCACTACCGCACTTAGGTGGTAGTGTGGGGGTTAAATTATATTAAAAAAAATAAACAGGAGATTCAGAGGTCTCTTCAGTTTAGGGGACTGACTGTGTGCTGGCTGGTCTTACAGTCAGTATGTTATTGTGAGTTTTTGCTTCCCTTTTTTTGGAGGGGGAAACCTGATTCCTGAACTGGCTGAATTATTTAGCCAGTTTGTTAACTGACATCCCTTTCAGTGAGGACTGACTATGTGCATCAGGAGTGTAACAATGTGTGTCAGGTATAAGTGAGTTCTCATTTGGGGGTCGTTGTTTCATTGGCTGGTTACAGCCTGTGTTACTCTTTTTCTCTTTTCTTTCTGAGAAAAGGACAATGTCAATTTTATGGTAGGGCTTAGGCCTTGGACTGTAGTTTTCTTTGTTTTTTGTATGTGTCTTCACTTTTTATTGGTGTTTTGTACTGAGCCCTGTGGAAGACATACATTTTACCAGAGGAGCTGTTCCTGTGGGGAGGCCTAGCCCTGGGACTGGGCCTCTGAAGATTGAACACCTGTGTGTGTGTGCTGGGAGGTGAGCAGTTGCAGTATCCTGGAGTTTGGGAGAAGACTTTTCCTTCAGGAGTGGACCAAACCCCTGTGAGTTAACTGCACCTTTTTGGGGTAACTAACTGTATTGTGGTGTTTCCTGGGTCTATCACTTGCACTGTCCTGCGTGTCCCTGGGTCTGGCAGGCCTTGCTGTGAGCCGGGAGGCTCATGGGTTGTCCTGAAAGCTGTCACCCCGAGAGCCGGAGGGTGGGTAGGCCATCCTGTGAATCTGAAGATTGGTAGGCTGTCCCAAAAGCCGGAGGGTGGGTAGGCCACCCTGATGCCAGTCACCCCGAGAGCCAGATGGTGGGTAGGCTGTTCTGAGCACTGTCGTCCCGATAAGGGGGTAATCGGGACGGGCTGTCTTAGAGGTGGTCGAAAGGTGTCAGAGCAGCCGAGAGCCAGAAGGCGCATAGGGGTGGGCTGAGATCCGGAAGGCTTGTGGGCTACTCTACACGCTGTCGTCCCAGGGAAGGGGACGGGCTGTCCTAGAGGTGGCCGAAAGGTGTGCCAGGATAGCCCACTGGTCGGAGGTGCAATGGGGTGGGTGAGAGCCCAATGGTACGTAGGGGCGGACTGAGAGCCAGAAGGTGGGTAGCTGTCCTCAGCGCTGTCACCCTGGGCAGGTACCGGGGCGGGCTGCCCCAGAGGTGGTCGGAATGTGCTGAGGGTGGTTAGTGAAGCCGGAAGGTGGGTAGGCCGTCCTGACCGCTGTCACCCCGGGCGGGTACCGGAGCGGGCTCTCCTAGAGGTGGTCAAAAGGTGTGTCAGGGCGGACCGAGAACTGGAAGGGGCATGGGGTGGACCGAGAACCAGAAGGTGGGTAGGGGCGGGCTGCCTTAGAGTGGTCGGAAGGTGGGAGGGGCGGGGGCTTGCTGAGTCTGTATTGTCTGCACTTTTGTATGTAACAGTACTGTCTAATGTACAACTGTCATTGCTGTTGTCTCTTTATATCTTTGAAACTGGGATTTGAGGTTTGTCCTCCTGTCCCTGTAAACTGTTCGAATGGTAGGGTTTGGGGCCTGGCTTTGCTGCTCCTCTCCCTTGTAAAATTGCTGTCTCTTGTATGCAGCTGTAAATGTAACTGTTTGTTGTAAACTGTTTTGTAATTTGTTTAATAAAATAAAAAAATTAAACAGGAGATTCAGAGGTCTCTTCAGTTTAGGGGACTGACTCTGTGCTGCCTGGTACTACAATCAACATGTTACTGTTAGTTTTGGCTTTTTTTTTGGGAGGGGCAAACCTGATCCCTGATCCCGCTGAATTATTTAGCCAGTTTGTTAACTGACATCCCTTTTAGTGAGGACTGATTGTTAAACTCCTGATGTGCACAATGTGTTTCAGGTATAGCTCAGTTCTCATTAGGGGAGTGATATTTCACTGGCTGGTTACAGCCTGTGCGTTCCTCTTTTCACTTTTTTTTGAGAATAGAATGTTAATTTTATGGTAGGGTTTAGCCCTTGGACTCTAGTTTTCTTTGCTTTTTGTATGTGTCTTCACTTTATTGGTGTTTGGACTGAGCCCTTGTGGAAGACACACACATTTTACCAGAGGAGCTGTTCCTGTGGGACTGTGCCTCTGAAGATTGACAACCCGTGTGTTGGGAGGTGAGCACTTGCTGTATCCTGGAGTCTGGGAGAAGACCTTGCCTTCAGGAGTGGACCAAAACCCCTGTGAGTTAACTGCACCTGTACTATGTTCCTGTGAGTGGGCCTGGTTTTCCAAGGCTGGGCCAGGACTCCATGGAGATTGAATACCTGGGTGCTGTGGGGTGTGCATTTGCTGCCTTCAGGAGTGGATTCTGCCCTTGGTTGCAAACTCTTTTTAGCAATTGACTCTGCAGTTTGGAGTGACCTCTAATTCTGACAATGCACATTGTATACTGGAGTGGACTCTTCCTGGAAATGGATTCCATATCTTGAAGACTGTATAGATTTGAACTGTGTACCAGAAAGGACTGTTGTTTTGGTAACTAAATGTGGTGTTTCCTGGGTCTATCACCTGCATTGTCTTGCGTGTCCCTGGGTCTGGCAGGCCTTGCTGTGAGCTGGGAGGCTCATGGGTCATCCTGAAAGCTGTCACCCTGAGAGCTGGATGGTGGGTAGGCTATCCTGCCAACCTGAAGGTTGGTAGGCTGTCCCAAAAGCCGGAGGGTGGGTAGGCTGCCCTGATCTCAGTTGCCCTGAGAGTCAGATGGTGGGTTGGTTGTTCTGAGCACTATCTTCCTGAGAAGGGGTAATCAGGACAGGCTGCCCTAGAGGTGGTCGAAAGGTGTCAGGGCAGCTGAGCACCAGAAGGTGTGTAGGGGTGGGTTGCGATCCAGAAAGCTTGTGGGCTACCCTGCACGCTGTTCCCCCAGGGAAGGGGATAGGCTGTCTTCGAGGTGGCTGGAAGGTGTGCCAGGATAGCCCATGGGCTGGATGGCACATTGGGGTGGGTGAGAGCCCAATGGTATGTAGGGGGAGACCAAGGGCCAGAAGGTGGGTAGCCATCCTCAGCACTGTCACCCAGGCAGGTCGCAGTGAGCTGGCTGGTCACAGTCCATTTACCCTGTACCTGTAAACAAAAGTTGGCTTAGTGAGGGGATACCAGCCTCTGAATCATTATTGCAGGTTCACAGCTACAACCAAATGAGATAAAGCACTGAAAGAAAATTGAAAACCTCAACTCTCCCTTACAAACATTCTTAAATAGAACAAAACAGTGCACACATAGATGGAGGGAGAACTGTAAAACAGTTTTTGGTTCACAAAATCTATTGGGGAAGATTCTTGCCAATAGAAAGATTATTTTCTAAATGCTGCCTCTGACTTGGAATAGGCATAGGCTGGCTGGTTCACTTATGAAAGGGCTTCGACTCACCCAATCCAAAGTGACAACTTGCAGCATCTGAAGATATATGGGTTTCCTCAGATTTAAAGTGGTTTGGTTGTCGAGAACTGAGGAAGGGAGAGGTTTTTGGCTGATGCAAATCTGCTGGTTTTTCTTGTGTGGCGCTGGAAAAGCACATTAGATCAGGCAGCATCCGAGGAACGAGAGAGTCTGTGTTTCTAGCTTAACTGTTGATGAAGAGCTCATGCTCAAAACATTGACTCTCTCGTTCCTCGGATGCTGCCTGACTGGCTGTGCGTTTCCAGTGCCATGTTTTTTGACATTGATCTCCAGCATCTGCAGTCCTCACTTTTCTCCTGGTTTCTCTTCTGGTCTGACCAGTTTCTTGTTCTGTCTCGCTCTCAGCCCAAGCTGTTCAGCCACCTGACAACCAAACACATTGCTGATGGCTGGTGAGAGAAACCTATGTGATTGATCACTGGCCTCTAGTCCAAACTAGTCAGCTTCACTTATAAGCTACCCCTTGGCTCTAGTTCATCTGCACATTGCTGGAACTCATGGCTACACAAACACCATTCACAAAAGATATTAAATTCCTTGCTTTCAAAATGAGCAGTCATCCTTGTAAATCCCTGAGTTTCAAGATACTCCTCTTCCATTTCAATCTGCATTCTTTATAAGGTTAAAAACAGCCAACTTTTACAGCTCTATATGGGGGTGCTAACACTCCAAGGACGTGAAAACATTCATTTCTTCAGGTAGCTAAGAACACAGACCAATATGCAGCCACTTCAGTGTCAGCCATACCACAAAGGCAAATTTAAGAACTCAATCTTCAATAACAGAGGATGGGAATAACTTGGGAATAACAAAATAAAACGCACAGGATACAAAGCAGTTACAGACATGCTACAACTGAACAAGGAATGTCTTCTTTGCAACCTATAAGACTGAAATACACAGAAATGAATCCAGGTATTATTGATGGATAGTAAATCAGAATGCCCAAAGTCAAAATGAACTCTGGCCCCATATAAATTAAAGTTGGGATGGGTCAGGTTTGACAAGGGTCTACTGGGACCCCATTTCGATCAATGAACCTCTGAGTTCTTTTCTGTGAGTTGGAGTCTCATACTTGAGTAATTCTGTCTACCATGTAACCTGTATCTATTGCTGATGTTTCATCAGCCACGACACCGATTCCTTATCATAAATAGGTGTTTGGGAAATTCCTACATCTAGGTTTGAAGGAGATCCAAGTTGACTTACTTGAAAGAAAGAGACAGGGTGGTGGAAGAGGTGGCAGATGAAATTTAAAAGGTTAAAATGAAACAATATAACAGATAGAATAAGGAAATACAAATTGGCCTGGGTCAAAATCCTGGAATTCCCTCCCTAATGACATTGTGGGTCAACCCACAGCAGGTGGACTACAGTGATTGAAGAAGGCAGCTCAACACAAACTTCTCAAAGGCAACTAGGGACGGCCAATAAACACTGGTGATGCCTACATCCCACAAAAATGAATTTAAAAAATACAATATAGAATATAATTGAGTATAATGCTGAAGGGAATGTAGCAACAGAGTGGCTTGTGTGCTTGGATCACTCAGGGCGGCAGGGTATCTTGAGAATGTGGTTAAAAGGCATCAGGAAGCTGGGCTTTCTGAATAGAGGCAGTGAAAATAAAAGTGAGGGTTTATGATGTGCCTTTATAAAACATGGATGGAGCCTCAACCGAGAGTTTTGTCCAATTCTCGGCATGACCTTTTAGGAAGGAGCTGAAGGCTTGAGAGAAGGTGCCAAAAACATTTGGGGGATGGCTCCAGGGTTGAGAAACCGTAATTACTGGATTGCTCTCATCGGACAAGGGAAGGTTGAGAGGAGATTCGATGGAGTTATTGCAGATCACGAGGCACCGAGAAGATACAACATTAAGGTCATTGGCAAAAGAAGCAGAGGTGACCCGAGAGAAACCTTCACTGCAATGAGTGCTTACAATCAGAATACACTGTCTGAGAATGTGGAAACAGAATCGTGGCTTGAAAAGGAGTTTGGATAAGCACCTGACTGGAAAGGAGCTGCAGATGAGGTTCCAGGGAAAGGTGGGAAAGAGGGGCTCACAGGATGAGACTGACAGTTCTCCAGCTCCCCAGTCAGCTCCTGACTTACCACGTCTGCCAGGCTGGTTGTTAAGTTTGGCATAACGTCCACTGATAGATCATGGTCTGGAATCTCTTCCTGCTTTACGTCAGGCTGCCTTGGACCTACTTCAGATGAGTCAACTTCTAAAGAGGGATAAGGCTGTAATATAAAGAATTAAACAAAGTCACCTGCACAAAGGCACCTACATGATCATACATCTCACAGCTCTCCCAGTGTCTCTGGGGATTTTGATCATGCTGCCTTACCTCCCAATTTGTCAGGAATCAGACCGATAACTTGCCAAGCCAATGTTGCTGAAGGAACTGAGATGAGAAATAATTTGTACTAGTCATCCTAATCCTCGTGCTGTATGTCTTTTGCCTTCCCCAAAATCACAGTTATGTTTGTTGACACATTGCCCTTTTCACTTATATAGCAACATGGGACCAAGGAGCTGGGCTAGGCCAGTTGGCCTTCAAATCTGCTCTGCCATTTGATGGCTGATTTAGTTATAGTTTCAACGCCCCTATCTTGTCTATGCTCCCCCACCACCCAGTAACCCTTTAAGTCCCTATCTATCAAGACTGTATCCAACTCAGCCTTGGATGAATCCAGTGATGCCATGTCTGTTGCTTTCTGCAGAACAGGATTCCACTTTGAGTTAATTGTGAGTCCGCGGTATAATAATTCACTGAGTTCCTTTTGAATATCCCCAAAAGTACATGTCTGTTGCAATACCTTTGTCAACTGTTTCTATTGCTTCTTCCAAGATTTCAAGTGAAGCTAGAATTTCCCTCTGAAATCCAAGCTGACTGTTCACTGTGATATTTTTGGTTTCCATTTGTTTTTCTGCTACGTTTTTCAATAAAACTGCCAATTCATTTTCTAACAATGTTTTGCCAACTGATCTATCACTTTCTGAAGTCATCCTGAATTATAATGGTATACAAACCAGGAAAAGGTAAAGTTGGCATAGTCCTACCAGGCTGCTCTCTCATGACAAAGAGTGGGTTAAGCTGAGGGTCACCATGCCTCAGGTGAGGGGAGCAGTTGAGAAGGAGAGTGTTTCATAGTAACCTCAGCCAGTGTGAGAATTGAACCTATGCTGTTGGTATCACACTGCATCCACAAACTGGTCATCCAGCCACCTGAAATCTTAAGTTACCAAAGGGACACTGGTCATGCAGCCCTTGATTGGATGCAGACCAAGTCACCTGGTGGCTTTTGCGATTTGTTGAATGTTTTTCCAAAGAAAAAAAGTGGCCTGTATAGGGATTTTCTGAAGGTTCTTTTCTCAACCTCGTAACTTAAATGGGAGTGACTCTTTCGTTTAACAGACTTGCACAAGCTGGGAGGCTGGCTGTTAGGAAGCTGGTTGTCTCCGTTCCGAACATCGACTGCTTTCTGGAACCAGTGCCGTCACCCTGCCCAGGATTGTTGATATTCAGAGTACTTATACCGAACCTAAACTGATGGTTGGATGCCAGGGTTCACCAGCTGATCTCCTGACCAAGCAGAGGGCCTGTGATGACCCCCTAACCCACTGCCTTCCCTCATCATTTTGTGAGTCCCTCCACTTGCTTGGCCATCTGTAGATGGTTAGTAAAGTGCAGCCATGCCATACAACTTTCCTTTGAAAATTTAAACATATTCTGTACATTGTACACTCACTACAAACCTTCAAGGAGTATGGGAAGGAATTTCAATCCCTTTCTAATGTTGGAAGGGATATCTTTACGCAGATTATGACAGGAGTATAAATGGATAAGATTTCACTCTTTTAAAGTTAACATTTCCTAACCTCTCTTTTGATTCAGAGAATTAATAATTGAGGATATTCTGTCTGGTATCCCAGCAATCTAATTTTAAAAAGTGCATACGTAATGTATTATTCAGCACCCTAGGATGTCGTCATGTTCAGTGCCATGAAGTTTTTGAAATGTAGCCTCTTTTACACACATGTAATGAAATGTTGTAGCCAATTCATACAAAAGTCAAGTTTCATTAATGGGAATGAGATCATGGAATCCATACAGTGTGGTAGAGGCTATTCGGCCCATACCGACCGTCCAAAGAGCATTTGTCCCACGCCCATCCCTATAATCCTGCATTTCCCATGGCTAATCCACCTAGCCTGCACATCATTGGATAGTGGGAGGAAACCCACAATAGGACAGGGAGAATGTCAAACTCCACACAGACAGACAGTCACCCAACAGTGGAACTGAACTCAGATCCCTGGTGCTATGAGGCAGCAGGGCTAATCACTGAACCACCATGCCACCCAGATGAGCAGTGCTGTTGGTTGAGGGATAAAAGATGCCCAGTGGACATGTAGTGATGCAGTGATGGTATTCCATAGCTCTGGACCAGTAGGTTCAGGGCCCACCAACTCCAGAGGTGTAGTATAATATGTCTAAATGGGTTGATTATAAATATTGGCAAAGTGCTGAGGAAAGATAATTGAGTTAAAATCACACTTCTGCTTTTGATTGCAGTTCACCAATAACTATCCAAACTTGAGAATTTACATTTCTAGACCGTCAATGTGGTTCTCCATTTGAGGGTTGAGTCCCCACTTACAGTGATCATATTGAGGGGTTATACTCACTTTTGAGAAAGGTACAGTTTCTGGAATATTTTTCAGCTCATCGTCCTCATTTCCCAAGCTGTCTCGAGGGGTTTGAACTATTTCAAGCTTGCCAGTGAGAGAAAAATCAGAATAACAACAAACAGGAACAATTATATGATTGGTTAGAAAGTCAGGAAAACACAGATAAATCCAAATAAAAAACCAATCCACACTGACATTGTCTCTAAGTCTCTCCATGGCACAATATCAATGAATTTCTGATTTCTTCCAATTACCCTGAACATGAACATAGCCACATTATGGTGACAGACAAGGCTTTAGAATATATTTGTGCCATGTCAACTCTTCTGCTTTTATTAATATATCTCCTCCCACCCAGAACCACAATCAGGTTCCTCTTTTTAGTGTTTCTTTCATGGAATGTGTTATTTACGACACCCATATTCCTTGAATAACTTGTGAAAAAACATAAGTATCAGTCTGGGATAAAAAAACAACAGGTCAATGGGAGGTCAGACTTTTTAAATAGGGACTAGAACACAAAGCAGAGGAATGTTTGAGACAGCCATACCATGCTAAGGTTAGATGGCGTTGAGTGTTGTGTACAGTTCAGAGCACTACACCTTAGACAGGCCTTGGGAAGAAATACAGAATGTGTTACCTGTGCCCAAGGGTTAGATTATGGGGAAAGATTACATAAACGAGGCTTGAACTCCATGGAACATAAAAGGTCAAGGAGTTATTGCATTTCAGGTTTTAGGATTTTGGATTGGTGGGGATAGATAGCAACCAACTCTTTGGTTGGTGGGAGAGTTAAGTCCAAGGGAACATAAACTAAAAATCAGAGCCAGATCACAATGGAGAGACAACAGAAAACATTTCTTTACACTAAGCGTGGTTGAACAGTGACTAGGATTTTTACTGGCAAATGGGTACAACAGAATATGCACAGTGGTTATTGAATGGTGGAATAGGTTCAGGGGTTGAATATTCTCATTCTACTTCCATATTATAACCCAATTCATCTCATGTTCCTTGCTCATTTCCATTATATCACCACATAATAACATAAATAAAACAACAGGACTGGAACATATGGTCCCTCCGGCCTGCTCTGTAAGATCAAACTGATCTTGGACCTCAACCTTCCCGCCCAATCCCCATGACTCTCTCTGAGCTCAGTATCCTATCAGCCTTAGCCTTGAATGTCCTCAGTAACCGAGCAACCCTCTGAGCTGGAGACATCCAAATCCTCTGAGTGAGGAAATTGCTCCCTATCTCAGTCCTGAATCACCAATCCCTTATCCTGAGACTGTACTTTCTAAATCTTGACTCTCAAGAACAGAGAACAATCTCTCAGCATCTCCTCCTTCCCCTGCCTCCCTCAAACTATGAGGTAGTCAGTACTCCCACTCACCGTGTGATCAGTTCTTTTTAATCTTGTTTTTACAAACATGAATCCTATTTGTGACAAACTGATAACTGTATTTCTTTTAACTGTTACTGATAACTCTAATAATTATATCTTTTGATTCGCTCCTCCTCTATATGTTAGACATCATATTGCTGTGTTCCTCAGTGTTAACTGTCACTCCCAGTTCGGTGTCATCCACACACTTTGATTTTGTCTTTCCAATTCCTGAGTGCAAATCCTTCATATCAACAGTGAACATCAGAAACCCCCAAAGGTCCAATTGTAAGCAAAGTATTTGCTTTCTTCTCCTGTGAGTTAACTATTTTTACTGTGTTTTCAGTTCAGCAGCCACACTGTGCTCCACATTGCACCTGAATGAACATGCTCTGAACTTAGTCATGAGTATTCTGTGTGTTATTTCATCAAAGGCTCATTCAAAAGTCCATAAATTACATCTGGTGTATTACTCCTGTCCATTCTGTTACCACTTCAAACCATTTAGAAAGGTGGATTCAACTTGGCCCCTTCAGAAACTTGTGCTTACTATTCTCTTAAATTCTTAACTCTGAGACGGCCTATTACACTTTGAAATAAACTTTCCAATGTCTTTCTTACCACCTGCAATTCCCCGAAAATGTTCTATATTCCCCTTATAAAGAGAAGGATTCATATACAAAGGTTTAACCCATTCCGATTGTTTACGGTATTACTGCCCTTTTTTCTATCTGAAATTATTTAACTATAACCACCATTCTTTATTGTGTTACTGTGATATAGACTTACAGGCACTGGGTGGCTGGATGTTAGGAAGCTGATGGACATTTCCTGAAGCTCACTGCTTTCTGGAATTTTGATAGAACTTGCACCTTCCCGAGTGTCGATTATTGAAAACATGGAGGTCGTTTCAAACATACCCTGTATAGGATAGTTATACTGCGACATGAAACATCAAAAGATAACTCTGGATACACACCCATCTCCCAGTGTCTCTCGGTCTCCCGGTCATTGCTATCCTCCCCCAACCAACACAGGGGTGACTCTCACTTCTGAACCAGGGTTTCCAAGGCAACTATTAGATGGGAAATTTGTAAGTGCTGTTACACTGATACCTAAACAGTCAATGGCCAATCAATAACTAAAAGACTGAATTTTGTTGCAAGCAACCTTGTGTCACCAGCAAAGATCTAAAAAGAGATTGAAGGAGGACATTGAACTAAAACCTCTCACCAAAGTTTGTATTCCAGATTGATACCATTGAACTGTGTTATCATTAATAATTTCTTCCCTTAATGTACATTTCTTTATATGTATCTGTCTGTGTATTTCTCAGTTGGTAGAGTCACAGGGTTTTACATTAGTAATTGTCTGCTGCCATCATTTAAAGACAATTTGTTCACAAGCTTACTTTCAGTTTTCTTCTGGTTAAGTATATAAAACTGGTGCTTATTCTTTTGACCTTAGGTTGTTAGTCAGGAAGATTGGATAATTTAACTGGATCTTTTCACATTGGATAGGGTGAATAGCCGAGGTCTATTCCCCAGGGTGGGGGAGTCCAAAACTGAAGGGCATAGGTTTGAGGTGAGAGGGGAAAGATTTCAAAGGGACCTGAGGGGCAACTCTTCATGCAGAGGGTGGTGTGATTATGGAACGAGCTGCCAGAGGAGGCCGGTATTACAACATTTAAAAGGCATGTGGTGGGTACATAGAAGCTAAATGTTGGCAAATGGGATTAGATCAGTTTAGGATATCTATTCGGCACGGATGAGTTGGATCAAAAGGTCTCTTTCTGTGCTCTATATTCTCCGGCCTGCTGTACAGCTCTGTTTGCAATGACCTCAGGAATAGCAGGACTTAACGTCTAGCTTGCCGCACTGGTGGGTTATAGCATTGGAAAGTGGCCAGAACAAGGAACGAGTCAAGCGGTGATAAATGAAAGGTTTTTTGATTGCAAAAATATACATTATTCATTAAAAATATTTTCTGTAAATACAAAGGATTCTCAATCCGTTCCGTATAGAGAGAAGAAAAAGATGCAAATGACATACTGGAATTGGATGTCCCACAGAGGCTACTGTGCAGTTGCAACAACAAAGGCATTTTTAACTCATGCAAGAAAAATATTTACTTAAATTTCAAGGTAACAGGGGGTTCTGAGAACTGAACAGAGCCCTTTTATATTTTGGCAGAAAGAGCTGAGTCGGTAATCTGCACCTTGGCAGCAGCTGCCTTAAATTTGAAAACTTTGTTTTATCTTAAATTTCAAAAATATATTTTATCCATAAAAAATATTTTAAACATACATAGTCACTAAAGCAATTCAGTTCTGTACAGTAGCATATGAAATAAATGCACAAGGAAGTTTGACTCTTCCCATCAACCAAACCAAAGGCATTTCCTCCTTGTATATTTGAGGCATGAGGAAGGACCCCTAATTAACTTCAGCATAAAGACCTTAGAAGATGGTCTTTCCCCACTGCGCCTTGGTGGCAAATGTCCCAAGCTTTAGTTGGTCCTTCAGCACGCAGTCCTGGACTCTTGGAATATGCCAGTCTGCAACACTTGGCCAGGGTCAACTCTTTTTGGTCTGGAAGATTCACAAGTTTCGGACAGACTAAAGAATGCCCTTCACTGAGTTGATGGTCCTCCAGGTAACGTTGATGTTTGTCCTGGTGAGCGTCCTGGTGAACAGACCATCTAGCACAGAGTCCTACGTCACGGAACTGCTTGGGATGAACCTCCACAAAAACCACAGCATCTGTTTCCAGGCCGACTTTCCAAAGGCACAATCCAGCAGATGTGAGAGAGTCTCCAAACACCGCAGCTGCTTCGAAGGCAGCGTGTGGTGGTGAACAGAGTCCAGGCGTACAGGAAGGATCTGATGGGTAATGTCCGTCTTACCACCAGCCAAGCGATGTCTTGGTGTTTGTTGGTAAGTTCTGGTGATGAGGCATTTTGCTAAATGACTTTTGACAATCTGTTCAGGTAACAACCCGAAATGATCCCACCTTTCCTTGTCCCCTGGGTCTCGAGGACCACTTCCTGATGGACTTGGTGGTCAAAGGTGTTTTCCTTTGCAAATTTCTCTGTGAAGAACAGGTGATATGGAATGGTCCAACTACTTGGAGTATAGCGCGGCTACGAGGCCAATCCCATCTTTTGCAACACTGGGGACAAGTCGAACCTCAGTATGTAGTGACATTTGGTGTTTGCATACTGGGGTGGTGGGGATGGGGGGGTCTACGTGTAGCTTGATGCAGCCACACACAAAGGTGGCCATCAGGATGGTGGCGCTGTTGGGTACGTTCATCCCCCCAGCCCCTCCAGCTTTTTGTACATGGAGTCCCTGTAGACACGGCCTTTCTTAGAACTCCGGATGAAGTAGAATATGGCTCCGGTGATTGCAATGGCACAGGTTCTGGGAATGGGCCAGGCCTGCAGCACATACAGCAACAGAGAGAGTGCCTCACACCACGTGTTTTTAACCTGGTTGATGGAGAGGGAGCAGTGCTTCCAAAAACCCAGTTTCTGCCTCACTTTGGCAAAATGCTTCTCCCATGATTGAGTGCGCACCCAATCCCCTTCAAACCATATTCCCAACTACAACTGAGGAGAATGCTCCAGATGATCATGGCATACTTAGTGGTCATATGCAAGCGAATAATTTGAAGATTGAACTGAAGGTCAATAAAAAAATGCAAACCATAGGTAATTATGAATCATAGTGTGATATAATGGCTGTCTTGTTTAATTGTTTCTTACATATTAAAGTTTGTGTACCATTTTTTAAAAAGTCAGATCTTGTGGTGGAGTTCTATTGGTTAGATTGAGATTTGAGATTTCTTTCTAATTATTTACTGCACCAAATCACAATGGCAATGCAGTGAGATGTTAGACTGGTAAATAGTTACATACATCATTGCTCAAGAAAGTCAACAATCAGGACTTGGACATGGATTTCTTCAGCATCCACTCCCTCCACTCCCCCGACATTCAGTAGCAGCAGTGTGCACCATCTACAAGATGCACTGCAGATAAACACCCCAAAGATCCTTAGACAGGATCCAAACCCACAACCACTTCCTTCTAGAAGAATGAGGGCAGCAGATATGTGGAATGCCACCATCTGCAAGCTACTTCCAAACCACTCGCCATCTTGACTTGGGAATATATTATCGTTCCTTCACTGTTGCTGGGTCAAAATCCTGGAATTCCCACCCTATGGACTCTGTGGATCTACCTATGGCACGGGGACTGCAGCGGTTGAAGAAGCAGCTCACCACCACCTTCTTAAGGGTACCTAGCACTAACCAAGCCAGCAACGCCCACACCCACAAATGGATTTAAAAACTACACTACCAACATTCAGTTTATGAATTGGCTTCAGACTTACCTGACTTGTCAAGTCCTTGGACCTAAGATTTAGCCCCCGTCCCTCTGCCTGTTCATCCACCATCAGCTTGTCCTCTTCTGGTTTCACTATCTCCAGAAGGGGAGGCTGCAACAGGAAGGATCAAAGGATGAGGCACAATTACAGATAAAAATCTTCACACGTTCCTCTGGGACTTTCAGTCAGTATCGTCCTCTACAATTCCACCTTTTCGGTAGAAATTAAAGAGAGGGAAACATTGCTGACTACAGCTGGGGGTTTCTTGGCCACTCATTGACTCCTCACCTCTGATCTCTGAGTCTCTCTGCTGTGCCAGTAAATCTGGTGAGATCAATCCATTAACAGCTATGTCAGAGTGTTCACTGATAAACTGCTGCCGGGCACAAACGGTCTGTGGAGCAGAGTCCAGAATAAGTGTCAAAGGCAATGTTCTAACTTTGAGAATCTTTGAGCCCATCATACATAGTATCTCTGCTGCCTTTTCTTGGGTTGTTTAAAGATATTTGCTACATTCTGCTGCGGAGAATTGTTACAGTGCAGCAGGAGGTTCTCTGAGCATTTAAGGAACGGCAATCTCCTGCCCTTTTGCCATAACCCTGCACATTGCTTCTTTTTAAAGAATCATGTAATGTTCCCTTGAATGCCTCGACTGAACCTGCTTCCACCATACTTCCAGGCAGTACATTCTGGACCTGAACCACTCACCACATGATAACATTTCTTCTCTCCTCACATTCGGATTTTAAACACTATATCCTCTGGTTCTCAATCCTTTATTGAACAGGAACAGTTTCTCCACATCTAATTTGCCCAGGCATCTCATGATTTTGAAACTTTCTATCAAAATCTCCCCTTCGCTTTCTTCACTCCAAAGAAAAACAGTTCCATTTGCCCCAAACTATTCTATTACTGAAGTTTCTCATCCCTGTACCTATTTTCTTAAACCTGTGTGTCAATATTTCCAATGCATTCACATCCTTCCTCCTGTACAATGTAGCTCCCAGAACTGTTCACAATACTCTGGCTGAAGTTTTATCAGAGTCCTGTGTAAGTGCAATGCAACCTACATGCTCTTGTACTCTGTGCTCATATTTATGAAGCCTAGAACATTTGATGCTTTATTAAAAGATTTCTCGACCTATACTCACTCAGTTCTTGCACATCCTTGAGTTTATGTTGTTTCACCATGTTGCTTGAATGTGCATCGTATTTCTTTGCACTGATCTTCATCTGCCACCTATCTGCCCACACTACCAAACTGTTAAATTCTACATGGTCTTCCTCAATCTTTATCTTTGAAATTTCCTCCTGCGTACCAAGATCGAGACTGCTCATATCTGCCATGAAAAGCAATGGTCCCAATACTGACCAATAAGGAGGTCCACTTCCAACCTTTCTCAACTCTTTGTCACCCCTTCAAAAAGCTCCAGTAAGTCCGTTAGACATGATTTCACTTAATAAATCCAGGCTGAATCTCCCCAATTAATCTACATTTTCCCCTGTACCTATTAATTCTGTTCTGAATAATTGTTTCAGGATGTTTCACCAACATCAACTTTAGGTACTGACACCTTCACTAACACTTCCTCCTTATCAAATTTATCAAGCATGCTCACTTCTTTTCCGACCTTTTTACTATCTATGTGCTTATAAAAGGCTGGGATTACTTTTTATGTTAGCGGCCAGTATTTTTTCATAATTTATCTATGATTCTTTTGTTTTCTTTTACACATTCCTTCTCAATCTCTGTATTCCTCCTGCTCTCGATTTGTATTTACTGATCTGTAACATAAGCTTACTGCCTCATTGTCTTCTTTCTTATCTCCTTTGTTGTCCAGGGAGCTCTAGATATGTCTGTCCTACTTTTTCCTTTCGAGGGAATATATATATACTTTGACTGTACCCAAACCACCTCCTCTTTGAAGGTGGCTCATCGTTCAGCTCCTGATTTTACTGGCAACATTTGGTTCCAGTCTATTCAGCCCAGCTCCATTCTTGCCCCGTTGAAGTCAGCTCTTCACCAGTTGACTATTCTTACTCCACATTGCTCAATGTCATTTATCAATGTTGTCCCAAGCCTTATGATGCAATGATCACTACCCCCTAAATGTTGTCCCATTGTCAGTTGAACTGTTTGGCCATTTCATTCCCAAGAACTAGGTGTAGCCATGCTTTTCTTATTCACATAATGTTGTAGGGAATTCTCCTGAAAGCAGTCTTTGACTGTTTTTTATATTGTCTCAATCTCAGTCTATATTCAGAGAGTTAAAGATTCCCTTTATAACTACTGCAGGATCTAACACCTCTCTGTAATTTTGTTGCAAATTTGTTCCTCTACATCCTTCCTACTAGTTAGCGATCTGTAGACTGTACCGAGCAATGTAATCACATTCTTTTTATTCCTTAGCTCCAGACAAATGTTCTCTATCCTAGGACCCTCTGACACAACCCCTTTCTTTCATACTTAACCAAAAATGCCATCCTTCCTTTTATCTGACCCTATTTTGTCTGAACACATTGAAACTATGATTTGGAGATGCCGGTGTTGGACTGGGGCGGACAAAGTTAAAGGTCACACAATACCAGGTTATAGTCTAGCAGGTTTAATTGACAACCACCTGATGAAGGAGCAGCGCTCCGAAAGCTAGTGCTTCCATTTCAACCTGTTGGACTATAACCTGGTGTTGTGTGATTTTTAACATTGAAACTAGAAATATTTAACATCTGACATGTCCTTCTTTGAGCAGAACTTGGGGGTGATCGCCACAATTTCTACCTTACTGTGACTCCGCTTGTTAGCTTACTTATCTCCAGGCTAGTACCATCTGCCTCTCTCAGTATTTTGTGAACCCGAGTATTTCTTCCTCATATTTTCTCCTGGTTTCCACATCCCAGCTGAATTAATTTAAAGCCTCGCAAAAAAAAAGTATATAAGAAACATCCTGCAAGGGACTCAGTTGTGGATCTGTTCAGATGCAACCCACACATCTTATCCAGGTGTCATCTCCCTTAATGCCAGTCTCAGTGTCTAAATCTTTCCCATCCCACTCAGTGCCACAAACTGTGGGTTCAAGTTCCATACCTTGATTTAATGCACACAGAAAAAGAGTTCAGATAACAGCCAAACAGGTCGTTTATTAACCTGCAAATCCTTCCAATATCAGGCACTGAGAACAGGAGTGATGTCGTGGTTGGCAGTGGTTCACGCTGCTGCCTCACAGCACCAGAGACCCTGGTTTAATTACAGCCTTGGGCGATTATCAATGTGGAGTTTGCACATTTTCCCTGTGTCTGCATGGGTTTTCATCAGGTGCTCTGGTTTCCTCCCACAGTCCAAAGATGTGCAGGTTAGGTTGGGTTTGGTCTTGCTAAATTGCCCTGCAGTGTCCAGGGATGTGTAGGCCAGGTGGAGTAGCCATGGGAAATATAGGATAGAGGGTAGGTCGGGGTGGGATGCTATTGGAGGGTTGGTGTGGATTCCATGGGCTGAATGGCCTGATACCATGCTGTTGGGATTCTATAATTCTGGTCAGCAATATTTAATGTAGAGTGATGATCCTTCAGCTACAGTCCGTATCTTCAAAGCAATGACCAGTTTCTGAAAGTGTGTGCTTTACAGTGTCATAGAGTCATAGAAGTCCAGAAAGCACAGAAAAAGGCCTTTTGGCCCATTGATGTGCACCAGTCACAAACAACAAGTTTCTAATCCCATTTTGCAGCACTTGGCCCATAGCCTTGTCTGCCTTGCCATTGCAAGTGTGCATCTAAAATATTTTTTAAATGTTATGAGGGTTTCTGCCTGTACCACCCTTACAGAGAGGTGGTTCCTCTGGCTGAGAAAATTTACCCCTTACCTTAAATCGATGTCCCCTGATTATTGACTACTCTACCAAGACGAAAAGTTCCTTCCCATCTATCCTTGTCCTTGCCCCTCATAATTTTATACATCCCAGTCATTTCCCCTCTCAATCTCTTCTGGAAGACAATCCCAACTCTATCCTTAGTTAGGGGAAGCTTTCAAAGTACGTTCCTCCCTTTTACAACCTTGTACCACCACCTCCCCTGAGCATTGTATCATAGATTCACATTCATTGCAAGCCTTCCAATTTCCTTTTCCATTTCCAAATGCGACATTATTCACATTGAAATATCAATGCTTAAACAGGAGTTCAAGCAGAGTTTTAGATTTGGGAGAAGTTCAGATCTACCAAACTAGCTTTGCGTTGGGAGAATAGAAACTTGCCTCATCTCCAAAACAATCTATATAATGCCACCAAATTTTTAAGACAATGTTGTTAGATAAGGGGTCCTGATTAGTTCAAACCACTCCATATAATGATGTCTCACTGATGGATATCCAAGTGAGCTTGGGTAAATATCATTAGAGAGTGAATTTTCACCTGCATCATTGAGGTGGCTGGTTAGCTCAAATGGTTAAAGCATGGTGATGATGATAATAATATTAAGATGGCGCATTCAATCCCCACAATGGCCAACATTGCTGGCTTCCAACAGAGACTTTAATTCGGGGCGGAAATAGTCTGTGGTATCATTGCTGGACAGTTAACCCAGAAACTCAGCTAATATTCTGAGGATCCGGGTACAACTCCCGCCATCACGGTTGATGGAATTTGGTTTCACTGAAAAATCTGGAATTAGGATTTCAATGATGAACACAAATCCTTTGTTGATTGTTGACGAACAACCCATCGGGTTCACTTGTGCCCTTTAGGGAAGGAAACTGCCATCCTTACCTGGTCTGGCCCACATGTGACTCCAGACCCACAGCAATGTGCTTGGCTCTCAACTGCTCTCTGGAGTGGGCAATAAATGCTAGCCTAGCCAGCAACACTGTCATCCCGAGAATGAATAAAATAAAGTTGTTTGTGAGGTCTCAGCTAAAATCACGCAATCACTTAGACTCAAATTGCTTGAATATCATTGTAGGTTTCCAACTGGCTATGGACTTACAACACTTTTGGAGATTAGCAGAAGATCTGTGTTTTTCAAGTCCGTTTCTGGGTTGAGGGAAGATTTATCTTTATCACGAGGTGCACCATTCAAGGACTCCACATGGGAATTATTGAATTCTGCTGTCTCAGGCGATGGCACCTCCACCCTTCGTATTCTCTGAGAAAATGCTTGTACTGAATTCTGATGAGAAACAGAAATTGGGAATACAGCTGGTAATCAATGTTATAATTGTGGTAAAAATGGACTATTGGTCTTCAATTTGCATTTTCTGATTTTGACACCTGAGGCCTTGATGGACTAAAATGTTTTTTACAGAGAAAAAATGCAAACTTATATTGGCTTTAGTCAACACCTGACCGCATTCAACCCCCAAGCTCATGAAACCATCATAAACAAGAACCAATTTGAGTGAAAATTAACAGTGTTATATAATGGGATTGAAACTCGCTTGGTTGATTCACACCTTTCTGGAAGTTTCGCACTTTGGGATGCAAGTCACCTATAGATTATCCAGTTTGCAGTACACAATAAAGGTAGGCACAGATTGAACTGTATTTCAGATAAACAGCTTCTGGGTAGAGCAGAGAGAAGAAAATGGATTATAGCAGCTGAAGTGGAAGGCTTGCTGTTGAAAAGCATTAGCTGGTGCTAATGCAAATTGGAGAAACATCAATTTACTCAGAACTCAAGGATCTCTGCAAATTTTGATTTGGATGAGGATGCAAGTCATGAGTTAAATAACTTTGGTCTCAGGTTAAAACGTAACACCTCCACGGCACTGACTTTTCAACTGCTTACTTTTGATCTCTGCTGTCATACTGGATACCCTCCTTCCTAAACGTCATACCTTTGTTCAACTGCATGTGTATTTACTCAATTTCTTTTTAGTTGTGGGGTTAGTAATAAAACACCTTTTCCTTTCACTCACAACAACCTTCCCATTGGCTCTTTTTTTTGTAGCAAATACTACATTTTAATTGAAGTGTGATACAACTGTGTACAAAGAACTAAAAATCTATCTTGTGGTCAAATCTTTGCAACCTCAGTTTAACCATCGACCTTGGTCCTTTACACAAGAGTTAACAATTACATGCAGACAGGAAGCTGTAACAAATGATCAAGAGCACTGGCTTAGGTTAGTTCAGATTTCATAGCATCATACAGCATAGGAGGCCATTCAGTCCATGATTTCAGCACAAACATTTTAATCAAGATCGCTGATCAGTTCCAACAGCCATGTAACCATTTCCCTTTCAAGTACACAGCCAACTCCTTTTTGAAAGCTACTGCTGAATTTGTTGATTTCAGGTAATATATATTACAGATGATGAAATTTACTATGTAAAGGAATTTCCATTACTTGTAACACAGCTTACCTCTGTGTCACAAAAAAAATGAGATTGGGATACTGGTGAAGGTGCAAAAACTATTCACATGAATTACATCAATTACTTTCATAATTGGCAATTACCCTCAGTCTGTGGTCCCATCCTGCCTGTAAAATATTTCTGTCTACATTTTACATAAAAATCTCAAACACAGATACAGGCTGGCTGACCAATTTTTTTCCTATTCTCTCATGGGACATAGGCATCGCTGGCTGGCCATCATATATTGTCCGTCGCTAGTTCCCCTTGAGCTAGTGGTGGTGTGCTCCCTTCTTGAAAGACTGCAGTCCATATGCTGTCGGGGGACCTACAATGCTATTTTGGATGGAATTCCAGAATTTTGACCCAGTGACGCTGAAGGAACAGTGATAGAATTGCAAGTCAGGATGGCGAATGACTTGGAGGGGAGTTTGCAGGTGGTGATATTCCCATGTAACTGCTGCCCTTGTCCTTCCAGTTGGAAATGGTTGTGGGTACGGAAGGTGATGTATAAGGATCTTTGATGAATGTCTGCAGTACGTTTTTTAGATAGTACACATTGTCACAACTGAGCATTGCTGGTGGAGGGAGTGGATGCGGTGCCAATCAAGCAGGCTGCTTTGTCCTGGATAGTATTAATGGAGCTGCCCCCATCCAATTAAGAGAGGAGTATTCCATCACACTCCTGACTTCTGCCTGGTAGATGGCGGACTGGCTTTGGAGGGTCAGGAGGTGAGTCACTCGCCACAGTATTCCTAGCTTCTGACCTGTTCTTGGAGCCAGTGTTTATGTGGCAAGTCCAGTTGAGTTTCTGGTCAATGGGAATCACCTGGATGTTGACAGTGTGGAATTAAGTGTTGGTAACACCAGTGAATGTCAAGGGGCAGTGGTTAGATTGACTCTTATTGGAGATGGTCATAGTCTGGCATTTGTGTGACATGAATGTCACTTGCTATTTTTAAATCTAAGCCTGGATATTATCCAGTTTTCGTTCCAATGAACACAGATTGCTTCTGAGTATCTGGGGAGTTGTGAATGGTGCTGAACATGGTGCAATCATTGGTGAACATCCCCACTTCCGACCTTATGATGGAGGAGAAGTCAGCTGAAGATGGTTCGGTTGAGAACACTACCCTGAGAAAATCCTGCAGAGATGTCCTGGAACTGAAATAACTGACTTCCAATAACCACAACCATCTTCCATGTGCCAGGTACAACTCCAACCAGAGGAGAATTGGCACCCTGATACCCAATGATCCCAGTTTTGCTAAAGTTCCTCAACACCACGCTCGGGCAAATGCAAACTTGATATCAAAGGCTGTCACTCTCACCTCAACTTCTGAATTCAGCTCTTTTTGTCCATGTTTTGAAACAAAGGCTGTAATGAGGTCAGGAGCTGAATGGCCCGGGCAGAACCCAAACAGGGCATCACTGAGCAGGTACTGCTTGATAGCACTGTTAATGACACCTTCCATCACTTTGCTGTAGGTTGGTGGGGCGATAATTGGCCAGATTGGATTTGTCCTGCCTTTTGTCGAGAGGACATATCTGGGCAATTTTCTACATTGTTGGCTGGGAGTGCAGCAAGTTCTGGAGCTCAAGACATTAGTGTTAATGCCGGAATGTTGATAGGGCCTGTAAATTTTGCAGTATCCAGTGTGTCCAACTATTACTTGATATCATGTGGATTGAATCAGATTGATGAATTCTGGTATCTGTAATGCAGGGGACCACTGGAGGAGGCCAAGATGGATCATTATTCAGCACTTCTGGCTGAAGATTGTTGCAAAAGCTTCAGCCTTATCTTTTGCACTGATGGCTTGGGCCCTTCCATCATTGAGAATGGGGGTATTTGTGGACTGTCCTGCTTCACTGAGTTGTTTAATTGTCCATCACCATTCATGGCTGGATGTGGCAATCTGCAGGTATGATCCATTGGTCCTGGGTTCACTGAGCCCTGTCTAGAACATGTTGCTTTATGCTGTTTGGTACACAGTAATCCTATTTGGTTCCTCCACTAGGTTGACACCTCATTTTTAGATGCTGCTCCTAGCAAACCTTCCTGCACTCTCCATTGAACTAAGGTTCATCCCCTGGCTTAATGGTAATGGAAGAGAGGAGGGTATGCCCAACCATGAGGTTGCAGATTGTGTTGGCGTACAATTCTGCGGTTGTTGATGGCCCACGATAGCCTTGATATTCTCTGGAATCCTTCTGCCACTCTGTTTGCATGTCCTTGTGTTCTCCCTCATGTACTTATCAAATTGCCTCAGAAGTGCACTTGCTATTATCTCTTGTCAGTTAGGGTGCCTGGTCGGCCTGAGTGAGACAGAGGCCAAATGAATATTTCTGGGAATTTGGTTTAAGGTGGGAATTTGGGCCAGAGGGGGAAAGGGATCTTTTAAGTAAGGTGTGCTGCAAAATAAATAAAATCTGCAGACTGAGGGGAAAGTCTAGGAAAGGCATAGATCAATAACCAACCTGCACACACCACAACATTATCACGAGTGCAGGGAAAGCAGCTCACTGGTTAGTAGGCTTTGCAAATTTTTTTTCTGTTTTGGGAGAGGGAAGGTGCAGACTTATAAAGCAAAAGGCTATGGCAGCATCATAGGGCAGCTTCTTTAGTAATGATACGCAGGGTGCTGCAGGTAGGGACAGAATGTACAAACATCGATAAACAGCACCAAATAGGGTCAAAGGAGGAAAAAAATTGCAAAAAGGCAAACTGAATAATTCTTTACTTAAATACCCATACTATTCAAAACAAAATAAGTGAATTAACTGCACATATAGCTATTAATGTGTATGATCTTATTGTCATTATTTTACAAGGAGATCAAAGCTGGGTACTAAATATTCAGGGACATGTGACTTTTCAAAAGGATAGGCAGGAGGAAAGGCTAGCTTTGTTAGTACGAGATGGAAAGAATACAATAGCAAGAAATGATCGAGGAACGATGATGTAGAATCCACATGCGTGGAGATAAAAAATATAACATGGGGAAAAATACACTGGTAAGAGTGGCTTTTAGGGCCCCTAACAATAGTTATACTGTAGGACAGAAAATAAATTAGCAGATAATTAGGGTTTGTCAAAAAAGAAGTACATTAATCACAGGTAAATTTAATTTTCATGTGGATTGGAAATATCAAATTGGCAGAGCTAGCCATGAGTTGAGTGTATGTTGCTGGAAAATCACAGCAGGTCGGGCAACATCCAAGGAGCAGGAGAAGAATCGACATTTCAGGCATAAGCTCTTCATGAGCAAGAATTCAAAGTGAATTGGGGACAAATTTCTAGGACAATATGTTGCGGATCTAACCAGGGATTAGGCTATTTTGAAAGTGTAAATAGGTCATGAGGCAGGATTAATAGATATCAAAGATTTGTGGAGTAAAAGATGGGGCCTCAGAAAATAATGGCTGCAATATGGTCCAGTTTAGTATTCAGTTTGAGATAGAACAATGTGGGTTAGAAACAACTGTGCTCAGCTTAGAAAATGTAACAATGGGGAGGTCTAGCTAAAGACTATGCAAGGCACTGTTTAGGCATCAACTAGAATACAATGAGCAGTTTTTTGCCCTCTTATCTAAGGAGATATACTGGGATTGGAAATAGTTCACAGAAGTTTCACAAGGTTAATCCTGGATATGGAGGGATTGTATTATGAGGGGGAGTTAAATAGGATGGGCTTGGAAGAACAAGAGAAAACATTATACTCTTATGAGGCTTGATCTCATAGATGTAGAGAGGTTGTTTCCCCTTATGGGACAGCCGAAGAGCAGAGGGCATAATCTCAGAGTAAGGGGTTGCTCGGAGGAGCAACAAAAAAGAAAGTCTTCTCAGATGGTAGTGAATCTGTAGAATCCTTTATTGTAGAAGACTATAAAAGCTGGATTATCAAATACATTCAAGGCTGAGATGGACAGATCTCTAATCAGCAAGTGAACCAGAGATTATAGGGGAAAGGCAGGAACGTGGAGTTGAGGATGGAACAGACTGAATGAACTGAATGGCTTACTTCTGCTGCTTTGTCACATGGTCTTGTGACCTGAAACTGAAATAAGAAAAATCAATGTAGAAACTCAGCAGGTCAGAGGGTATATGTAGAGAATAACATGGTTAACATGTCCCACTAATGACCCTTCACTGGAACTGATGAGAAATGACAATGGGCAGAGTTTTTAAGTCAAAAGGGAAAAGGCAGGATGAACAAAGAGAAGCTTGGTGATAAGGGGAAGATGAAGGAAGATTAATTAACAAGGGATTTCATGATACAACAGCCAGAAGGGATGGCAGTGGATATAATGATGAAACAGGTTCTATCCAAATGAGGCATGAACTGTTACAGTCACAAACCTAATAGACTTGACATGGAGTTCAACAATATTAGGTCATAGCTGCTGCATTCACTTCCTTCTGTGTGTTTATTTTGTCACCATTGTTTTACTGGGTTGATTCTATCCCATTTCTTTCTCCATTCCTCTTGCTGCAATGTGGATGTTCGCACCTCATTTGGACTCGCCTTCATTTCATTTCATTACTATATCCATTGCCACTCTTTTTGGCCGTCGCTTCACAAATGTTTTGCTCGTTAACCTCGGCTGGTCTCCACCCCTTTGCTGAATTCCTCCTTTAATCTTCCTGCATGCTCCCCACTTCCAGTGGCTTCAAAACTCTGACAAAGTTCCATTTCCTGTCAGTTCTGATGAAAAGTCAACAACTTGAAACAGTCACTCTGTTTCTCTCCTCAGATGCTGCCTGACCTGCTGAGAAATTTCCAGGCTTTTTTTAATCTTATAATCTATCAGCACAGTCCTATTGCAGTGCACCCCAACAGAAAGCTTCATACCAGAAATTTAAGAAACAGCTTGTGTAAAGCGACAATTGAGGCGAAATTCATCGACTTGAAATATTTGCTTTCCTGAGGTTCCTCTGAAACTGTAGCAAACTGGGCAGAGAAGGGTGAAATCTGGAAGAGAAAAAGTCAACATTAGTCACAGTACAAATGACCAATGATTGTCTATGTGGCATTTGCACATTGTCCTTGGGTCTGTGTGGATTTCCTCCGGGTATTCCAGTTTCCTCCCACAATCCAAAAAAGATGTGCAGGTCAGATGAATTGGCCATGTTAAATTGCCCATAGTATTAGGTGTATTAGTCAGGGCTAAATATAGGGTAAGGAAATGGGTTTTGGTGGGTTGCTGTTCGGAGGGTCGGTGTGGACTTGTTGGGCCAAATGGCCTGTTTCCATAATGTAGGGAATCTAACCTAATCTAAAGAAAAACAGGAATATACTGTCTCTGGCCTCTCGTTATCTCATTTTTGAAGGCTTCCCATTTTCCAGCCATCCCTTTACCTGCAAGTATCTGCCCCCAATAAACTTTTGAAACCTCTTGCCTAATACCGTCTTTTTCAGCTAGCATCTATAATTATTTCATGTGATTTTACTACAGGGCAGTGGAGGGAAGTAGACTCAAGTCTATCTCAGTGTGGAGAGGGATTGAACTTTGTATTATAGATGCTATTCTGAAACACACATTCGCCATTCATCCAACTGGAATAACTGGCTCCCCTTATGATAGATCTTATTCTCTGCTCTTTCTATTCAAACTTCTCTACTGAGGGTACAAGAGCTATTCTGCTACAAACAAACAGATACATCAAGTATAATGGAATTAATAAGCATGAACTAATGTAGAACATAGCACATTTATAGTAACCTAATTTTGCATTGGTTCTCAGGGGTCATACACAAGATAGACTCGGGGTAGGATTCAAACAGAAGTTACTCAGAAATTATTTGTGGGAAGGGGTGAGAAATCAAATGGGCCAGACTGCCTGGAGACTGGACAGGAGTACCGTGTAAAGTTCACTGTGATATTTACAGAAGACCAGCCACAATTTCTCAGACAGAATGATGGACAAAACAAAGACAACGCTGCGCAAATATTCCAAAGATAAAAACATAGGCGACCACTGCATGCAGTGGCGGAGTAAATAAACAGACACAAGTATTGTCTAGAAATCTTTAAAGCACGTTGGCACTGACATGTTGGGAGATTCTCAGAGATTTCTTGCTTAGGCTGGTGCTCGCAGCTCGGATGACAGGTTTATGACATTCAATAGCATGTGAAGACTGCAGTTGCTGGAGCTCAGAGTCAAGCACAACACTCTCAGCTCAATGGCACGTATTAATTGTGATTCTAGAGGCATGGAAACTGCATGCCATGGGTTTTAGCAGTCGCTTGACAAGCAAATGATATTGATTCAATATTGTGGGATTGCTCAACCTTCAAACCTTCTTAAAGGTGAAGGTGGAATGACTCTTCTACAAACTTAGAATCTCTGAGTTAAAGTCAACTTCATTGCACAAGAGAGAGATTTCATCCTTATTTGACGTGATAATCATTTCTACTAAAAGTTATAACAGGTTTTGGGCAAAATTATTGCCATGCGCAATCCTGTTGTGTATTGTAGTTTTACAAAAATAAACAATACATTCAAGTTAATTAATAGAAAAACCATTACTGAGCAGCTGGCCTGACCGAGGGGATTCATTTGCGTCCTTGTGATGACTTTGGGCTGCTGTTAGATACTTGGAGATGCATAGTCTGCCCATTTCACATTTTAGAGAGAGAAGGACATGTTTGATACCCCTCAGTTATTGGGCTGGGATGTGGCTGTCCACTAATGAGCTGTGCCTGTCTTTTTAACTCAGGTTGAAAATAATTTGCTGCCATTTGCTGCAACAAATTACTTACCCCGTATCCCACGGTATCAAACTCTTCCATAGTTTATAGATAATTATGCTGGGGGAGGCCATTCAGCCCCACTAAATCTATCTGTCCAGGAGGATCTCAGAGCTTTGTAATTTTACTTGAGTTATTTAAGAGTTTTTGCCTCATTTACTTTGCATGACAGTCTATTTCAAACGTCCTGTGTGTAGATATTTCCATTGTCGCTGCTAATTTTGATTGAACCCTGGTCCTCACGAGTGCAGAAAGCTGCAGGGCTCCAGGGAGAATGTCACTGGGGCTTGTCATGACTGGGCCAAGCTGCAGCCAATAACCAAAGAGTAGACCAGGACCTGGCCAATCAGCAACAGCCAAACTCTGTGCTGTTCATTGCATGAGGGTTCATGATTTAAAAGGCCAGATGCACACCCCCATTAAAATGAGCCAATTCAAATTGCCCAGAGGGTGTACTGCAAATCTACAACATTAACCCATCTGGGACGGGGCAAGAGCAGTTTAAAATCAACATGAATGTGTTGGTTGTACACGTTCTCCAGTTTGAAGTAGACAAGTCAGAACAGTATATGCAGGGATATGGGGAAAAGGCAGGAGGTCATACAGCCAGTGCACTGTTTGTGTCCCAAACGCTCTCGGTCAGATCCACCGAAGTCAAGCCGGTGTTCTTCTCCGACCACTGCCTCCTGCTGGCCGACTGTCACCTACAGGACGAGCAGCGGGCTGGTAAGGGAACGTGGAAGCTGAACACCAAGCTGTTGACCCCGGGAAACATTGAGGAGCTCAAGAGGGACTACGCAGGTTGGAGAACCATGGAGCCCCTCTTTGAGTCCCCAGCGGACTGGTGAGAAACAGTAAAAGGGAACATCAAGACGTTCTTCATCCTCAAAGGTGTTCAGGAGGTGAGAGAGAGGCGGGGAAAACTGTCCCAACTCCAGGAAAGTATGCAGAACGTGCTCCTGCTGCAGACGATGGGGGTGGATGTCACGGAGGACCTCAAGGAGGTGAAGGGCCAGCAAGCCTCGCTCTTTGCTTCGGAGGCCTCCAAGATAATCTTCTGGTCCAGGGTCCGCTCGGTGGAGCAGGACGAGACGTGCTCACGTTTCTTCTTCCAGAAGGTGCACAAAGAGAGCTCCATGCTCAGCAGCCTGAAGGAAGAAGATGGATCG
>NC_057716.1:23875800-23912361 GCF_004010195.1 Chiloscyllium plagiosum | reverse complement strand
ACGCGCTGAAGCTTGGGGCAGCTGCCGCCAAGGCGCGGTGGGGAAAGACCACTGTGTAAAGTCTGCCTGCCTAACGAAGAACAGGGGGCCCATGCAGTCATTTGGGCTCTGCTGACGCCTCAGCTAATTATATGGGCATATGATCAAAAAATGTACAGACCTGTATAAAAATGATAAGTTTTGATCTCTGTATGTAAATGTTTACGTAGGTATGGCATGACCAATTGTACAGACCATTAAATTATTTATGAATAAAGTTTATTTTTGGAAAAAAAAATACAGCAAGTGCAGGCACGATGGACTCCTTCTGCGTCGTAATGTGATTCTGTGGGTATGTCTCACCCATCCAGCTGTTTTACTGGCTTTCCCAGGTGGGGCTATCACTAAGTGCCCTCTGAAATGGTCAGGTAAGTCAATGGGTTAAGGGCAATAAGGCTGAAGGCAACAAATGCTGGCTAATAGCCCATGAAAGAAAAAAGAAAGCGTGAAATAATCTTATGCAGGCTTGGAAATGTGGAAAGGTTCATACAGATGCCCAAAGAACAGTGGGTGAACACTGGGTGTTCAGTGGGGTAGAGGGGCTGCCATTGTTCAACCTGCAGGTATAACTGAGCTTCCTGGCCTTGTGCAGGGAGAGTCACATTTGTTTCACTCACCTGTTGCGCCGACAATGCAGGCTATTCAAAAGGAAAATATGTTAAGGCTGTATCTCTCTCTCAGAACCAGATTTTAAGGTAAAAGAAATGGTGCGGTTCCACAAAGTAGACTGGGTGCGAAGGAAAACCCAAGCTGGAAGGCTACCCATTTCCAACCCTCACTTTTACGTGAATTCCACCCAAGGTCAGCTAAATTCAGAGTGCGCGCCTCCAGAGGTGAATGCAATGACACAGTTAGTTAAACACCATCTGACCCTGATCCTATCTATTTCCCTGGTGATCAGGGCCTGGGGCATAGTCTGTTTCTCTCTGGCTCTGTTTCTGAACGGAGATGGTAGCAGAAGGCTTTATTTTTGTGGCTTGCCACTGTTTTAATGGTCATTCTTATTAATTACCCATTTAGTGAAATTATCAATTTAATACTTTGCTTAAAATAAAATTTCAAAGTGATTTCTTCCCAACCTTATCCTTCTGAAATTTGATCATCAGCATCCTTTCACTGTTGCTCATCCCGGAGTGAGAGAAAAATTTGAAACAAGTAGAAATTTTCAAAGTGCTATGCTACATCCTCCTTAAGGATGGATTCTAGCATTTTATTTGTCATTCGCCTCAACTGAGTTTGTTCTTGGCAAATGCAACAAGTGGTAGGAACCCATCAGTCATGTCAATTGACAGGTCTGTTGATGACTCTTACCCCATCTCTTTTCTAATCTAGGCCCAGAGCTGGATCCAGGCCAACAAATTTTAACTCTTCACCCGAATCACATCCCAAATAAACTCCACTCGTGTCAAAAACCCACCTGATGACACTCTCTCCACCGTATCACAGCGGCCAAGAGTCAGGGGGATGCTGAACAGAATTATACTGACCTTTGTGAGTAATTAAACACTGTGGCTGGTGGGTGAGAATTTCAGAGAATGGGAGGTGCGGCATTTCAGGCATTTGCCACCAACTGGAATAGGGTGGAGTGAAGCACAGTTGATCAACTAATGGATGGGAGACACTGGGGGCAAATGTTATCCCTATCAAATTGTCACTCCCCTTCGTTGGTGAGGACACTGTTGGAATATTGCGTGCAATTCTGGTCTCCTTCCTATCAGAAGGATGTTGTGAAACTTGAAAGGGTTCAAAAAGGATTTACAAGGATGTTGCAAGGGTTGGAGAATTTGAACTATAAGGAGAGGTTGAATAGGCTAGGGCTGTTTCCGCTGGAGTGTCAGAGGCTGAGGAGTGACCTTATAGAGGTTTATAAAATCATAAGGGGCATAGACAAGGTAAATAGACAAAGTATCTTCCCTGGGGTGGGGGAGTCCAGAACCAGAGGGCATAAGTTTAGGGTGAGAGGGGAAAGATATAGAAGGGACCTAAAGGGCAACTTTTTCATACAGAGGGTGGTACGTGTATGGAATGAGCTGCCAGAGGATGTGGTGAAGGCTAGTACAATTGCAACATTTAAAAGGCATCCAGATGGGTATATGAATAGGATGCGTTTGGAGGGATATGGGCCAAGTGCTGGCAAATGGGGCTAGATTAGATTAGGATATCTGGTCCGAACGGACGAATTGGACCAAAGGGTCTGTTTTCATGCTGTACATCTCTATGACTCTGTTGCTCCCCTTTTATCCATCCAGGAGTATCTAAAACTGGAACATTAAGCAGCCAGTCTTGTCCATCCCTGAGCCATGTCTCTGTAATTGCTATGATATCCCAGTCCCATATTCTCAATAATGCCCTGAGTTCATCTGCCTTACCTGCTGGGCCTCTTGCATTGAAATAAATGCAGTTTAATTAATCAGTTCTGCCTCATTCTCTGCTTTGTTCCTGCCTGCCCTGACTGTGTGACTCAGTCCTTTTCTCAGTTGCACCATTCTCAGACTGATCTATTTTCGCACTATCTCCATGTGTTTCCCTCCCCTCCCCCCCCATCCCCACACCTCCTCACTAGTTTAAATCCTCCCGAGCAGGTCTAGCAAATCTCCCTGCCAGTTTATTTGGGATGTGATTCGGGTGAAGAGTTAAAATTTGTTGGCCTGGATCCAGCTCTGGGCCTAGATTAGAAAAGAGATGGGGTAAGAGTCATCAACAGACCTGTCAATTGACATGACTGATGGGTTCCTACCCCTTCCTGCCATTAGTCCCCTTCCAACTTAGGAGCAATCCATCTTTCTTGTACAGGGGCACACCTACCTTAGAAGAGATTCCAATGATCCGAAAATGTGAATTCTTCTCCCCTACAGCAGTTCCTCAGCCACGTATTCATCTGCTCTATCCTCCTATTCCTAATCTCACTACCTCATGGTACCAGGAGTAATCCAGATATTGCTACCTTCCAGGACTTACTTTTTAAAAATTCCTGCCTAGTTTCCTATGTTCTCTACTCAGAACCTTGCTCTTTTCTCATCCTATGTCATTAATTCCAATGTATACAACAACCTCCTGCTGGTTCCTTTCCCCTTTGAAAATATTCTGCACCGCCTCCGAGATATCCTTGATCCTGGCATCGGGGAGGCAATGCACCATTCTGATTTCTCACTGTCAGCTGCAGAAACATCTGTCTGTGCCTCTGACTGGACAGTCCCCTATCACAATCGATTGCTTGGAATCTGATGTCCTTGACATTGCACTAGAGCCAATCTTAGTATCGAAATTTCACTGTCGGTGCTACGTTCCATCACCCTCATTCATTTTCCAAAACAGCATATTTGTTAGAGATGGGGATAGCCACAGGAGACTCCTGCACACTACCTGCCTTCCTCTCCTACCTTTCCTGGAGTTAACCCATCTACCCAACTGTATCAGCGATTTTTCTACCTTTCTACAACTGCCATCTGTTACACCACGTGGCTCCTGTAAATTCCTCATTACCTCTAACTGTTGTTCCAACTGATCCATGCATTCCAACAGGATTCACAACCAAACACACCTTCCTGCAGATGTAATCATCAGGGACATTGAAATTCACTCTAAACTCCCACATCTGACAGGAAAAGCACATCATTCTACTAACTGCCACCTTTGAACATTAACAATCTACACACCCAGAAAATAATAGTCTTTTTACTCTAAATACACTGCCAGGATAACTTAGCATCTATTATTTATATTTTTAAATATTCATCAAGAGACAGATCTCAATAAAACATACTATCAAAACAAAACACCCACTCTAATCACTGTTGTAGATTTACAAAAATAAAGTAAGGTTACACTTTAAAAAATAAGCCACTTAGCTGCTGTCCGTGCTATGAGCTGCCCACACAGGTTTCTCCAAAGTCAGCCGTGATTGTCACTGTTTGTTAATTTTTCTTAGAACAAGCTCCGATGTCCAGGGATATTTATTACTAAATAGCAGAGCCAACTGACTGCATGTTCACTGCTCAGTCACTCACCTGTGCAGGTTTATGAAATGTTTTTCACCTCCCATGTGCTATCTGCTCTCTCCCTCTCTTCTTCCTTTTAAAAAGTGCTGTTGTTTTGATCTTTTTCCCCCAAAGTTCCAAAACAATGTAACAGCTTATAAAACAGTGATTACTGCTCCAAAAACTCAAGGAAATCAGCTCCAACATCGAAAATACCACAAGAAAGGAGCAGCTCTTACAGCTACAATGGTTTTTCCCAACCTCCATCTTGGATTACCCAAAATCCAGCTGCAGTGGTTCAATTGTTGATGATGTATGTCTGGTATTTATTGTGCATGTGCGATTAATTAAACCTGGCTGTGGCTCATTAGAAAGAGAAATCAAACTGTTGGTGAGCTGTTGTAAGCATGGGAGCAGACATTTTAAAGCATTGAGTCAGCATCTTCCTGCAGACATATGACCTGGAAGGTATCATCACTGCAGCTCACTGAGGCATAGAACACCACACCATATGCTAGATTTAGAGTTCCCTCATGAGTTTTGCTTTAAGAACAGGAGGGTGGATGCAGAAACAAAATCACTTATTCACTGTTCAGAAGTACACGTAATGGGAAGTTTGGATAATAGAATGAGCTCAAGCTTTCAAACTGATCAAATATTTCCCCATCTCCTAAGCACCATGTACAATGGTGTGGATGGGGAATGTGGGAGTGAGATCATGGGCAATTACTGAAACAAGAATTGTAAAATTAATTCACATGAGGAATGGCGCAAGGAAATCTTATGTTGAACTGAACTGGAAATCCCAATCATTGGGGTGATACTGACCTTGTGCAGATGTAAAAACAAATATATTTATAGAGCACCTTTGGCAAGTTCAGAATGTCCTAAAGTGCTTTACAGTTGAAAAATGTGGCGCTAGACAAACACAGCAGGTCAGGCAGCATCCGAGAAGGAGGAGAATCGACATTTCGGGTAAAAGCCTTTCATTAGGAAGGGCTTATGCCCAAAATGTTGATTCTCCTGATCCTCGTATGCTGCCAGACCTACTGTGCTTTTCCACCACCACACTTTTCAACTCTGACTCTCCAGCATCTGCAGTCCTCACTTTTTCCTTAAAGTGCTTTACAGTCAATTAAGTAACTTTAAGGGGTAGTTGGATGCAATGTTCCATAGAATCCCTACAGTGTGGAAACTGGCCATTTGGTCCAGTGAGTCCATACCAAATCTCCAAGAGCATCCCAAACAGATGTCCCCCCCACCCTATCCCTGTAACCCTACATTTCCAATGACAAATCCACCTAGCCTGCACATCACTGGATACTATGGGCAATTTAAGCATGGCCAATCCGCCTAACTTGCACATCTTTGGGCTGTGGGAGTAAACTGGAACACCCGACGGTTATCCACACAGACTCGGGGAGAATGTGCAACTCCACACAGGCAGTCACCTGAAGGTGGCATTGAACCCAGGTCCCTGGCGCTTTGAGGCAGCAGTGCTAATACTAACCACCGTGGCCTCCCTTGTGGTGAGCCTGGTAACAGGGTGGGTGGGGCATATTTAATTAGGTGGCGGGTTGGCACACATAATTAAAAGGCTCATATCACCCTGCTCTGGTTGGAGAGGTAGGAATGCAGGCAACACAATGACAAGCAAACTCGTGCTGTTGAATGATGGTGCTGGGGAAGTGGGAAGGGGATTTGTTGTCCTTGACTCAAGGTAATGGTGGAAGGGTCTGGGAGCAGTCAAGAGCCCCTCCCTGTTCTCCCTGCCAGTGGCCTTCCCACCGGTGCACCCTGTGTTCACTTTGCACTGGTAGGTCATTGCCATACCAGCAGCAGCCACAGCCTCCCAGTAGCGCTGCCACAAGATTTTGCTGCAAAATTTCAGTTAATTCATTTAATGAGAAAGCATTTTGGGACATCCTGTAAGGACAGGAACCCCCACCTCTGACATTGCAGCACTTCCACAGTAATGCACAGGAGTGTAAGCCTAGATTTTGAACTCTGGAATTGTGCGACACACACAGCCTTCCAGCTTAAAAGTAAGAGTATTCAGGAGGTGTTTTTTAAAAATATACAAACATGTATTTGCAGACCACTAATAGGAGCTTTGGCTGATCTGTTACCATTGGCTCCAGTCTGATGGGATTTCTACCATCCCCACACCTTTCCCGGGTTGACAGCATCAAAGCAAATCATAGACAAGGCACTAGGACCTGCCCGAGCAAAACAGCACACGATTAGATCAAAGAGTCCTTAGCTAGAAAGGGTGCATGTTTGATTCCTTATCAATGTGTCAGCCAAAGCCAGGCTGGAGAGCAGTAAAGAAAGGCTGTGCTTGCTGTGTATGGTCTGTAACCCTAATCTCATAAATAGTGCATCCCATACTAAGCATGTGTTGTTAATTTGCGCTTGGGTTATGATGGACTCCACAGCTGAAGAGCCTGCTGACAATATTCAGGTCTAGGTTCACAATGACCCCTTTGAGTGTGATCTCAGGAGGGCAGGTATTGTCTATGGGATTCAGTCTTAGGAGGGGACAGTGACAGTCAGAAGAGGGGAGTGGAGGGTAAGGGATGTCCCATTTATATTTTATGAGTCTTATGCAACGTGCAATCATCTATGTCTTTTTTGTCATGAGCAGAACGGGTCAGACAGTTGACAGTCGGGTGAGTGTATCCTGTTTTAATAAAGACCTCACTCTGAGACATGTACAGAGTGTGACTTGTTTTCAATACCTTAATTTCCGCCTTCTGTTCTTCAACTTCAGGAGAAGGACGTTCTGTGGGAAAGAACAGAGTAATAGAGTGTAACTGGGACAATATCATTCGTCATCAGAATCAATGGAAATAAAAAGCTGAACAAGCACTGTCTACTGAGAGTGACCATGGGCAAGGCTCTGTGATGACCATCAAGCTCAACAAGAATTTCTAAACTGGAAGGTGATATGAGGAATCGGTCTCACTCAATTCCACATTATGTCTTTCCCTCCTGCCCTTGATGGACAGACCCTCCAACACCACTCGAAATTCCTTCCTTACTATTAGCTCAGTGTAAAAATCACCTTGTACGTGTCCCAATTTAAAATGTATCGCAGAAACATAGAAATAGCTGTCGGCCATTCAGCCCCACAGGCCTATTCCCTTATTAAGCCAAGGTTCATCTGTACTGTAGCCCCTTCCACCCATCTTAGTCCTGCAAGCTTTAATACCCAATCAGAATAAAAACCCAACAAACAAAGCTCTAACATTTTCATTTAACCCCAGCCTCAACAATGCTTTGGGAGACAAGCTTCCAAATTCTAACTAACATTTGTATGAAGAAGTGTTTCCCAACATCAGCCCTGAATAGCCTGTGCCTGCTTTAAACGTTTTCCCTTCCTAAATTTTAAAATGTGAGCAATTGGTTGCATAAATTGGAAGATGCAAGGTTGCAGTTGAACACTGTAATTGTAAATTACTCCTCTAAAGACAGTCTCCCTTCATTCTTCTCTATTTTTGACAGTAGACTAAAATTGGGAAATGACTTTCCTTTAGAAACCAAGGATTATAGACATTGTAGATTACTGCACTTTTCAAAAGCAAGTAGCCAGCATTTATTCTAAACCTGGTTAGCCAGTGGGGAAGGTGAGTTGCAGACTAACTGGACCCAGGTTGTGTGTATAAAGTGAGATTCGGCTGGTGACAAGTCGCTGATTGGTCTGTGCAGTGGTGACCAGGTATCAGTGCCAAAGGCCTTCTTCTGCCAAAAGCTATGTGGTTGGCTCCTTGGGAGCCGAACAGCTATTGGGTATGAACAATATGACCAGAAGCTTTTGGACCTCTCGAAGTGGCTGTGGTGTCTTTCTCTCTACAGCTAAAAAAAACTTCAACCTGAAGAAAGCCAGTTTATTTTCCCTCACCAGTTGCTGTAAACTGTGGCTTTTAACCAATAACTAAAAGGCTTTTCTATTTGTGAGCCAGTCAGTCTGTGCCACCTGCAAAGAAATGAAAAGTACCTGAAGAGAGATCAACAAGCAACAAGTCCTGGAAAGTAAAAGGATGATCTCAGTGAATCCTTTGGACAGGGGCCATTGAACTGTCTCTAGATTTGCACGCCACCCCATAACACAATTTGTTTTTGTCTGTCTGTATGTACGTTTAGGCTTTTTAAAAATTTGTTCATTCAGAGGATGAGGACATTATGGGCTAGGCCAGCATTTATTGCCCAGAGGGCAGTTAAAAGTCAACCATGTTGCTGTGAGTCTACAGTCACATGCAGACCAGACCAGGTAAGGGTGTCAGCTTCCTTCCCTAATGGACATTAGTGAACTAGATAGGATTTCCCCAACAATTGACACCAGTTTTGTCATCATTGTTAGACTCCCAATTCCAGACTTATTTATTAAATGCAAATTCCCCTATCTTCATGTCCCAGATCATTACCTGCACTCTGGATTAATAGTCTAGCAATAATACCACAACATCATTGCCTCCCTGAGGCCTTTTATAAGAGGGTTAGAGTGTTAAGTCGGAAATTTAAATGTTGCATGTTTATTTTTGTTTATTTGTGGATAGAATCTGTTTATTTATACTAAACAGTGATTTTAGTTAAGTACAGAAACCTAGCCTGGTTTTAAGGTCTAATAAGGCAGGCAAATTGGGGAATTTTTTATACTTTGAGCAAGATTTTGGTGAGTCTGGGACTAACAGGTTCTGATTTCCAGCACACGAGTCCAGTGTGGAGCTACAGTCTGAAGAAGTTAATTTGTAGGGGAATTGGTATGAGATGCTGCACGTGTTCGTAATTTGACCATTCATTTCCCACATTCCAGTTTTCAAATCTATATAGACTGGAGAAAATGAAGCCTCAATTGTCCACTTGTCTGAACGGATCAGTAGTTAAAAAAACCTGGGTGTTCTCAATCCAGTTTCAGATAAGGGCAGGCCTCAACAAAACAATAAAACAGGAATCTTTTGTAAATAAGTGAAATTGTGTCTCACAGATTGTGTAGGGAGAAAAGGAAGGAGAAAGAGAGGGAGGTACATTGAGAGGGATAGTAAAGAAAGGAGTAGCTTGAGAAAGGGAGGGAGGGAAATGGTGTGGAGAGGAGGAAAGGAAGAGAAACAGGAAGCTGTGGAGATGAACGTAGAGAAAAGGAGGGAGGTTCAAGTTAAGCAGCAAGAGAGAGAGAGATATAAAAAGGAGAAGAAAAATCAATAGGTGGAGAGAGAGAGAGAGGAAGGTAAGGACAGGGAGGCAGAGGGGAAGCTGAAAGGCAGATAGAGGGAGAAATAGAGATGGGGGAAGAAGAATTGGTGAGGAAGTTATGGAGAGAGGGACAAAGAAGGGATGAGAGAAGAACAGGGATTGGAGAAACAGAAATGAGGTTGTTAGTACAGAAAGCTGGCCAGTGATTGATGTTAATCTAGATCTAATTGTAAGGGAGAGGGGAGAAAGAGAAAGGTGGAGAGAGACAAAGATGGTGAAGGAATGAAAAGTTTGTGAGAGGGGAAAGCAATGGAATGGAGCAGTTGAGGGGAGGATTGGAGACATAATGGGATCCAACAGTGTTCTCCTGCCAGATACTTGATCGGCTTGTAAGAGATGCTGATTGAAATACTAACTGAGCTCTGTACCCTACATTTGTGTTTATGTTTACATTGCTTAGCAACTGCCGAGCTCTTTTCAACCTTCTCCATTATAACTATGGTCTCATGATCAGAGAGCCGCTGACACTGTACCGTTCACTTGTTCTTCCGAAGAGATGCCTCCACTACCTGTTAGATCGTCTGGTTTTGGTATAATAGAAATAGATGTTTTTCTTTCTGTTAAACTACTCCAGACAGTTCCCTGTGAAATGAAAGACAGTGTTAAGAATCTTCAAAGAGACTTGATCTTCAGAGTTCTCCTGAAGAAAACTAAAACCCATTGTTTCGTCCAAACGTGTGAGTTTTGTTTTGTCCTGGTATGGTATGGACTTTGACCCATTCACGGAACCCTTTGCCAAGTCAAACTGGTTCCCTTTCCATTCTCAGTCTGAGTGCCCTGGTAGGTGTTGTTAAATCATCGCGGGCACAAACATTTCAAACTCACAGCCTTTCCCCAGAACAGTGAGGCAGAATGCAGCCGATTCAGATTGTAAACCTGAAATATAAGCCTTTGTCACTGCTTTGTTGATTTCAGGGTTGCACTAAGAGTTTATATTCTAAGTGACAATGCCTTTATGATTAAAATTGGAAGGTAACATTCCACATTTTATACCTGATGCAGCTAACCCTGGTAGAGAACCGTTTCCCTATCAGTGCCAATGACTCCTTATGAATGAGGAACTTAATGCTTTAAGATGGTGGATGTTGTACCTGTCGATTGGATTTGTTTAGTGCTGGCTGACACCAAGTCTCTTCAATGTTGTTGCATTTATCCAAGCAAATGGTGAGTATTCTGTCACACTCCTTGTGCCCTGTAGGTGGTGGACAGGCTCTGGGGAATCAAGAGGTGAGTTACTCAGCATAGAATTTCCAACCTCTATATTTTTCTTGTTGCCACAATATTTGTTTGATTGATCCAGTTCAGTTTCTGGTAAATAGTAACCTCCAACTTCTTCTTCATGAAGGATTCAATGTTGATATTGCCTTTACAAGCAGTAGGAGGTGTTTTCACTCTCTTTTGTTGGAAATGGTCATTTCCCAACACTTGTGCAGCAGAAATGTTGCTTGTCACTTGTCAACCCAAGGTGAATGTTGTCCCAGTCTTGCTGCATATGGCCGTGGATTGCTGTATTATCTGAGGAACTGTGAATGGTGCTGCACATCAGGCAATCAGCAGACATTCACATTTCCAGTCTTATTATGTTAGTGGGCGGAGCTGAAAGTGGTCGAGCCTGGGTCACAAATCTGTTCCGAGAGGTGCTCTTGTGGTGTAGTGTCTCTCCTCTGAGCCAGGGGACCTGGATTCGTGTCCCACCTGCATAATTAGAAAATATTAAACCTGTCCAGAGATGTAATCGCACACCTCTGCAATGGCTATGTTTGAGTCCCACTTGTCTCTGAGCTGTGTCATAGCTTCCTAGACAGGTTAATTCTCAATTCTATACCTACCCTGAGGAATTCCTGCAGTGTGTCCAGGGGCTAAGGTGATTAATCCCCAGCAACCACAATCATCTTCCTTTATACTATGCAACCCTCCCATCAGTGGGCAGTTTTCCTCTGATTCCTACTGACTTCAGCTTTGCTTGGGTTCCTTGATGCCACATTCGGTAAGATGCTACCCTTGACATGCAGCACCACCAATCTTGCCTCAGTTCTGGAACCTATCCATGCTTCAGCAAAGGCTGGAATGAAGCCTAGAACTGATAGTATTGCTGGAACCCAAACTGAGTGTCAGTGAGAAGGTTATTGATGACAATCTCAATGCTTTTCCTTCCAGTTTCTGATAGCAGGATCCTGAACATTCAATTTTGACTCCTGGAGACTCCTGAACAAACCTACTTTTGTTGGCAACACCCACAGGATATCTGACCTCCTTGCACCCCCTGCCAGCCCAAATGATTAAAGTCGGGGCTGGAGCATAACGAACAGACAAGGTTCACCTTCTGTCCAATGTGACAAAAGCAGCATTTGATCTGGCTGAACTGCAGCCTTCGATGTGTTTTACTCAAATCACTGAAAATACATGTTTACTAATTTACCTTCCTCTCTGACCTCAGCATTTTTCCTGATTTCCCCATTTTCCTCAGGATCAGGTGTTCCAAGAATTCCATTCGCTGTTCCTGAGTTTGCTTCTCATTTAACTCCTGCCTCAGGCGATCCAATCTGAAATATAAGATTGGACAGGCTCACACCTTTCGGAACTGGACACTCACCTGAATGAGGTACCCATTTATTAGGATCTGTCTGTGTGACACTTATAAACCTCTGTATTGCTAATTGCACATGCACATACACATGTACACAATATTCATCAATGTTTTGAAAATTAAAAGAGAAGTCACACCTTCTTTAACAGTTTTTCTGTGATCGGATATAATGATTAATTAAAATAGAATCATTAATTGGTATTTGTAACTAAACGCATGAGAATCAGCAGAAACAGTCCATTTGCGCTGACATATTTGAATAAAAACATCTTTGATTATATTTAAGAGTAAAAATCTGAAATAACTCAACTTTTCCTCAATTCTTCAACACAAACTAGCTGAGAAATATTAAATATGAATGTCTTTGTAATAACAAAGGTAATATGTTACATCTTGATTTAAAATGAATCTTTGAAGTATAACCTGATTATATTTGGTATTCGGTTATATCGAAGAAGAAGCATGTTGCAGTTTTATTTATGTCTACAAGTGCATTTGTTTGCCTGAATTGACTTAAAAGGTCTCCAAATGGACACAATGAAGAGAAACTCACAATATAGTGATAAAGAAGTCCCAGAAACACTTCATTCTCCTCCTCCACTTACTTCATTCCCTACATGTTACAACCACTTCACTAAATTGTTTTTTTATTTGTATTATTTGCTTCCTGTGTCTTCTCTCCTCACTTTCTTGTTTAGGTCACTCACTGATTGCCTTTCCTGTATTTTGTTTCTTTTGTCAGTTCATTCACCCTGTTCCAGTTCTGATGCAGCCCATCCTTGAGGAAAGTTTCTGTCCTTCCTCATAAACTGAAGTCGATTCTAAATCAAACAGGAACTCTCCCAAACACAATTCTTTAGCCACAAGATGAGCTCTCTTTCCAAACTTGTCACACAATCTATTAGTTCAAGTCAAAGTATAAAGGAGTGTTAATTGCCTTTTAAAATACACCAGAGGGTGAAGTGGACAATTCACATGAGCTCTGTCTATATATTAATAAGAGGAGGCGACTTGCCTTTTTCTTGACTTCATGAGCTGCAAGACTTTTCTGGGCACTTTCGTGAGGTACTCTGCTGTCGCTTCTGACACAGTTTCCCTGTCTCTCTCCCTGCCTAGAGACACATGGAGATAATCCGGTAGGAATGCTGGGAATGGCATGGGTTGGTAGTTAATCACATTGCTGCAAAACAAAAAACAGGATGAGGCATGCATGAACCAAACCATAACTTGCTGAAACAAGCCCACTCTTTTTGGTGGCTACAATAAACCCACAGAGGCCAGTAACCCATCACCAAGTCACCCTTTATTTACCAAATAAAAACAAAGAATTGTAAACCAGAAACCAAAAACAGAAGTTGCTGGAAGAGCTCAGCAGGTCTGGCAGCATCTGTGAAGAGAAATCAGAGTTACCGTTTTGGGTCCGGTGACCCTTCCTCAGAACTGCTCCCTGACCTGTGGAGTTTTTCCAGTTTTTGTCATTCTTTATTTGCACACACCGAGGCCTTGACACTGGTCCAGCTCCCTCAGGGCCAGCTCTCAGAGTGAACAGAACCTCTGACACTCCTGTTTATTTTCTTTTTCTTTTATCTTTTTGTTTTTACCCTCCCACGCTACTGCCTAACTGTGATAGTGCTTATTTTTCCCCCAGCACCCATGTTGTGTGCATGCAGGTGACATTCCATTTATTATTTTTTTTCCAGCTCCCTCAAGAGCAGCTCTCAGAGTGAGCAGGATGGCTGACACTCCTGTTTATATCTGTCAGTCAGGGCTCCCTGATTGGACCGGATTAACAGCCCCAATCAGGGAACTCACATTCTATGAGCTCCACCTCACTGACCTCATTACAATCACCACAATGGCGACTGGATAATCCATACTGCTGCAAAGGTTTCAGACAGCTCTCCCAGTCTTTAAGACCCAACTCATTCAGCCTCTGGTCACCAGACACACTCCTTTGCAAAGTTAATACAAGTGAATCTTCACTGTACTGTCTTTAATGCAAGAAGCTTCCTTACATTGGAAAGCAAAATGGTACACATTTGGGACTTGCCTATTTTGTTGTTGAAGCAGATGCAGTGCATATACATGCCCTTTATCACTACAGCTAACAAGGCCTGTATATTAATATATGTAACCACTCTTATGTACAAATGCACTATTCTGCAAGCTCATTTGACATTTTCTGGTTCATTCCTCAGGGCAGTGCCTCAGATTCAACCACCTTTAAATAAAACTTGGTAGTTAAATGTCAGTCATCATCATCTGGTACATTCTTCCTGACAATCTTATACCAACCAGTGCAAAAAGCTGTCTTTCTTTACACCAAACTTCTTGCAAATTGCCCTGATGAATGCAAGATGAACAGCACTGATAAAACACATCTTTTTTGTTTGAGCAATACTCACTGTCTGTGCTGATCTTTTCTATCAGAATAGTAGTTCCTTAATAACATATTCCTGAACTTTCTGACAACAGAAACTAGGCTACCTGGTCTATATTCCCTGCTTTCCTATTAGGCTGGCATCAGTCAATGAGAAAGGGTTGGTAAATTAATGGATTAAGGTCCTTGCTGTGCAGAAGGCAATGCCTCCATTCAGCTCAGTTCAGTCAATTCCTGTGGCTGTAATCCTCTTACTGGATAGTGATAGAGATCAGAGACAGGAAGGCATTGAATTTCCTGGCTGAGGAGGAACTAATGGGAGAGGAAAGAGGTGCTGCCTACGGTCCTAAGTCTGATTGTGTACAGGACCTGCTATTATTAAAACAAAACCATTCTTGACATGCGGGATCAGTGCAAGGCTAGCATTTATGGCCCATTCAGAATTGCTCCCTGAAAGCCTGATTGTGGGTGTTCTTTTTGAATCACTGAGGTCAGTGTGGTGAAGACACTCCCATTGTACTGTTGGATAAAGGATTTCTAGGACTTTTACCCATCAGCCATGAAGGAACAGTAATACACTATACATCACTCAGTTGGATCATGTGTGTGGAATGGGTGGGAATATTGGAAGTTGACGCTGTTCCCATTCGGCTGCTCTTTGTTCCTTCAAGGTAGCAGTGGTGACAATTTGGGGAAATGATGTTCAGGGAACACTGGGGGAAATTGGAGGGAGCCTTATGTAAGACCTGTCAGTGTTCCACATCCAGAGTGAATGACTGATGCACATGGTGATTGGTGCTAATGGCCCTCACCTTGAGCAGGACCTGAGATAATGATCAAAGCTTTCCAGTTTCCACCGCATTGTCCAATGATCACAACGGTTTTGAACCATTGAAGATTGACATCTTTTTGTGCAATGTAGCCAGAGAGGGAGGAGAGTAACACGGCTGCATGTTAGCTCTTGCCTGGAGCCTGTCTGCTCCCATCTGCTTCCCTTATTTGTTTTACTTTTGCTTCTGCTCTTTTGTTTCGCGTTATTTTCCTTCCTTTTGGTCTTTCCTGTCCTTCCTCTGTTGGTCAGCCGGCCCAGTGTGGCAGCAAAAGTGGGCCACACGCGGAGTGGCAGCAACCAGAACGGTGGCAGTGATTGTGTTTTCCTGTGTTCGGGGCAGGCGGCACTGGACGCTTCAAGGTTGTTGCGCCGGCAAAGGGTGACTCACGGCCTGGCAGCGGCCTGTCCTGGCAGCGGAGCCAGAGACTCCTGGTTGCGGGGTGAGTGTGGCTTCAGCGCTGTCAGCCAAGTTTGCCCAGCGATGAAGAGATGACACCAAACGTTGGGTGACTCCTACGTTGGTGGATCTGGGGAGGGGGCGAGACGGTGGAGGTCTCCCTTTAGACTCAGTGCCAGCGTGGACTGGATTCAGCAAGACATATTCTGAAGGCTTTACTTCTTGAGTGTTCTAATTTATTCTATGACATATACTGCTGCACTTTTGTTTTTGCTTTTCAAATATTTTTCCTCAGATCGTAAGTATGTGTGCCAAGGCCCCTTTTACCTAAGATGGTGCTGTAATGTGGCGACTGTAAACGTTTCACTGTACTCATTTCAGTATCTGTGACAATAAAGCTATTTCAATTCAATTCAATTCAACTCAACATTCTACTCACTACACCTGGTCCTTCCTGTTCTCCAAAGGGGGTATCCGGAGGAAGAGGGAGGTCTCCTGGATTTTCTGTTTCTCTTTGTCAAATCTCTTCAGCTGGTGTGAGAGGAAGCAAAATTTTTAAAAAGTAGAAGAGGAAAATGTCAAGAACAAGGCTGGCAAAAGATAAATTCCAGAGAGTTGAAAAGGCACGTTGCCAGATTAAACATAATACCAAATCGCTGAACAGTCCTAGGGACTAACAACAGGAATTATTTAAACAGGAAATAGAAAGGATAGAAGGCAAGATTAACCTGAAAATAACAGCAAAGAACAGCCTTTGCTATCGATTCTGGGTGAAGTGACCATACCTGATTCGAGTATCCATATCCGAAATAGCCATAGGAAAAGTCTATCGACATATCAAGATTGCAAATGTGCTGAAAAGTTTAACAACACATAATTATTCAAGAGTTTCACAGAAAATCATTGTTAAAGCAAGAAATAACATTCATAGCTCACCTTTCACACCCTCAGCATGGCTCAAAGCAATTCACAGACACTCAAAGTACTTTTGACGTGTGGTCACTGTTGTCTTACTGGGAAATACAGCATTTCATTTGTGCACAGCAAACTCCCACTTAAAGCAATGATTTAAACAATGAGGTAATTGATATTTGGTGATGTTGGTTGAGAGCTAGGTGTTAGCCAAGAACTAGGAGAGATGCCTGTTCCTCTATACCACAGTGCCGTAGGATTCTTTACATTTGCCAGTGAGGGCCTTGGATTATTGTCCCCTCCCTCTTTAAAAAAACACCTCTATCACTCTCTCAGTAATACCATTCCAGATCACATTCTCAGGTCTCGAAATTGGAGTTTAAACCCATACTATGCAATCCCAGAGATTAACATTCAATCCCTAGAGTCTCCCAAAATGTTGGCAACCCAAAGTTATAGGGAACTAGTAAGGAGCTCTATCTGTAAACTTATCATACAACACTGGCACACAAACAGACACACTCATGACTTATCTTCTATTCTGTGATGCACAGAGTGTGATTTATAGATGTCAATACTTTTTAAAGAGTTTTTAGATTTTAAACTAGTGGCATATGGGTGCTTTTCTTTTGCGAGAGTATTCAAAGATTGATCAGGTTAGTTTCTCCAGGATTATGATTTTAAACTTGTATTTTTCAGACAGCAAGGACCTATGGAATGTCAATGGAAATTTGCTTATCTTCTGGAGGCTTGATTTTGAGTTTAGAATGATTAAAGATTGAGTTCAGCTTAGATAAGCTCAGAGATCAGTAAATATTTGGCCAGTTTGAAGGAGGTCTGACTGAAATCAAATGCAAGTCCAGTTCCTTTTAGATAAAGGGCAATGTTCACAGTAACCAGTGAGTATGTTACCTCAGGGAAAGAGTTTAGTTTATGAAACTTCCAAACCGGGTGTGTTTATTTAGAACTCTGCACATTCTAAAAGACTTGAGAAAGTCTAAGACCTCAGTTATGTAAATATCCCAGGGAAAAGGCCTCATTACTCACAGGACTGGAACTCATAAGAAACAGTTAACTCAAACCTACAGATATGATAGGGATAAATTACTATGGAATTTCATTAAAGTTATGGTGTTCATGAGTAGTCAGGGCTTTTTTTTGGTCACTTTTTTTACATCTTTCAAACTATGTTTGGATAGCTCAGTTTGTTTCTTTTTAATTAATTTTGTGACATAAACTTCTGTTGTATTTTTAAAACAAAATCTGCAGTTTTATGTGTTTCAGTGAAAGACTTTGACATTAAATCTTCTAAAAATCCAACAAGCCGGATTTCATTCAGCTTGGGATTGTAACAAGCCTGATTCATTCTTTTAAATTCCCACAACATTTGAACTGGGAAGGGAAACTTAATGGACAAACTGTAAATGACGTTATGTTTACCCTCAGCATCACCTATCCCAGTGACCTGGTCCCTATGTTCCCGAAAACTGGAAAATCCATGACCAAGGGTCACAGTCTAAGGCTGCGGAGTTAGCCATTTAGGACTGAGATGAAGTGAAATTACTTCACCCAGAGAATGGTGAGCTTGTGAAATTCTCTACCGTAGAAGGTGGTTGAGACCAAAACATTGAATATTTTCAAGGAGGAGTTAGATATAGCTCTTAGGACAAAAGGGATCAAAGGATCTTGGGGGAATACGGGAACAGGGTACTGGGTTGGTTGATCAACAATGATCATATTGAATGGTGAAGTAGGCTCGAAGGGCTGAATGGCCTACTCCTGTTCCTATGTTTCTATGTTTCTCTGCAAATACTCACCAGATTCTTGATCCCTAGTTCATACGTGTCCGAGACAGAAACTTGCTAAAAGACAAACAGACCCAATGATGACTGTTCCACACAAGAATAACTTGCACTGATATAGCACACCTTTAACAAAGAAATGAAATGCCTACAAAGCATTCGGCAGAGGCTGGCGGAGGCAGATGCAAATTAATAGTTGGCTCACTCTGAAATGGAACGTTTCGGAGGGAATTCAAGAGCAGTGAGCTCAGGAGGCAGGGGGTGCTGAAACAGATGAGGACATCAACATTAATGGTGATGGGAGGGAGGGTGTTTGTGAGCACACCCCAATTATTGATAACCCTGTATACAATGGCCATGCCCACAGCCCAAAATTCTTAATAATTTTATGTGGCCCAATGGATTGTCTTGTTTAGATGGAGCAGTGATGAGGAAGGAAGGTACTGGAGGAAACAATTCAGCCATTCAAGCCAGGTCTGTCACTGTTCAGTGAATCATGGCTGATCTGCCACATAACTCTATTTAACTATCTTTGCCTCATATTCCCTTGATATCTTTGGTTGACTAAAATCTATCAATAGATGTCCAATGAACAATTGACACAGGACCAGTTGCTGCTTCCAGAAAAAAAATCCCAATTCCTTTGCACCTGGAAAATTTTCCTAACTTCATTCTTGAAAGGTCCAGTTTGAATTTAACTATGTCCTCGAGTAGTTTCTCTCTATTCACCCAACTGTTCTGCTTAATACCGTGAAAGCTTTGAGCAACTTACCTCTGAAGTTGCACAATCCAGAGAATACCAAAGTTACTTCTGGAATTGTTCCTTTTAATTTAACAGATGGAGACCAGTTGTCATTCCGGGAAATGGGCAATGCACTGTCTCCAAGGCCAAAACATGCTTCCTAAAAGGGCAGGGCCCGGAAAAGATTGTTTCAAAGCTGACTGGGGCTGCAATAAGAATTAATGCTTTGTGGGACATGACACCACAGAGTGTCTGTTGATCCAGCATGCTTCAGCTTTAGAGAAAGGGAATCCTTACTTGGTCTCTCCTCCATGTTACCCTAGACCCACAACACTGTGGTCAACTCTGAACTGCCCGAGTAAGGGGTGGGCAATAAATACTGGCCCAGCCAGAAAGTTCACATCCAATGAACAAATTTGGAAAAAACACCTCGGCGCTCTTGACTTCTGTGGGGTAGCTACATGTCTTGGTAAACAAAGATGGGACAATAGGTAAAGGAGAATGACTGAACTCCCCCCTCCATCCTACCCACCCACCCCTCCCCTATACTTTTCTAATTGGACACACATTGTGAGGACTCTGAGGACCTTCCCACTGTCAGTGGTCTAATGGAAGAGGCTATTCTTTGTTCCATTCCTCCTGCCCCTCTCCTGACAGCTCAGTCAGACCAGGCCAGTTTGGGAGAGCCGATCAAGGGCAAGACAAGAGAACTATGATGTGCAGTTTTCTTCTTAGCCATCTCCCCTCCTTTGAGTGCACTCTCTCCCTGAAACATGCTCGGTCGGCCATTATCTGTGTTTGAGTGTTGATGGGAATGTTCTTGTCTGCCCTCCACACACACGTACTTTGGGTAGAACAGTGACTCAGAACAGGAGTTTGGTTCTCACAATTCCACCACCTAACAACCTGCAACCTCACCCCCAACACACCTACACCCATCCCCTCACCCCCTGCCACCAGCATACCCCCCAATCCCAGGCATTAAGAAACTACCTCCATGACTTTAAGGCCACTTGGCTAACTTGATGTAGGACAGCAAATAGAATGGACCTTTCATTTTGTGTGAATTAGTTACTCAAGTGTGTGACCTGTTACGGGAACAGGATGCCTCATACAACAACAACATGCATTTAACAGCTTAACACATTGTGCAAGAACCTTATTGGGGTCAATGTGTCACAGAATCACTTGGGACAGCTGACCAAAAACGTAGCCAATGAGATAGGAATTCAGGAGAAGAGAATAGGAGGATTGAGGAAGAGAATTCCAGGGCTGATGACCTCAACAGCTGAACATGGCCATTGATAGTGGAGTGAATGAAAGTTCTAGAAGCTTCTTCACCGGTTGCCTTTCAGTCTCAGATACCGTCACTGATGGTTGTTACATGAAGAGACTTACTTGGACAATGTCAATAAGCTGGAGATTTGTTCGCCCGAGGAGTATTTGGCTGTCACTCAGTCGCTCAATCCCCAGTAGCTCAACAATGACCTTGTTCCTTACATCGTTCTTCCCTCTAGGAATCTAGCAGAGAGCGAGAGTTGGAGTGACAAATCGAAATACTTAGTTGGTTTCCCTCCAAAAGTATCTGCTCTCCAAGTAGATGTTTTTATACAATACCTGGACACAGAAGTATTTGACTTCTTCAAAGGGAATGATCATTTTTGACTTTTTCATTTTCAGGGGTTCCCTCAGGTGGTGTGGCGTGGTACATTTCATGACTTCACCCACAGTGATCCGAATAACCAGCAGCATTCTCTTCTTTAGAACCACTGAAAATTGGATCACTTAAAGAGAACAATTCAGTTTCTGAGAGAGGGTGGGCAGGGGTCAGTTAGTTAATACCCCAAACCAACCTCCACTCGGATGATCAGCCTGACATTTCCCCCAGGGTACACCCGGCATAATTGGTTCACTCCTCACTCATCTCACCAGCAGGTGGCAGCACGTGGCTCAGTTGTTTGTGGTTTCAACAGCTTCAGATTTACCAACAGTTACCAAAGATCCCTATTGCTTTGGTAACTACTATCCCAATGCATCCTGGAATGTCCTTAACCCATCTGAGTAAACAAAACATCTGATCTCCTCACAATTTGCAACTTCAGGAGTCCGACCTCCATGGAGAAGGCTTATTTCATCCCAGCTTTCTGAAATATCACCTCCACTGTCTCCCCAATGGTCCTCCTAGCCCAACTTTACATGAATCTAATTTTTGACTTTATCCCTCTTGCTGGTGTTGTTTGCCAACTCCTGAACACAGTGGATTGAAACTAAGGTTTCAACAGACAAAAGGACAATAGTATAACTCACCAGGATATTGTCAGAGAGAAAAGGTCGATCAAACATTTGAGAACAGTCAAGCCTTCAGCTGATAAAAAGGATACAAGTATTGGAAAAGTCTTTACAGTGTTTTATATGAAACACCACACAACCAACCTGCAATGAAAAATGCAAAGTCATTAAGTTGAAGCAATGCCAAAGGTTCAGTCTTGTTAGCGCAGTTGTTCATATCTCTCCCTCGGGCCAAGTGGTCTGGATTCAAGTCCCAATTCAGGATAAGACCTGGCCAAACAAGATGATAACCGACCCAACATTCCTTTGGTGGTCAGTCAGAGCAGACAGTCTCCTGTTAGTTCCTGCAGAAGAGAATGGGAAACACTACATTAGCATTTGTTTTGGGGAGGTAATGGCCCAGTGCTGTTATCACTAGACTATTGACCCAGGTAATATTCTGGGGTGGATTCAAACCCCACCAGGGCAGATGGTATAATTTGACTTCAGTCAAAAAAAAGGTCTGGAATTAAGAGTTTATTGCCAACCATGTAACCATTGACAATTGTTGGAAAAATCTGTTCTGGTTCGCTTATGTAGAAAATCTGCTACCCTTACCTGATCTGGCCTACGTGTGACTCCAGACCAAGGAGCCAATATGGCAGAGCAAGCTGCTCAATGCAAGGGGCAATTATGTATGGACAATAAATGCTGACCTAGCCAGCGATACCCACATCTAAAAAATGAATTTAAAAAAAGCTTGCCAAGTATAACCAAGCATCAACACAGGGAAGTCCATGGTCACCAAAGTCATCTTGGACACAGTACCTGAAGAGAAAGTGTGAGGATCTTTTTGTGACCATCACAATGTAGGTTAGGTGGGCTTCAGATTGGTTCCACAGATCGGCGCAACATCGAGGGCCAAACGGCATGTACTGCGCTGCAATGTTCTATGTTCTATGTTACTGTGTGTCCACTTGACGTGAAAAATCTGAAACCTTTCGTTAGTGTCTCAGCTGAAAAATAAATTCTTCACGTGAATCCTGGAAAACTAGAAAATGGATGTGCCACTGACAAGAATCAGATGCACACAGAGCTGCTCTTGTCCCCTGCTTAATCCACTGCTACCAGGAAAAAGACACAGTGCTGAATGAGGGGCCATGGTTATGGTCTCATTCCACCGGACAGCCAGTGGAAACCCCACTGTGGCCATATCTAAGGGTCCCGATGGTGTTACACAGCCATCAGGCAGTTACCTACCTGCTGTCAGAGATGGGGCAGGCACTCTTCAGTCCCAACAGCACCACTGGGAGCAGTGGCCATTGCTGGGACTGCAGGGATTTCTGGAACTGCAGAAGGAGATGGAGGCCCCTTAAGAAGCTGAATGGGGTGAGCTGGCTCGAGCTGGTCAGCAAAATCCTGGCAAAAAAGACTGTAGCTGAGAGCAAAGAGTGGCTCTTCCACAGGGAGACCATCAGTTTATACTGGGCCTTTCTACATGGCACAAGGGGTCACTCCATTCCTGCTGCAATTCTCAATGAGCTGAGGGGCTGAATGACAACCTCAGTCTTCTTCAGATTTAATCAGGGTGAGGAGGGGTTCTTCTTACCCCCTAACTTCCCACACGGTCATATGGACTACCTTATCTCCCAGCCCAATCTTAGGGTGAGAGGAAAGGCAGGGACTGATGGAAAGCATGATATTCTGTCCATCTTGTGAGTACACCTTTAACATTGTGTAATATAATGGACTTGAATGGGTGAAAATTGGGCCTGTACAAGGTGCCAGCTTATCAGAATCTGCATTGGAGTTTTCCATGGTATGGTTTAGGGCCCTGTGGCACTGTGGTAGTGTCCCCAACGATGGACCAGGATGCCCAGGTTCAAGTCGCACATGCCCCTCTGGTGTTTGATCTTGTGTTCCTAACTTCTTTTTCAAAATTATTCTTCATTTGTGTGAATCAAAGTTGAAAACCTTCGAAAAGTTGAGAATTATCCTTCTATTATCCTCCTATGGCAGGTATAGGGAATGCTGGATGGCTAAGGAAATTGAGGGTTTGGTTAAGTAAAAGATGGAAGCATGTGTAAGGTATAGACAGGATAGATCGAGTGAATCCTTAGAAGAGTATAAAGGCAGTAGGAGTATACTTAAGAGGGAAATCAGGAGGACAAAAAGGGGACATAAGATAGCTTTGGAAAATGGAATTAAGGAGAATCCAAAGGGTTTTGACAAATACATTAAGGACAAAAGAGTAACTAGGGAGAGAATAGGGCCCCTCAAAGATCAGGAAGGCGGCCTTTGTGTGGAGCCACAGAAAATGGGAGAGATACTAAACAAATATTTTGCATCAGTATTTACTGTGGAAAAGGATATGGAAGATGTAGAATGTAGGGAAATAGATGGTGACACCTTGTTGGAAGTCTTGAAATGCATAAAGGTGGATAAATCCCCAGGATCTGATCCGGTGTACCTTAGAACTCTGTGGGAAGCTAGAGAAGTGATTGCTGGGCTTCTTGCCGAGATATTTGTATCATCAATAGTCACAGGTGAGGTGCCATAAGACTGGAGGTTGGCTAATGTGGTGCCACTGTTTAAGAAGGGTGGGACAAGCCAGGAAACTAAGGACCAGTGAGCCTGATCTTGGTGGTGGGCAAGTTGTTGGAGGGAATCCTGAGGGACAGGATGTACATGTATTTGGAAAGGCAAAGACTGATTAGGGATAGTCAACATGGCTTTGTGCATGGGAAATCATTTCTCACAAACTTGACTGAGTTTTTTGAAGAAGTAACAAAGAAGATTGATGAGGGCAGAGCAAAAGACGTGATCTATATGGACTCCAGTAAGGCGTTCAACAAGGTTCCCCATGGGAGACTGGTTAGCAAGGTTAGATCTCAAGGAATACAGGGAAAACTAGCCATTTGGAAACAGAACTGGCTCAAAGGGAGAAGACAGAGGGTGGTGGTGGAGGGTTGTTTTTCAAACTGGAGGCCTGTGACCAGTGAAGTGCCACAAGTATCAGTGCTTGGTCCACTACTTTTTATCATTTACATAAATGAGTTGAATGTGAGCATAAGAGGTACAGTTAGTAAGTTTGCAGATGACACCAAAATTGGAGGTGTAGGGGACAGCGAAGAGGGTTACCTTAGATTACAATAGGATCTGGACCAGATGGGCCAATGGGCTGAGAAGTGGCAGATGGAGTTTAATTCAGATAAATGCGAGATGCTGCATTTTGGGAAAGCAAATCTTAGCAGGACTTTTGCACTTAATGGTAAGGTCCTAGGGAGTATTGCTGAACATCAGGGACTTTGGAGTGCAGGTTCATAGCTCCTTGAAAGTGGAGTCGCAGGTAGATAGGATAGTGAAGAAGGCGCTTGGAATGCTTTCCTTCAGTCAGAGTGATGAGTACAGGAGTTGGGAGGTCATGTTGCGGCTGTACAGGACATTGGTTAGGCCACTGTTGGAATATTGCGTGCATTTCTGGTCTCCTTCCTATCGGAAAAATGTTGTGAAACTTGAAAGGGTTCAGAAAAGACTTACAAGAATGTTGCCAGGGCTGGAGGACTTGAGCTATTGGGAGAGGCTGAACAGGCTGGGCTGTTTTCCCTGGACCGTTGGAGGTTGAGGGGTGATATTATAGAGGTTTACAAAATCATGAGGGGCATGGATAGGACAAAGTCTTTACCTGGGGTGGGGGAGTCCAGAACTAGAGGGCATAGGTTGAGGGTGAGAGGGGAAAGATATAAAAGAGATCTACGGGGCAACATTTTCACAAAAAGGGTGGTACATGTATGGAATGAGCTATCAGAGGAATTGGTGGAGGCTGGTACAATTGCAACATTGAAAAGGCATCTAGATGGGTATATGAATAGGAAGGGTTTGGAGGGATATGGGCCGGGTGCTGGCAGGTGGGACCAGATTGGGTTGGGATACCTGGTCGGCATGGATGGGTTGGACCGAAGGGTCTGTTTCCATGCTGTACATCTCTATGACTCTATGACTCGATTTGCGCTGAATATATTATTCTCAATTGCTTAAAGATGATCAAATTACTTTAAAATGAAGAAATGCTGTCTTAAAATTTCTCTCTTCACTTTCCCTTATTAACTGTTTTCACACCCTTTTCAACAACATATATGATTCTGGTCCGTTCTGCTTATTCCCTGAGTTAAGCGTGCCTTTTTTTGATTAAATGGCATGACATTGTTATCATATCTTTCAGGATATTTTAGTTGCGGAATCTAAATTAGATTTTCACTCAATTCAATGACATTTTAAAAATAAACTGATCTTCTTCTTTTGATTTATGACTCTAATTAGTTACATTATGTTGTCATTTTAGCAATTATGGGAAGTGAATGCAGTATCATGGCAATGCTAATGGGCCAGTAATAGCAAGCCCTGGACTAATGATCTCGGACATGAGTTGAATTCTCTCCAAAGCAGGTTGTGCAACTTAAATTGAATGAAATCTGGAATGAAATGCAAGTTTAACAGCAAGCATGATGATTCTCACAAAAACCCACAGCTTTCACTAATGTCCATCTGGGAAGGGCTCTTAACTGCCCCCTGAATTGGGGTGGCAAGGTCAAGGGTAGTTAGGGATCAGCAATAACCACATCCCATCCCAGAATAAAGGAAAAATAATCCTTTACGTGTGTCAAACTTTGCAGCTATTCCCAATAAAGTTAAATGATGTTTGTTCACTAAATATCATGATTTAAGCCTTCTAAGCTTCTCAGGCTAGAAGTTTTCTATAAATGTAAGAATTTTCACTCTTCCTCTAAGGGACTTAGCTTACATCCGGTATCCAATACCGTCTGCTATTTCCCAGGTTTCCCATGTTATTATGCCCTTTGTGGTTTTGGTGAGAGTCTGCGTGTTCTTCTGTTTTCACTCTGTTTCTTTCTTTCCAGCTGAATAAATGTATTGAGACAGGGTTGCTAATGTTATCCATGTTGCTGCTCTATTAATCCCCGGCTGCTTCTTGCACAGTAGCTGACTGGCTCAGTGCGTTTTTGAGCTGCTGAGTAATTAAAGATATCCTCTCAGTTTTCTGGGTGCAGTTTTTCTTTCTCTTTTCTTGTCCTTGGATGGCTGTGGATTTTGTGGCTTTTCTTCCCACAAAGCACTGCTTTTCAGCAACCTATACGTGACAGTGGGGCCCACGTCTGCAGCCATGTTTGGTTCCCAGTGTTGGCAGCCTCTTATGCTCTTGTGACTGTGTTCACTTGAACTACCTCGAATGCCTTGTTGGCATAAGTCTACATCAGGGGTGCCCAATTTGTGTCTTAATGGGCAAAGCCTATCTCCTGTTTCAGTTAACCCAATCAGGTACTAATATCTTATACAACATTGCCCGTTACCCTGGTCCCAGGAAAGCAACAAACTGCGTGGGACTCACAAGACGGTTACAGTCTATTTACTTATTGTCTATCTATGGTCCGACAAATGCTTAATTGTGCTTGCCCACTGCCTCCTCAGTCCTCGCACAGTCATTTGCCTCATGGTTTGGTGAATATGCTCCAGACTGCACTCCCCAAAGTGCCGTCACTCTCACTAGTATTCAATGCCGATACTGGTTTGCCAGTGCCTTCCCCCTGGAGGATCCCTGCCTTCTCTGACTTTGTTGGTTGGCCACCTGAAACCTCCCCAACATATGCGCCTCTCTCTTAATCCCACCCAAAGCAATGTCAAGTGGACCACACGGCCTGGTGTGTGAAAGATCACCGAGACTGGAGCAAATAACTCACTGGGTCATCCACAGCTATTAGATGGGCTTGGGAATGAGCCGCTGCATCGACTTCACCTTCTTCTGCTTGAGTTGGAATTCCCATGAAACGCTGTAAGAAGATAATGTGACAAAGTGAGATCAGAGTCGAAGAATGTGGTGCTGGAAAAGCACAGCAGGTCAGGCAGCATCCGAGGAGCAGGAGAGCTGATGTTTCATTCCTAATGAAGGTTTGATGCCCGAAATGTTGACTCTCCTGCTCCTTGGATTCTCCCTGACCTACTGTACTTTTCCAGCACCACACTTTTCAACAACGATGTAAGAGGATAATATCAGGGTGAGAGCCTTGTGCCATGCAGTATCTGAAATGGTTAACCAGTAACTGCAACCCCTTGAAGAGAATGGCTCAGAGATTCTCAGAAAAGATGAGGTTTACCTCTGAGTGTGATGATGTACTGAGAGAGAGAGAGAGAGAGAGAGGACCTGGGAACAATTCCATTGACTCCCTCATTCTGGAGGGAGTCAAGTTAATGATCATAAATTAATATCCATTTTAAAAAAACAGGCTGGGAAAGCTCTATGTGAAGAGCACTAAAGGTGACCAGTCATCAGAACATTGTTGACAAATGTCTTTTCATGTTCAACCCACCACTGATGCCATGAAATGAAATTTGACATAGAGCCAGCTAAAGTAATACAGTATTAGGGCACGCAATCAAAACCCCTTACTGAAACGCCATAGGTTCTAAGAAGTAACCAAGAGGACAGAGAGAGAGAGAGAGAGAGAGAGATGTAAAAATGTTAAGGCAAGGAATTCCTTCTTTTTGGATCTAGTTAGTGAAAGGCACAGTGGCCAGTGGTGGAGCAATTAAAATTGGGGATTGATAGGAGACCAAAATTGGAGAAATTTGGAGGGTTTTAGGGCTGGAGAAGAGTATAAAGGAAATTGAACACAAGGCTGAGATTTCTAAAATGGAGATGTTGCTGGACTGGCAGCTCAAAATGAACATGGAGTAATGGGTGTACGACATTAACTGAAGTTGCAAGGTTATAAAATACATCGCCCCTAACCCTAACCCTAATGAAGTTTACGACTGCTGTGGGGAAAGAGGGCCATTTTGAAATGAATGTTCCGAATCATTTCAGCAGGGGCCAGGATTCAGAAATTCACCCTCAATACTTTATCTATACCCACTGCATAACCTTTCCACACAACTGCTATGAAGCTAATAATTTACCTTAATGAGTCCAGGGTTCTTCATGCTTTGAGACTGGCCCCAGTTAGATTGTGAAGTGTTGTATCTGGAACTGCTGGTTGTGGATCGCTTTCTATCTGTACCAGGTAAGGTTAAGTTCTGAAATAATTTCTTGGGCATACTTCTCTGGGACACACTGACATCAAGGATGTCAGTACTCACATCACTATGGCTGGTCATTTCTGCCAAAGTTGTTGGTAAAATGCTGCCATAAGAATGGCTCCTTGGTTGTGGAATATGCAGCTTATCCATGATTGAGTTCTGACAGCCTTGGATTCGCAGATGTTTGGCTCACAGCCCTTTTGTTGGTATTAACATTGCATCCAGTGCACACTAACTGACCAAACCAACTTGGCATATGTTTCTGACCCTCTGATTTTTTTATCCATGCACCAGGAGTGGTTTTGTTTTGAAACAAGTAACCGTGGCACTGCAGAATGTAGTGTCCTTTACATCATAATATTAATTCCAAATCCGTCATTGATCAAAGCAAGTGCTGTCTTTCAGAATTAGGTTATTATCAATTCATTTGCAACACTCCCACTCTCTGAGCTGACCAGTTTTCAAAATATTTCAGTTGACTAGTTGGTAATAGTGAAAATATTCTTAATATGACATTGTGGTTGATACGTTTGCTTTTACTGAATGTAGAAATTACAGAAGAGAAACAGGCCATTTGGTCCAATGGCCTATGCTAGGCTTCATGCTTCATGCTAGTCTCAACCCACTGCAGGCAGTATAATATTTCACCCTTCACTTACTTATTTAACTTCATAAACTCATTGACACTATTTACCTCAGCTTCTCGAATATGACAGTGAGTTCCGCATTCTAATCATTCAATGGGCCAATAAAATTTCTCCTGATTTATTGGTAACCTTTCTGTCTTTGTTTTACTTTTATTCATTCACGGGATGAGGGTGTCACTGGCTCGACCAGCATTTATTGCCCAAAGAGCAGTTAAGACTCAACCACATTGCTGTGGACTTGGAGTCAGATGTAGACCAGACAAGGATGGCAGTTTCCTTCCGTAAAGGACATTAGTCAATTGGTAACAGATTCTTGGTCATCATTAGATTCTTAATTCCAGATTTTCTTTTATAAAATTCTAATTCCACGATGGCATAATCTGGGTCCCTGGATTAACACCTCAGTGTTAACGCCACTAGGCCATTATTTCCCCTTCTGTACACAGTGCTGAGCTTTGGTCTCCCCACAAGTGCAAAGATCTTGTCTACATCCCCCACAGTTGAACTGCTTTGTAATTCTGGAGTTGAGACCTTTGTTTAAGAGATCAATCTCAGTTCTCTGGGATGGCATGTCTAATGTTTTGTTGACCTTTAAATCCATAGCCCTCCCCCTGACTACCCTCACATATCATTACCTCATCCCCTATACTGAATTGATGACAACCCATGCCCCAACTCAGTTTTGGCTCTCACTCTCTCCATGCTAACTCATCTGGTATCCTCCAAGGGCCAAGCTTAAGTATCCAAATCAGCCTTTGGTATAGTTAAAAACTCTTTCATTCATTAAAAAAAAATTAAAGTGTAGTCATTGTTTTAATGTAGAAAACACAGGAGCCAATGTACCCACAGCAAGATCCCACAAAAAACTGTTATAGTGACCCAGATTTTGGGTGAAAGAAAAATATTGATGGAAGAAATCCCCAGCTTTTCAGAAGAAATAAAATAAAAGCTGAAGTATCTAAATCAGCCTTTGCTATAGTTAAAAATACTTGTATTCATAAAAATCTTAGAAGTGTAGTCATTGTTTTAATGAAGGAAATATGGTAGCAAATGTACACACAGCAAGATCCCAAAACCCCATGTCACAATGACCCAAATTTTGGGTGAAAGAAAAATATTGATGGAAGACATGGAGGAAGAACTCACTAGCTTTTCTCTAGATAGCATCATGAGATCTTTATGTCTACTTATGGAGACAGTCTGTGCCTTGGTTTCACATCACATCAAGAAGACAGTTTCTCTGACTGGATTTCACCAGTTTCCCCATTTCCCCTCCCCCCACCTTATCCAGTCCCAAGCTTCCAACTTGGTACCGCCCTCTTGAATGGTACTACTTGTCCATCTTCCTTCCCACCTTTCTGCTCCAACCTCCTCTCTGACCTATCACTTTCACCCCCACCTTCACCCACCTGTCACATTCCCAGCTACCTTGCCCCCAGCTCCACACCCCCCTCCTATTTATCTCTCAGCCCCCTTGGCCCACAAGCCTCTTTCCTGATGAAGAACTTATGCCCGAAATGTCGATTCTCCTGCTCCTCAGAGACTGCCTGATTGGCTGTGCTTTTCCAGCACCACACTCTTCGACTCTGATCTCCAGTATCTGCAGTCCTCACTTTCTCTAGATTCTCTGACTATCCAACATCCTCTCAGTGTTCCACTGAGGGTGTCATCTGACATTAAATGCTCAAGCATCTGGTCTTGACTACAACAGTGAAGGCACTTCAAATGGGCACTTCATTGGCTGCAAGTGCTTTATGCTCTCTGAGATCATTAAAGATGATATAAATGTCTGGGTCCAGATCTTCACCACATCATGTCAAAATGTGGCCCAGAATTGTAAGTCCCTCAGCCAAACATGATACTTACCCATTTATCCTGTGGTGGGACTGGGTCAGGACATGCTTTGCACATATGTGTGCATTTGTGGAAGCACGTTCTGGACATTTAAATCACTCCTTAACGTGAAACTTGGATTTGCAGACTAGAGAAGGTCTTGTGTATTTGTGTATTTGTTTGGACAGCCAGAGTACCCCTTTGGAAGGATACGGTAGCCCTTTGGATTTAGTCCCTGGACACCTTTTACAAAGGGCACCTTCTGATTTGGTTTTTGGGGTGAGGTGCCCTTTAGGATTGTTGAAAGTGTATGTGAAAGTGCCTAAAAGGTGCTTAAGTACACCAGAGCTGTCAGTCTGTCAAAGAATTGGCACAGTTGTCAGAGATGTCACAGACGAGTTGTCAAGTGATTTATTTCTGCTGGATTTTGTCTTAAAACATTGTCTGTGGAGTTTTGTTTGAAGGAAAATCAACTACTTGCATTTCCCTTTGTCAATTGACATGAGCCTCAAGACCACCCTGTCATAGGGTTTGTGCAGTCTGACTGATTTTCGTACTTAACATTAACATAGTCAGATATAAGTGAACAGTTTGATTGACAGTTCCAAGTAGTTGCAGAATATTAATGTTTGTCTTTGTAAGACATAAAGCATTGGAGTGCAACGTCTGAGAATAGTTGAAGGAATTTCAATGTTTTGATCTTTTCTCTGAGTGTTTTTTGTAAAAAAAAACAGTGACATCAACAGACATATTGCTTTATACTATGGTAGCATGGCTCCTCAGGTTTGTCCATTTTGGATACCGGGTGAGTTGGCGTGGAGGGAGAGGGCAAAAAGTGGAGTCATGAATTGGCACATCAGCACCAAGTTGGCCCAGGATCCATAAAGAAACGTAGGTGCATGTGTTTGAATTAGGAACTATGGGGGGAACATGGGTGTGGACACAGGGGGAAAACATTGAAAACAACATGTTATGGTCCAACAGGTTTATTTGGAAGCACTAACATGCAGAGCGGAGGTCCTTCATCAGGTGATTGTGGTGTATAGAGTTGACAGTGTGATGTAACTGAAATTATATATTGAAAAAGATGTGGATTGTTTTTCAATATATAATTTCAGTAACCTCACACTGTCAACTTTTGCTATAAATTCTGTGGACAATCTTATAATCCACAACCACCTGATGAAGGAGCAGTGCTCCGAAAGATAGTGGTTTCAAATAAACCTGTTGGACTATAACCTGGTGTTGTGTGATTTTTAACTTTGTCCCCTCCAATCCAAACCGACATCGCCACATGATGTGTTATGGGATAGCTTTGAACAGAGTGCCAGAGTCCCGAGGAAGGCTTTTTTTCCATCCTGTCTTCACACTGGGCATCTATCCTCAGCTCTTGCCAACATCCTGCACTAAAATTGAAACATCCTGGCAACCGGGGAGTCTCCTGTCACCACCCACCCCACCCCCCCAGGACTGAAAACACTTTATGCAAAAGTGAGGATTGCAGATGCTGGAGATTAGAGTCAAGTGTGCGGTGCTGGAAAAGCACAGCTGGTCAGGCAGCATCCGAGGAGCAGGAGAATCGATGTTTCAGGCAAAAGCCCCTCATCAGGAATGAGGCTTATGAGCCGAGGGGGTGGAGAGATAAATGGGAGGGGGGTGGGGCTGGGGGGAATGTAGCTGAGAGTGTGAAAGGTGGATGGACGTGGGGGTAAAGGTGATAGGTCAGAGGGGAGGGTGGAGTGGATAGATGGGAAGGAAAATGGACAGGTAGGAGAGTGGTAAGGGTGGTGCTGAGTTGGAAGCATGGAACTGGGATAAGGTGGGGGGAGGGGAAATGAGGAAACTGGTGAAATTCACATTAGTGCCGTGTGATTGGAGGATCCTAAGGTGGAAGATGAGGTGTCAGGTGGTAAGGGATTGGCGATGGAGAAGGCCCAGGACCTGCACGTCCTTGATTGAGTGGGAGGGGGAGTTGAAGTGTTTGGCCACAGGGTGGTGGGGTTTGTTGGTATGGGTGTCCCAGAGATGTTTTCTGAAGCACTCTGCAAGTAGGTGTGCTGTCTTCCCAGTGTAGAGGAGACCGCTTAGGGAGCAACGCATATAGTAAATGACATGTGTGAAAGTGCAGGTAAAACTCTGATGGATGTGGAAGGCTCCTTTCGGGCCTTGGATAGAGGTGAGGGGGGGAGGTGTGGACGCATGCTTTGCAATTCCTATGGTGGAAGGTCAAGGTGCCTGGAGGGGGAGGGTGGGTTGGTAGGGGGTGTGCACCCAACAAGGGAGCCATAGAAGGCTCCCATCCCCCCAGTCCCCCACCCCCTCCCCCTCCCTTTTATCTCTCCATCCCCTCGGCTCACAAGCCTCATTCCTGATGAAGGGCTTTTGCCTGAAACATCAATTCTTCTGCTCCTCAGATGCTGCATGACCAGCTGTGCTTTTCCAGCACCACCCTCTCGACTCTAATCTCCTTTATAGAAAGTAGATGGGGGTGGGAAGGGAAATATATCTCTGGTGGTGAGGTCAGTTTAGTTGAGGTGGGAGGTATGCTCAAGAAGGCATCTGCTGGTCTGCTCTTGTCCACTGGGAGGCGCGCACTAATGACTCACCCATAAGGAAGGGTCAATCTGAAAGCTGGAGCCCCCAGTTTGGGGAATGGAGAACGTTCCTCAGAAGCTGATACATAGCCACAAGAACCTCGGGCTGCTGCAAGGCTGCCAACTCTATTTAAGATGAAACTAGATCAGCCCAGGATGTGAAAGTTGCTTACGCCATAAGTTGTTTACACGCCGCTGTTTATTGAGGTCGAAGTGCAGATGTTGTGGCTCGACGCTGGGTTGCTGCTCTGTGGTCAGCAGTGAATTATAACACGGAGGCTGGTTCACAGGGAAAACAAATACAGTTCATTGTTACAGAGTCATTGAGGGGTGAAAGTAACTTTGGAAGTTGCAGACAGATCCGGAGGTCGATCAGCAGGTCGGTTTAATTTGAAGCCCAGTTTAGATGTGTCCATTGAAATCGCCACAAAGGCGTCATTCAGGTGTTGACCTTTAGTCTATCTCACTCCCCTTCAATGTCAGGTTCAATTCTTCAGGTTTTGCTTGCGCCACCCTTTAATAAAAAGCGGAAAGAGACCACCCAACACAAGTGGATAATGTAACAACATGTTTGCTTGTCATGGTTTGTGAGGTGGAGGTTTCAAAGGCGTGCAAGGCGAGAGATTTTCTCCCATTCTTGAGTCGCGAGCGTGGGTGACAAGGTCAGAATTTATTGTCCACTTTTTTTTTAAGCTGTTCTGTGAAAGTGAGAGCAGGCTGCCTTCTTGAACCACCGCAGTTCAAATGGTGAGCGTTTTGCTAGGTGGTCAGTTTTAGGATTTTACCTCAGCAACCATGAGGAGAAAGGGCTGTGGGCTGTACCTTCACAATTATTTTTGGCGATATGTCAGCTTCATTGGGTCTAGTGTGTTTTGGTGCCGCACATTACCAAATCTGCCTCATTACATGACCGACTCCTTGCCTTTGCTTTGCCCTTCTCTGCATTTAGCTCAATTCTACCACTCGCTGTACCCTGATCACCTTTCCACCTCCAGAATATCCCAGAATGGATCACCATATCTGGTGCAGGTGCCATCTTTTAAAGACCATTGCATACCTGGAGAATTACTATCAATATTGAGCGAAGTCTGACATCTACCCCAGACATGGCAGATGGGGCGGGGGGGTGGGTGGGAGAGGATGGCACAGTGGCTCAGTGGTTAGCACTGCTGCCTCACAGCATCAGGGGCCCGGGTTCGATTCCAGCCTCGGGCGACTGTCTGTGTGGAGTTTGCACATTCTCCCTGTGTCTGCGTGGGTTTCCTCCGGGTGCTCTGGTTTCCTCCCACAGTCCAAAGATGTGCAGGTTAGGTGAATTGGCCATGCTAAATTGCCCATAGTGTTAGGTGCGTTAGTCAGAGGGAAATGGGTCTGGGTGGGTTACTCTTCGAAGGGTCGGTGTGGGCTTGTTGGGCCAAAGGGCCTGTTTCCACACTGTAGGGAATCTAATCTAAGCAATTGACACCCACTTGGCAGTGAGTAACCAGGAAATCCAGCTGAATGGGATGGTGCCAAGGTGGTGCACTCACTGCCTTCCCCCAGGACCATGCCAGTCTGCTCCGAGGTTGCCACCTGGAGGGATGTACAGCGCTGCACCTGCATCTTTTGACTATTTCCCAATGGAAGTTATTTAAAAATAGACCTAAAGTTAACAAAAGCAGAAAGTGCTGGAAAAGCTCAGTAGATCTGGCAGTTTCTGTCTTTATTTCTGATTTACAGCATCCACAGTTCTTTGGGGTTTTAACCTAAACTTAAAGTTTGCACTAACGGTATTACAATGATCTGTCTGGGAATTGCAGTAGTTATATTCATTTTCAGAATAGCTGTGGTTAGATGCAGTTTCAGAATAGCTGTGGTTAGATGCAGTTTCAGAATGGCTGTGGTTAGATGCAGTTTCAGAATGGCTGTGGTTGTGTTCAATTGCAGAATGACTGTGGTTGTGTTCAATTGCAGAATGACTGTGGTTGTGTTCAATTTCAGAGTGACTGTGGTTGTGTTCAATTGCAGAATGACTGTGGTTGTGTTCAATTTCAAAGTGACTGTGGTTGTGTTCAATTTCAAAGTGACTTTGGTTGTGTTCAATTTCAAACAAGATGTTAACCTGCATCCTGTAGATATTGAAAGACAATTGGACATCCTACAGTCTCTCAGGCCTGGCCCATTAGGAATGAACACAAAAAGGTGGTCTTTTTGAAGTTGAATGTCAACCCAACAAAGGGAGATAGTGTCACATGTATATTATTTTTCATGTCATTGTTCGACCTGTATGAAATTGCTTTGCGCAAACTGTCAGAGATCAGATCTATTGAAATGTGCAAGTAACCCTACTCGAGGATTCACCAATTAATGATGGAAGTCAAAGGTTATCTTTTTAACTTGTCCCACCTTTAACTCATCTGGCTCAATATCAAATTTTGGTGGATGCTGCTCTTGTGTAGCAACCTGTGGCATTTTTGCCCAGCTAAGAACATCACATAAATCCATGTTTTTCTTGTTGCCCCAATGGCAATCCTGTGTTCACACTGGCCTTTGAAACTGAGTACCTACCTGCCCACTCATAAAATGTCTAACATTACTATTTTGAAATAGGCAAAAAGAATTGTCACCAATATCAGCATTGAAACTAATTATCTGGTCATGACTGCATTACTGTATGTAGAAGCTTGCTATGCAAAAATGGACCATTGCATTTCCTAAGCCCAACAGTGACCACACTTCACAAGTACTTCATTCAGCATAAACCACTTTGGGATGTTTTGAGGTTGTAAAAAGCTCTAGAAACACAAGGCGTTCTTTCTTTGATGTGTAATATCAACATTGAGAAATATCATTGATATAAACACACACCAATAAAAGAAAGTGGCACTGAATCATTCAGAGACAGAACACCAAGAGCCAAATAATATCTTATAGTTCATTCCACACCGGTTAGTGTATTTGTGTATGTCACTGAAGCTGGTTTAATGCTATTATAACCAACAAGTTGGAGAGAAGGGCAGTGACGTGGTATGGTGGTTCAGTGGTTAGCATTGCTGCCTTACAGCATCAGGGACCCAGGTTGAGTTCCAGTCTTGGGTGACTGTCTGTGTGGAGTTTATACATTCTCCCTGTTTTGTGTGTGTGTTTCCTCCCACAGTCCAAAGATATGCAGGTTAGATGGTGGCCATGCTAAATTGCCCATTATGTGCGGGCTAGATGGATTAGCCATG
>NC_057716.1:23853530-23875300 GCF_004010195.1 Chiloscyllium plagiosum | reverse complement strand
GCTGTGCTCTTCCAGCACCACTAATCCAGAATGTATGTAATAGCAGATCATGTGATAACAAGGCCTGGTGTGTGGGGGTGGGTAAAATAGGAGAAGATACCTCAAGGCCTAAAATTGTTGAACTTGATATTGAGTCTAGAAGGCTGGTAAGGTTCCCAAGTAGAAAATGAGGTTTTGTTCTTCCAGCTTGTGCTGAGCTTCGCTGGAGCACTGCAGTAAGCCTGAGACAGAGATGTTGGCCGGGGAACAGGGTGGAGTCATGAAGTGGCAGGGAACTGGAAGCTCAGGATCTTTTTTGTGGAAAGAGCAAGTAGATGTTCTGTGAAGCAGTCACCCAGTTGTTTCCCCAATGTCGAGGAGACCACATTGTGAGCAGCGAATGCAGGAGATGACATTGTGTGAAGTGCAGGTAAAGTGCTGCTTGATCTGGAAGGTATGTTTGGCCCCCTGGGTACTGAGGAGGGAGGAGGTAAATGGGCAGGTGTTACACCTTCTGCTGTTGCAGCGGGAGGTGCCATGTGGCTGTGGGAGGAGAGGTGCTGGAAGTGAAGGAGGAATGGACTAAGTGTCCAGAAGGGAAAAGTCCTCGTATAAGGCTGCCAAGGGAGGGGAGGGGAATATGTGTCTGGAGGTGGCATCCCCCGTGGGGTTGGCGGAAATGGTGGCTAATGATCCGAATGATGGATTGCACATCCTGGGTAAAGAGAAGGTGGCTGGAACCCGCAGACGGAAAATTCTGAGACTGACATGAAGCATTAGAGGAATTGCAGATGTAAGTGGGACTGGTCAAGGGGAGAAATAAATCCCAAGTTGAGGTAGGAAGAGATGGTTTCTGTGGGGCAGGCGCAGGCAGAAACAATGGGTGTGCCCAGGGAGGTCCTGTTTGTAGGTTTTGGGAAGGAGGTAGAAGCAAGTGAGCACTCAATCTCCCATCCCCCGCACAGCTCGCAGCCCCTTCAGAATTTCTGGTTCGCAGGCTCTAGCTGCCTCCTCTTTACCGTGGAGCTGCAATCCCTTTACACGTCCATTCCCCTTCAGAGCTCTCTGCATCTTCCTGGAGCAAAGGCCTGAACCACCACCACCCTCTGCCTGGCCGAGCTCATCCTCACCCTCAACAGCTTCTTCTCTTTTAACTCCTCCCATTTCCTTCGGGTCAGACGGGTGGCCATGGAAACTTGCGTTGGCCCCAGGAATGCCTGTCTCTTTGTGGGGGTACGTAGAACATTCCTTGTCTCAGTCCTATTCTGGCCCTCACCCACAACTCCTTCTCTGAATATATCGATGATATCATTAGTGCTGCTTCCCCTCTCATCCGGAATGAGGGAAGTTTATCGATTTGGCTTCCAATTTCCATCCTACCCTCTATCTCTGACTCCTCGTTTCCCTTCCTCGACATCTCTGTTTCCATTTCTGGGGATAGAGTAGCCACTGATATCCATTATAAACCCACTGACTCCCACAGTTACCTTGACTATACATCCTTGCAGCCTGTTCCCTGTAAAGACTCCATTCCATTTTCCCAATTCCTCCATCTCCGTCACACTTGTTCTGATGAGGCCAACTTTGACAAAGGAGCTTCCAAAGTGTCCACCTTCTTCCTCAACCGAGGATTCCCCAGCACCTTGGTTGACAGGGCCCTCAGTCAGGTCTGACCCATCTCCCGCACTTCTGCCCTCACCCCTCTCTCTTCCCTCCCACAACAGCAATAGGGTCCTACTTGTCCTCACCTACCAGCATCAACAGCCAGAGGATCATTAGCTGCCATTTCTGCCACCTCCAGCAAGATGCCACCACTAGACGGATATTCCATAGACACAAATCCCCCCCCCCCGCCTTGCCTGCCTTCTGCAAGGACCCTTCCCTCTGGGACACTCTGATCCACTCCTCCTCCACTCCGGACACTCCCCACAGCCCCATAGCACCTTCCCCTGCAACTGCAAAAGGTTTAACACTTGTCTGTTTACTTCCTCCCTCCTCAATATTCAAGGGCCCAAAAACACCTTCCAGGTGAAACGCCGCATTACCTGCACTTCACTCAATCTAGTCTACTGCATTCGCTGCTCACAATGTGAGCTCCTCTACACTGGGGAGATAAAGCATAGACTGGATGATCGCTTTGCAGAACATCTACGTTCTGTCCACAGAACGGACCCTGAGTTTCCAGTTCCCTGTGTCTTTAACACCCCAACCTGTTCCCAGGCCAACATCTCTGTCTCAGGCTTGCTGCAGTGCTCCAGTGAAGCTCAGTGCAAGCTGGAAGAACAACCCCCCGTTTTCTGCTTGGGAAACTCTACAGCGTTTTGGACACAATATTGAGTTCAACAATTTTAGGGTTTGAGACACCTGCCTCCCCACAGCCCAGGCCTTGTTATCACATAGTCTGCTATTACATAAAACTCACTGTTAGCTAATAATAGTTCCCATTAGTAGCTATTCATCCTCCTCGGCTGACCATTATCCACTTGTCTGTCCAGCTGTTTTCTCTCTCTGGGCTCTATCCCTATCTATCATTTACTCCTTTCCCCCCTCCCCTCACCCCATTTTCTGCATATAAACTGACATTTTCTGAGCTACCATCAATTCTGAGGTAGGGTCACTGGACCCGAAACGTTAACTGATTTCTCTCCACAGATACTGCCAGATATGCTGAGCTTTTCCAGCAATTACTGTTTTCGTTTCTTATTCCAAACATCCTCAGTTCCTTCAGTTTCTAAAATATTGCCTACCTCAGATTTAAGGGTGGCATGGTAGTTCAGTGGTTAGCACTGCTGCCTCGCAGCGCCAGGGACCTGGGTTCAATTCTAGCCTCAGGTGACTGTCTGTGTGGAGTTTGCACGTTGAATTGAATTTGTTGTCACTTGTACCAAGGCACAGTGAAAAGCTTTGTCTTGCGAGCAATACAGGCAGATCGCACAGTTAGGTAGCATAGATAATAAATAATAGGTAAGCAGTGGCAAAAGCACAAACACAAGTACAGGCGAATGTTAAGAGTTTGTGAGTCCATTCAATATTCTAACAGGAGGGTAGAAACTGTTGCGAGACCAGCTGGTACCTTCTCCCCGATTGTAGACACTCTCCCCATGTCTGCTTGGGTTTCCTCCTACAGTCCAAAGATGTGCAGGTTCGGTGGATTGGCCATGCTAAATGGCCTGTAGTGTCCAGGGATATGTAGATTAGGTGCATTAGTCAGGAGTAAATAGAGGGTAGGGGAATGGTTCTGGTTTGGTTACTCTTCGGAGGGTCAGTGTGGACTTGTTGGGCTGAAGAGCCTGTTTCCACATTGTAGGAATTCTAAAGAAACTTAAACTTAGCTCGTAAAAGCTTATTCAGGTTTTCAACAGCTTCCAAGGGGGACAGAATTCTTGAATTCCTCTGTCCTTTGCATTTCCTAACAAAATGTTTCCTGACATGATTCCCAACTAGCCTTGCTCTTCTGGATTCCCCATAGACGAAGTTGGTTCTCATTGTCTACCTTATTAAATTATTTTTCATCTTCTCAATGGGATCGTCCATCAGTATTCTATACTGACAAAGCCTAGCGTATGCAGCCTGGCAGCACCATGGCCCAACGGTTAGCACTGCTGTGTCAACGCCAGGGACCCAGGTTTGATTCCAGCCTCAGGTGACTGTACCAACTCCACGCAGACATTCTGGATTAGGGTGGTACTGGAAAAGCACAGCAGGTCAGGCAGCATCCGAGAAGCAGGAAAATTGACGTTTCGGGCAAAAGCCCTTCATCAGGAATGAAGGCAGGGAGCCTCCAGGGTGGAGAGATAAATGGGAGGGGGTGAGGTTGGGGAGAAGGTAGCAAAGAGTACAATAGGTGAATGGGGATGGGGATGGAGTTGATAGGTCAGAGGGGAGGGTGGAGCGGATAGATGGGAAGGAAGATTGGCAGGTAGGACAGGTCATGAGGATGATGCTGAGCTGGAAGGTTGGAACTGGGGTAAGGTGGAGGGAGGGGAAATGAGGAAACTAGTGAAGTCCACATTGATGCCCTGGGGTTGAATTGTTCCGAGGCAGAAGATGAGGCGTTCTTCCTCCAGGTGTCGGGTAGTGAGAGAGTGGCGGTTGAGGAGGCCCAGGACCTGCCTGTCCTCAGCAGAGTGGGAGGGAGAGTTGAAATGTTGGGCCTCGGGGCGGTGGAGTTGATTAGTGCGGGTGTCCCAGAGATGTTCCCTAAAGCGTTCTGCTCCCCAATCCAGTCTCCCCAATGTAGAGGAGACCACGTCAGGAACAACGGATACAATAAATGACATTGGCGGATGTGCAGGTGAAACCTTGATGGATGTGAAGGCTCCTTTGGGGCCTTGGATGGAGGTGAGGGAGGAGGTGTAGGCGCAGGTTTTGCAATTCCTGCGGTGACAGGGGAAGGTGCCAGGACAGGAGGGTGGGTTGTTGGGGAGCGTTGCCCTGACCAGGTAGTCACAGAGGGAATGATCTTTGCGGAAGGGGATGGGGAGGGAAGGGAAATATATCCCTGGTGGTGGGGTCCGTTTGGAGGTGGTGGAAATGTCGGCGGATGGTGCGGTTTATGCGAAGGTTGGTATGGGTGGAAGGCGAGGACCGGAGGGTGGTGGGGGGGAGTTCTGCCCTTGTTACGGTTGGAGGGGTGGGATTCGAGGGCAGAGGTGCAGTGTGTGGATGAGATGCGTTGGAGGGCATCTTCAACCATGTGGGAAGCGAAATTGTGGTCTTTAAAGAAGGAGGCCATCTGGTGTGTTCTGTGGTGGAACTGGTCCTCCTGGGAGCAGACAGAGCGGAGGTGGAGGAATTGAGAACACGAGAACATTTTTGCAGGAGGTAGGGTGGGAAGAGATGAAATCCAGGTAGCTGTGGGAGTCGGTGTGGGTTTCTTCCGAGTACTCCACTTTCCTCGCGCAGTCCAAAGATGTGCAATAGGTGGATTGGCCATGCCCATAGTGTCCAAGAAAGTGCAGGCTAGGTGGATTCGCCATGGGAAATGCAGGGTTACAGGGTGGGTCTGACTAGGATACTCTTCGGAGGGTCGGTGTGACCTCTGGGCTGAAAGGCCTGCTCCCACACTGTGGGATGCTGTGATTTCTGTGTCACTGGGATTCTAATCCATAACCCCTGAACTAGTCCTTTGAACACGTGTTCAAAACCCGCCGTGGAAGCTGATGGAACTTAAGCTGAATTAATGAATCCGTGATTGTAAACTCAATCTCAGTCATGAACGCTTTCATTGATTGTTGTTAAAAACTCACTTAGTTCATCAACCTCCTTCAGAGAATGTCTGCCATTCTGACCCAGTCTGGGCTGCAAAGGACATCCGACCGACAGCAATGTGATTGGTTCTTCTCTGTTCTCTGAAATGGTCCTGACAAGCAATTTAATTCAAGGGCAGTTAGGAATGGTCAACAAATAATGGCCTTGGCAGTGGTGTCCTAATCTCATTAAAGAAGAAACTTAAAATAAATCGAAAAACTGGAGATCTGAAACACTATTAGATTTGACAAAGGGAGTCAACATCCTACCCCAATTAGTTCCTAGTTCAATTTAAATTGGAAAACATTTTTACTGTGACAGCAGTAAGAGAATGAAAGTAACACCTTGTACAGTCATCAAATTTAACAAACTTTACAGCATTGTCCCACCATGATTAGAATGGTGCTGGAAAAGCACAGCAGGTCAGGCAGCATCCAATGAGCAGGAAGATCGATGTTTTGGGCAAAAGCCTTTCATCAGGAAAGCCCCGTGAAGGGCTTTTGTCCGAAACATCGATTTTCCTGCTCCTCGGATGCTGCCTGACCTGCTGTGCTTTTCCAGCACCACTCTAATCTCCACTCTAATCTCCAGAATCTGCAGTACCACCATGGTATTGTCCAGTCATTTATAACTTATCAAGTGTGTTGAGATTACTTTTTAATTGCTCTCCAGCTGACTCTTATTAATTTGCTTTCTTTTGCAGCCAAGTGAAGAGAATTTTATTTATCCCATATGCTTTGCATGACAGAGATGCATATGCCAAGAAAGCACGGCATAAATTTGAAAGTTTGGGTAAGAAAATTGTCCACTGAGTGTATAGTTCTAGTTAATGCTGTGCTGCTCTTTTCAAATCAATTCTCTGATCACTTGCACCAAGAAAAGCAGACACACACCCCGGATTGTAGGTGTCAGAAGTGGTTCAGTTGTTAACGTGCTCATCTCTGAGTTTAGAAGACTGTGGGACTTGATGCTCCAAAGACTTGAGCATAAAATGTAGACTGCTGCTGCAGTGCTGTGTTGACAGAGTGCTGCACTGTTGGCAGTGGCATCTCTTGTTTGAGGTGTTCAACCCAGGGTCACCAATATCCTTCCAGACGGGGTGGGAAGGAGAGGAGTGAGAGGAGGAGAGATGGGAGGGAGGGAATGTGGTGGGGAGGTCTGAGAATGGAGGAGAAGAGATACAGTAGGAGGGGAGAGGTGGTGAGGGGGAAGAGAGAGAGAACGTGTGATTTCCCTTGTGCTCCAGCAAATATTTATCTCTCAGCCAAGATTATATGAATGGGGGCTCCGTGTGCGAAAATTGACTGAAAGTCACTTCGGAGCTTTCTGAATTCATGAAAGATTTATATAAACGTGGGTCTTTCCAAGTCTCTCACTTAGCAGTAATGTTGAAAATTAGTTTGGTGCAAATGATGCTGTCATTGTCTAACCCTATGTTGTTGATCTGCATGGTGCTCCCATGATGCTCTCTGACAGGACATTTGGCCTAGTAATGAAGAAACAATGATACATATCCAAGTCAGGTGGGCATGCAGCATTGATGTATTTAAGACAGTGCTGCTTTTGTTGGGATTAATGTGCAGGAGCATCTTGTTGTATCCAACTGCTTAATAGACATGACTTAGCTTTGAAGTAATTAAAAAAAGGTTGATGAAGGGTGTGTGGTTGATTCACATAAATGTTCAGGAAGCATTTGATAAATTGCCAATTGTTCTCAAAGTTGGATCTCCTAGGAGTAAAGGGACAGTGGCCGTGTGAGTATGAAATTCGCCAAAGAACAGATGGTAGTGTACAGAGGGAAGGATGCAGGGATGACCCCCAGGGGTCGGGTGTTGAAATGAATGCAGTTTGTGATACATTGGTGATCAGCACTTGGACGTGTGCAAGATATAATTTCAAAGTTTACAGATGACAGAAAACCAGGAAGAATGGGACTGGATTTACCCTGGCTGGCCTCTTGCTTGTTCTCACTGGGAGAAGGACTGGTCAAAGGATTGCGTTACATGCTGTGGACGACCTTAACAAGCTGAAGGTCAGCAGCACCAGAACCCTAGCATTCACAAGCAATTTGGACAATCCCATGAGGAAGTGTCAGGGTTGCTGAGACAGGTACACCCCTGCCACCTTTTAGATGGGCAAGGTTCAGTCATCCTTGAAGGTGTGGGAGGGGGGAATGTGTTGTGGGGGTGAGGGGATAGGGATCATGGTTCTGAAGCTGTGCAGAGAGGAAGAAAAGTGATTTTGATTTGAGGGGAGAGCTGCCACCAATGCACACACACAATAATCCCTTCAAAGGAAATATCTCACCCTGTGGGTGGCACGGTAGCACAATGGTTAGCACTGCTGCCTCACAGTGCCAAAGACCCGGGTTCAATTCCCACTTCAGGCAACTGTCTGTGTGGAGTTTGCATATTCTCCCCGTGTCTGCGTGGGTTTCTTCCCACAGTCCAAAAAAAAAATGTGCAGGTTAAGTGAATTGGCCATGCTCAATTGCCCGTAGTGTTAGGTGAAGGGGTAAATGTAGGGGAATAGATCTGGGTGGGTTGCTCTTCGGAGGGCCTGTTTCCACACTGTAAGTAATCTAATCTGTTTCTTCCCTGTCTTTCACTAACTTGGGCAAGAACACAGCTTTCTCACACCCTCGCACATGATGGCAGTGGAGGTGTCTTGAGGGTAATGACTTGACAACAGTTGCCTAATTGTGGGCACCTCACCAACTGCACCACATTATGGGAACTGGGCTGGGAGTGAGCAGATCCATAGTAGATTAGACACCCAACATAGTTTACATCCCATGCCTCAAGCACAACTCCCCCCTCCCCCAACATCACCACTGCTGAAATGGTGGGGGACGTAATGTAAAACTCTGTGAGTTGGGAGCAGATTTCAGGAGATACAGAACAGCCTGAGAAAGTTGGGCAGGTATATGGTGGACATCAGTGAAGGGGAGAAGTGTGAAGTGATACATGTTGTTCGGAAGAATGAGGAGTTGTGGTATGAAGTGGTGCAATTTGGAAAAGGCATTTAGGAGCAGAGATACATTGACGTGAGTCTTTGAGCTCGTGTTTACCAGGGCCCTGAAAGGCAGGAGGCTGGCCAGATAAACCTGGTGGCAAAACCAGAAAGCAGAAGGAGTGCAATAAGGCCAAGTACTTACTGCTGAGATTCCTAAACTAGAGATTAGGCATTGGTTTGACTCCACTTTCAAGGAGCTATAAACCTGCCACTCCAAGGTCTCTTTGTTCAGCAACACTCCCCAGGACCCCTAACCAGGCAGATGGACATCAGACCAGAAGAGGCGAAACATCGAGGGAAGAGTTACCTAACATCTTGGCTGAACCCACTACCTTAACCACATCGAAACATTCCGTTTTGCCTTCTCTTTTCAGTGAACCATCCTCAAGTGGCACAGTGCTATATTTTCTTTATCTAATTATCTATTCTATCACATCTAAACTGCTGCGTCTTAATAAAGTCAACAAACTATCAGAAAATGACTTGCGAATCATTATCTGCATGTGTTAGGTAACTGTGATCTCATAGCGCCAAGGACCCTGGTTCAATGGGTCTGGATGGGTTGCTCTTCAGAGGGTCGGTGTGGACTTGTTGGGCCAAAGGGCCTGTTTCCACACTGTAAGTAATCTAATCTAATAAACTTGCAGCTCAGACTCGCTGTCGGACGTAGAAAGTGCAGGCAATCAAGTTAGCGGAAAACAACATTTGGCTTTGGTCTTCCCAACAATGCAGGCAACACTGTTTTATTTGTCAATTCATTCCTTTATAAATCTGCACCTTTCTTCTTCAGGTTATGGATTGGACAGTATTCACGAAGTTCCAGATCCTGTGGTGGCAGTACAGAAAGCACAAGGAATCTTTGTGGGTGAGAATCTGGAACTATCTGACAGGGTTGAACATAGATGTAATTAATCATCAATCAATAAAGTGTTACTTCCACTTTCATCATTAGGAATGTGGAGGCATGACACACTTCATGGGCAAGGATAGAAAGCAGATTTGTTTTGAGGGCTAATTTTGGGATAGCCGCACAGATAGAGTTAACCATAATGCAGGAGCTTAATGGAATCATTTACGCACGCACTAAGCTGGAATGTGCAGTTGCTGACAGAACTGAGAGCATTCTCTCTTGTTAATATATAAAATTGACTACAACGTCTAGTGTCTACACGGAAACACACAAGTGCCTATCAATGATATCCTCCTCTCCCACATGGTGCATTGTTGCAGACTTTGCAAATATGATCAGCACAGAATTTGCATATTAGTGTACAGCTCAATATTTAACATATTTTGCTGTATAAACTATTGAAAAAGTTAGGCTTTGTCAAATGAGGACTAAATTAACAATCTCCTTGGCCTGAAAAGCCTGATTTTAGAAGTTGAGTATTTTTCTGTCCATTACATGGCAAAAGAAAAAAGATGTTTTTCAAGGGTATCTTCTTCCATAATTCTCAACTTCCACCTTCATCTCGTAAGCACGTCACAATATTTATTCTATTCTCCTTAAAATAGTTTGGAAAAAGAATAATAAACAGGACTTTCTACATGCTGAAACAAAAACAGAAATTTCTGGAGAAACTCAGGTGAGTTAGGTGAATTAGTCTGGGGTAAATATAGGGTAGGGAGAATGGGTCTGGGTGGGTTGCTCTTCGGAGGGTCGGTGTGGACTTGTTGGGCCAAAGGGCCTGTTTCCACACTGTAGGGATTCTAAAAAAAGATCTGGCAGCATCTGTGGAGAGAAAGCAGTGTTAATCTTTTAGATCCAGTGACCATTCTTAAGAATTTTGCTTTTGATTTCCAGTGTCCACAGTTCTTTATTTTATTTTAGTGCTTCCTATTTCCTTTTTCTTTGTCATCTGCGAGATGTATTCCATCTGATGCCAGAGTTATTCATTAGTTTTTGATTTGATTTGATTTATTATTGTCACATGTACCGAGATACAGTGAAAAGTATTATTTTGCATGCTAACCAGACAAATTGCACCTTACATAAGTATATCAACAAAATGCAGAATGTAGTGTTGCAAGTACAGAGAAGGTGCAGAGAAAGATCAACTCTAATATCTGAGAGGTCCATTCGCAAATCTGATAACAGTGGGGAAGAAGCTGTACATAAATCTGTTGGGGCCAGAATGAAATTGTAATTGTAATGAGATGCCAGAGAGCTCTCTGTATCCTTGGCAACAGCTTTCTTCAAGGTCAGTAGCAAACATTATCCTTTCATTTGGCCAGTAACTATAAAGTTAAGAAGGTGAAATCAGAAAGAAAGCTCCCACCCATTCAAATTTATTTTCCTCTTGGTCAACCAGACGTAGTTTAAACTTGGGAAAAGCTTCAATGAGAGATTACTCTAATAGTTAAGTTTCATCAAAGTGCTGGCAAGGATACAATAGGCTAAATGACATCATCTGTGCCACTTAGTGATTAGATACATTCTTCCTTAATTGCTTTTGTTTTGGCAAAATGATGAGTTGCACATTATGAGATAACACTTCCTCGCAATAGTGGATTACTAACGTCTGGTCATAAACTTGCAAATACAAGTTGTTCTCCAATATAATGCATACCTTAACTTTGCAATGCTGTAGTTAATGCTCTGTGATTCCTAGGGACATGATATGGCAGTTGTGAGCTTTTTTCCTTTGCTGGGTCAAGCCAAATGTTCGTGGGGAACATTTAGATTAGATACCCTATAGTATGGAAATAGGCCCTTCGGCCCAACAAGTCCACACTGACCCTCCGAAGGGTAACCCACCCAGACCCATTTCCCTACCCTATATTTACCCCTGACTAACACTATGGGCAATTTAGCATGGCCAATTCATCTGACCGGCACATCTTTGGATTGAGAGAGGAAACCGGAGCATCTGGAGGAATCCCACTCAGACACAGGGAGAATGTGCAGACTCCACACAGACAGTCACCCGAGGTGGGAATCGAACCCGGGTCCCTGGCACAGTAAGGCGGCAGTGCTAACCACTGAGTTACCATAAGATACAAGCTGTTCTCAATTTTGCTTCCACTTTTTACGTCTTTTCAAAGGAAAGAATGTCATTTATATACTTTAAAATATGCAGAGAAGTGACAGATTATGATGAAATGTTTACCATCCATAGCACTGAACTTTGATGAACTGCTGCCACTGAATGTTGGTGGTGAAGGGAGTGGATGTGGTGCCAGACAAACAGGCTGCTTTGCCCTGAATGGTGTCAAGCATCTTGACTGTTGTCTGTGACCATGTGTAAAACCCACTTAAATATTAATTGGATTTTTATGGAAAAGCTGCATGAGTTATTTGGAAAATTATGCTGTAACCATCCCTTTCAGTCAGTTAAATACTAAAATCTACATATCCTCACATCTTTTGCTTTTAATATCTTGCTTTGGCAGCAAATTTTGTGAGTTTCCTATGTCTGATTCCATCTTGGTAAAAACAGTGACAGATCTGAGCTTTACCTATGCAGCAAAAGTAGTCTCTGTGTAAGGAAATAAGTCAAACCACTTAGAATTTTTTTTAACAATTCAAACACTACCTTCTCCTTTAGCCATTTTACTACACAGATCATTGTTTGAAGTAATTTTTTCATTTAAACCATAAAGACTTTTAAAAATGTATTTTCCACAGGAGTTGGTGACAGCTATATTGTGCCTTAAATCCCAAAATTCTGCAGTTTAAGCAGGTGCACTGTCGTCAGTTTTGCAGCCCAAGTCAGTATGACTAACTTCATATATAAGATATTGAAACCCTCTTGGTGCAGAGATACCTAAGGAAAGCTGCAAATGAATTGACCGTTCTCAGCTTGCCACATTGCTGTTCCTTGTTGGGAATCTGTGATGAATCTGTGATCTGTCCCCAAGGTATGTGTTGTTCATGAAGGATATTTGAATCTATGTGTCTATGTTTCAGAACAGTTGTATCTTCTATTCTTTATGGTATGTTTCATTCAATAATCAGTGTGATTGGGAACGATGCCAGCATCAGATGTGGGATATGTAGAGCTGGAATAAACTGCGTCTAGGCAACAGGCGATATTCAATAATATTCAATGAGTCACTGTGATCAATACCCACACTTCCCTTTAGTCCCACACATGATCAGACGTACTTCCATCTTCTTGGCTCCTGTTTACGTTTGACCTGGATAGTCACTGCTTGTTGGATCTAATTTTCTATTCCCTCTAATGTTTCCTACTCCAGGTGGTGGGAACACATTTCGCCTGCTGAAAGTTCTGTACGACAACAAACTGGTTTCGGAGATACACAGGACAGTCTTCCAGGTATGACCCTCTGAAGAAAGAGCTACATATTATAGACCAGAAAGCCAACATTTTCTATGCTGAATTTCTGTAGCTATGTTTGCATTGTAACTATATGTGAACGTCCGACACTGTAAGTCCATTCCCTACTGGAGACTTTGCAGTGTTACCATAGGCTGGAGGGTCTAATTACAGTGTTACATAGTTATATATGTAGTTCCCGAACTGTGTGTGGACAGGAAGATTTATTCTAAAAGTTAAGGACAAAATATCCAATCTTAAACTTAAAGTAAGGATTGAATTAAATCTACACACCTTGGTTTAGTTATCTTTTGTCCCCCCTCAAATACCATCAATAACATGTCACCTGGAGACTAGAATTGGTTGTGCAACACAAAAGAAATCTCCCTGTGTCTGTGCTGTTATCTTAAACACCCCCTCAGGATCAAATATGATATCAAAGTTAGTTACTTTGAATAGAAAATATAGTCGCTGCTTAGAAAATGCTGCTTATACCTGCAGCCTGGCTTGGTCATAACTCAATGTCATGGAAGTGTCATTCCTCGCAACTAACTCAAACTCTCACTGAGTTACGCTTCTCTGCAGATGAGAAGCAAATTCAGTCACTCATTGTACATTGGCTGCCTCAGATGGTGGACTGGTTTGTGTCATGCAGTCGTTTTAAGGCAAGATGCAGTTTTTGGAGATTGATCATTTACTGTTTACATTATAGGATGGTATTCCTTACCTGGGGTCAAGTGCTGGGACAAACGTAGGCACTGTCAGTATCAACACTACCAATGATATGCCGATTGTCTATCCACCTTCATTCAAAGGCATTGGTCTGGTTCCATTTAACGTAAACCCTCACTACCTGGATGATGATCCCAACAATCAACACATGGGGGTAAGTGCAAACATTGATACAAACTGAAGTGATACAAAGTACTGCAGTCTGCTGTCATTTTGTAGGGACTTTGTTAATTGCAGAAGCTCAAGGCTGGTGTCCACATTGGTGAATAGTAAGAGTTGCCTGAAAGATGGTTAGAGTTGTCTTTCAGTGTATGTCTATAAAGAGACTTCAAGTCACATTTATAAATGATTGGACGTTTTGTTAACTACGCGTTTGATATAAAAACAGGAAGGTGAGCTTTTATGGAGCTACATGTATTAACTACTCAAATGCAGGTCAACAGTCCACTAAGTTGTTTTTCATTTAGAACATTATGATAGAGTGGACATTTCAGTCTGAGCTTGCCTTGAAATTTAAGATTCATTTGGTGCATTTCTGATTTCCTTTCCTGGGAATGGTTTGATGGATATAATGTGATTTGTTTCATTATCTCCCAGTACAAATGTTTGTTGCACCTCGATTTATCAAGTAAAATAATGAAAATATTCCAATTCATGAAAAAGAGTAGAGTTCAGCTTTGCCAGCTTCCAATGTAAGCCATGTTCATCTTTTCAGTGTCTCCCAATGGAGAGGATTCTGAGTATCTACATTCCTCTTTACTGCTTGAAGTGACATATTCCATACTCATTATATCAGCCATTTCCTGAAGGCTTTTGTGGTTCAGGGGTAGGTGTATACCTCTGTGTCAGCATGCCTGGCTTCAAGTTCCAGATGAGTGCCATAACATGTCTGAGCAGATTGATTAGAAGTATTGAGAAGCACACTGTTTTTGGAAGGATGCATTAAAGCTTTACTGTGGGCTGTGATAATCTGATGCTTATAGTCGAATTCCAATATGAATAATGTTGGTTAAACAGGGCCTTTGCAAATGAGCACATAGAAATTTAAAAAAGCTAATTGCACAGAACCTTTTTAAACCTGGTAAAGCTGTCCAAATCTGAGCATAACACTTTGACAGGGTGGCACGGTGGCTCAGTGATTAGCACTGTAACCTCACAGCGCCAGGAACCTAGGTTCATTTCCAGTCTCAGGCGACTGTCTGTGTGGAGTTTGCACATTCTCCCTGTGTCTGTGTGGATTTCCTCCCACAGTCCAAAAATGTGCAAGTTAGGTGGATTGGCCAAACTAAATTCCCCATAGTGCTCAGGATCATGTAGGTTAGGTGCACATTAGTCAGAGGTAAATGTACAGTAAGAGGGTAGGGGAATGGGTCTGGGTGGGTTACTCTTTGGAGGGTCAATGTGGACTTGTTGGACCGAAGGGCTTTTTTCACACTTTAGGCATTCTCTGAAAAACAGTAAGGCCTTTGAGAATGCATATTGAAAAAAATCCAGGTTGAAACCAGAAATGAATCAGCTCAGTTATGTAGTGAGACCAAGTAAGCTGGAGTTGTTCCGAGGACAGAGAGGAGCTTTAAGAGAGGTGTTTAAAAAGGTGAATCGTGTTGCTAATGTAGAGATGCAAAATCTGTTTCCATGGACAGGAAGGTTGATAACTAAAGGTCCCAAATATGAAAGAGCAGAGGAGAAATGATTTTTACACAGAAAGCTCTGATCCTGAATGTACTGCTGGGAATCTCCATGGGAATAGGTTCAGTAGTGATTTCCAAAGAGGAATTAGATAAATACCAACATAAAGTTGGTAAAAACAAGGACTGCAGATGCTGGAAACCAGAGTCTACATTAGAGTGGTACTGGAAAACCACAGCAGGTTAGGCAGCATCCTGCTCCTCGGATGCTGCCTGACCTGCTGTGCTTTTCCAGCATCACTGCAACATAAAGTTGACAGGATAATGGAAAAGGAGTAGAGGAGAGGGAATAGTCAGATTGTTCTTCCAATCAACCAACACAGAAATGGTGGGCTGACTGGCCTGTTTCTGTGGTGTAAGATTGTACAGTGATCACACATTAACAGAAATCTCCCCTCTGCTTATTAGGAAACACGGGAAAAGCGCATTGAACAATACCACGAGGAACCTGATACACCACCAGTCATGGTGAGTATTTTCACTACAATACTGTGAGCTGAAGGATTTTGACCAGAATTCCAAGTGTCATCAAGTGAGTCATTGGCCTGTACCTCAGAGCAGCAGCTCATGTCTGAAATTCCTTAAAATTAACACGTCCTTTATCTCAGGGTGAACCTGGACAGGTTAGCAAAGAGAGTGCAACTGCTTGTCTTGTCCTATGAATCAGGAGGGTTGCGTGATATTAAAGAAGAAAATCAGATGAGGTAGGCAAGAAACAGGAGCAGAAGTAGATATTGGCCCATTGAACTATCGCACCGTTCAATATGATTGTGTAATTTAAAATATATATATTTATTGAATCCCCAAATCCTCTTGGACAGGATGAGTTACTGCTGCTTTCAGTTGAACAGAGAACCATGTATGTCACCAAGTTTTTTAAAAATTCATACATGGCGGGAGGGCGCCACTGGCCCATCTCTAATTTCTCAGATTGCAATTCAGAGTCAACCACATTGCGATGGGTCTGGAGTCACATGTAAGCCAGTCCAGATAAGGATGCCAGTTTCCTTCCCACATTAATGAACCAGATGAGTTTTTTTCTGACAACCAACAATGGATTCATATCATCAATAGACTCTTAATTTTGTTTTTGTCGAATTCATAATTGGGATTTGAACTTGGGTCCCCAGGAAGTTACCCTGAGTCTCCAGCAGTAGTATCACAAGGTCATCGCCTCTGCTGTTGCCAGCAAATTATCTTGTTTTAATGCATTCACGAAATAAAACAGAAATGATCTCCATCAAGCACTGTGTTGTCTTCCTCGTTGCCTGAACGTCAGGCACACAGTGACTGGAGAATCATTTGGTTCAGTTTTGTGAAGCTGTGTGACTCAGGTGGTACCGTGACTTTCTCTGTTGATGCGGCAGGGCTTGCGAGAGGGTTCCATGCTCCTGGTCGAAGGTGATAAGGCCACACTGCTAGGAACCACCGGTGCTCGCTTGTTCATCCGGTAAGTGTTGTCCCCCTTAACTCGCAGCAAGCTTGTTCGTATTCAGAAGTCCCTCCCCTTCAAGTTAATTATTTAACGGTTCATTTACCTGGAGAGCTTGGTGAGGGCAATATGGTGCATACAACCAAGGAAGTTGAGAGAAGATGCTATGGAGTATTCAAAATGTTGACAGGTTTTAATAAAGGTAGAAGGGGAGAAATTGTCTTTACTGATTGCAATATCAGTAACTAGAACATGATTAGTAAGAGTAGGCCATTTGATCCCTCAATCCTGCTCTCCCTGCACATATGTGCTTGTGGCCTTAACTCCACTTTCCTTCCTCCCTTTTGTATCTTTGACTTTCGAACACAACTTTCAGCATATTGAATGACCCAGCTTTCATTGTCATCTGTAGAAGGAATACCAAAGTTTACTGATTCTCTGAGAGAAGAAATTCCTCCTCAAAAAGGCAAGAGCCAATATTTTTAAAACGTGTTTCCTAGTTTTGGAATAGGAACTATCCTCTTAGCATCTATCCTCTTCCACTCACCCAAGAATCTCAAAAAGCTCAATAAAATCACCTCTCAATCTTCTAAACTCCAATGAGAACAGGGTCAACTTGCTCAACTGCTGGGAATCAACCTGATGAACCTATTCTGAACTCCCTCTGATGTAAATATGTCTCTCCTGATTTAAGACCACAGTTATACACTGTATAGGTATGGTGTCATCAATGCCTAGTACAGATGTAGCAAGCCATCTCTATTTTAATACTCTGTCTCCCTTTCAACAAAGGCTAACATTCCATTTGCCTTCCTAATTACATCTGTACATTTACATTAACTTCTTGTGATTCTTTTACAAAGATACCCAATTCCCATGTATGATTTGGAGGCGCCGGTGTTGGATGGTGGACAAAGTTAAAAATCACACAGCACCAGGTTATAGTCCAACAGGTTTATTTGGAAGCACTAGCTTTCTGAGCACTGCTCCTTCATCAGGTGGTTGTGGAGAGTAAGATTGTAAGACACAGCATTTATAGCAAAAGTTTACAGTGTGATGGAACTGAAATTATATATTGAAAAAGACCTGGGTTGTTTAAGTCTCTCATCTTTTAGAATGACCGTGTTGGTTTTAGTTCTTTCATAAGTAAATCGCAAAACCTTTTTTAAAAGTTACATTCTCAAGTGAACTTTAACAATTGGTGTCATGTCAGCCCAGATAATGCATTGAAGGTGTCAGCTGCCCTGTGTGAGACTGTCTGTGCCACTATGGTCAGACTGATTCTAATCTAAAAAACAGATTTACTTGAGAATGTAACTTTTAAAAACAGTTTTGCGATTTACATATGAAAGAGCAGAAATCAACGTGGTCATTCTAAAAGATGAGAGACTTAACAAACAATCCAGGTCTTTTTCAATATATTATTTCAATTACATCACACTGTAAACTTTTGCTGTAAATTCTGTGTCTTACAATCTTATTCTCCACCACCACCTGATGAAGGAGCGTCGCTCCGAAAGCTAGTGCTTCCAATTAAACCTGTTGGACTATAACCTGGTGTTGTGTGATTTTTAACTTTGCAGTTCCCATGTAATGTAACATTTTGCAGTCTCTTTCTCTGTTTAAATAACATTCTGTTTTCCTATTCTTCTCACCAAGTTGACAATCTCACAATTTCCCAAATTTCTGATTCTAAGACTTTACATATTTCCCATAAACTGTCTACAATTTGCTTTCAATTTGCCTCCTTTAGTTAGTCATGTTGGGGGTATCCTTCTTCCAGTACCTTTCTTTCACAGTGGAATATGTATTTGTTCAGAATGATGAAGCATCTCTATGAATGTCTGCCAAGCAGTGAGCAAAAGAACCTGAAAACAGAAGATTGTTTTTCTTGGCAAATTATGATCTGGATTGCAATGCCTGAAAGGATGGTGGAAGCAGAGTCAATAATTACGTGCAAAAAGGAAGACATGAAACAGAATGATATCTAGGACAATGGGGAAAGAGCTTTCTCAAAGAGCTGGCATGGACATTATGAAACAACTGGCATCCTCCAGTACTTTATCACTTCTCTCCTGAAAGTGTGGTCACTTGCCAGTTCCACAGAGAAGAGGGTGCCATCTCATATGCCATTCAAGTGACCACTTCAGTCTCCCTGGTATGTGCCAGTGGCTATGGAGAGGCAGAGCAGTGCTGAAGGGGAGGACTGCAAAGTGAGAATTAAAGCCCTCTTATTATGATACTATACTCAACTATAAAAGTGACGAACTCAGCTGTCGGAACAGTAATGGAGTTGGATTCCGAGGCCATTCAACCCTTTTGTGCCTATTCTGGCTCTTTGAAAAACAATCTAATTAATCCCAACTCCAGCACTACCCCATATCTTTGTAAGCTTTTCCTATTTAAGTATCTAAATAATCCCCTTTTGAAAGCTATTACTGAAACTGCTTCCACCATCCTTCCAGACAGCCCAATCCAACTTAATAGGGAACAGCCAATCATAGAGTCGTAGAGATGTACAGCATGGAAACAGACCCGTCGGTCCAACCTGTCCATGCCGACCAGATATCCCAACTAAATCTAGTCCCACCTGCCAGCACCCGACCCGTAGCCCTCCAAACCCTTCCTATTCATATACCCATCCTAATGCCTTTTAAATGTTGCAATTGTACCAGCCTCCACCACTTCCTCTGGCAGCTCATTCCATACACGTCCTCTGCGTGAAAACACAACATCTTTCCGATAGGAAGGAGACCAGAATTGCACACAATATTCCAAAAATGGCCTAACCAATCCTCATCTCTCCTCTGCTTCAGGTTATCCTCAATCTATTTCCTTTCGTCACTCCTATTCATGCCAATGAAAATTTCTCGCTATCTAGTCCGAGTGACAAAGCGAAGAGGTGAGATTCAAAATTAAAGTTACAGTGGGTCTGCTGCTTTCATTCTAATTTTTCAAATACTTTCTACTGGAATGATAAGTTATCGGAGGAGACAGAATGCAAAAGTATCCATTGAATTTCTGGTGACATGGGCGAGAATGAAAATAAAAGCAAACCAACTGATACACCTCAGTGATTCAAAGTGCACTATTTGATTATTGCTAGATGTAAAAAGAACAAAGTCTATTCTGTTCACATTCTATTCACCTTGGTAATGTCATGCTGCAATGATTTAGCTGGCTAATCCTAACAATCAATCTTGAGAAATTTGATTATAGAGTCTTATCAATCATTGCAGCCACTAGCTAACAAAACCCATGGAAACATAATTACAGTGTGTCCATGAGCTCTCCCCTTAAGATTGTATGAAGCACTGCAATTCATCAATAAACATGAGGGTGAAATCAGCGGTTACTGATACATTGTTTTGCCCATTCTCCCTTGCCACTATAGTACAGTCCGACATGTGAATCACAAAACATTATCTGGAAACCACAAGCAATAAACCTTTCCCTTGTTCAATGTGTTTGATAACCTTTTGTCAAATGTCTGTGACTTAGCATACCTTCTGCAGTGTTATTTCTTCAGAGAAATATAATCCATAAAGACTTGCATTTATAGATTATCATTAACTTTCTCAGGACTCAGTCTCCAAGTTGCACATTATTTGTGGTCACGCGCTGGTTACATTGTCTCTCCTCCTGTATTGGAGGTGATAGCACTAAACCCTCTGCAATGTCACTATTCCATAATTCAGTAATCCAGGATCATAAATCCTTAGAAATGGGCAAAATGTATGTTAAGCCATAGCCTCTTGAAAAAAGATATATTGCATCAGTCTTTGCAGTGGAAGACACCAGTAGCATACCAGAACTTCAGTTGGTGGAGGTGACAATAGTGGTCGTTGCTAGGGAGAAAGTATTGGGGAAGCTGAAAGATCTCAATTGGGTAAACAACCTGGACCAGATGGACTAAACACCAGGGTTCTGAAGGAGATAACTGAGGAAGATAGTGGAGGCATTGATGGTGATCTTTCAGGAATCACTGGAGTCAGGGAGGGTCCCAGAGGACTGAAAAATGTCTAATATAACACTCCCTATTTAAGAAGGGAGGGAGGCAGAAGACAGGAAATTATATGTTAGTTAGCCTGACCTCGGTCATTGGTAAGATCTTAGAATCTATTGCAATGGATGAGATTGCAGAGTACTTGGAAATGCATGGTAAAATAGGACTGAGTCAGCATATCTTCATCAAGGAAAGATCATGCCTGACAAATCTAATAGAATTCTTTGAGGTGTTGGACAAAGGAAAGAAAGTGGATGTCATCTGCTGGATTTCTACAAGGCCTTTGACAATGTGCCGCACAGGAGACGGTTAAATAAAACAAGTGCCCATGATGTTAGAGGCAAGGTACTGGCATGGATAGAGGGTTGGCTGACTGGCAAGATGATAAGAGAGTGGGGGGAGGTAAAGGGGTCTTTTTTTCAGATGGAAGCCTGTGACGAGTGAATATCCGTAGGGATCAGTGTTAGGACCACAACTTTTCATGTCGTATGTTAATGATCTGGTTGAAGAAACTGAGGGCATTGTTGCAGGTGACACAAAGATAGGTAGAGGGACAGGTAGTGTTAGGGAAACAGGAAGGCTGCAGAAGGACTTGTACAGACTGGGAGAGTGGGCAAAGAAGTGGTAGATGGAATACGACGTGGGAAAGCGTGAGGTTATGCAATTTGGTCGGAAGAATAGAGGCATAGACTACTTTCCAAATGCGGAAAGGCTTCAGAAATCTGAAGCACAAAGTGACTTGGGAATCCTAGTTCAAGATTCTCTTAAGGTTAACAAGCAGGCTCAGCTGGCAGTTAGGAAGGCAAAAGCAATTTCAGGATTCATATCAAGAGGGTTAGAATACAAGAGCAGGGATGTACTGCTGAGGCTGTACAAGACTCTGGTCAGACCGCATTTGAAATACTGTGAGCAGTTTTGGGCCCCAAACCGAAAGTGCTGGCATTGGAAAGGTTCCAGAGGAAATTCACAAGAATGATAAGAGCTTGTCATAGGGGCAGCAGTTGAAAACTCTAGATCTGTGCTTAATGAGTTTGAAAGGATGAGAGGGGAATCTCATTGAAACTTACAGAATACTGGGAGGCCTAGATAGAATGAACATGTCCCAACTATTGGAGAGACAAGGATCCAAGGGCACAACCTCAGATTTAAGGAACAACTCTTTAGAACTGAGATAAGGAGGAATTTCTTCAGCCAGAGGTTGGTGACTCTGTGGAACTCACTATCATTCCTGATGAAGGGCTTTTGCCCGAAATGTCGATTTTCCTGCTCCTTGGATGCTGCCTGACCTGCTGTGCTTTTCCAGCACCACTTTAATTTGACAGCTCACTATCACAGAAGGTTGTGGAGGCTATGCCATTGAGGGTTTTTATTGCAGAGATAGATGGGTT
>NC_057716.1:23825105-23853030 GCF_004010195.1 Chiloscyllium plagiosum | reverse complement strand
GTAAGTTACTTTTAATGTTACTGGTAGTCTTCTCCAGAGTTATCATCTCAAATTCCAAAACATCGGGTTATTTGTGTCCAATTCAATTTAAACAATCAATTTTATCAACATTTCTCAGATGGTCATAATCACCCAGTGAAATATTCAAAGAGTTGCCCCAGTTTTGAGAAGGAGAGTGCAGGCGTATTCAACAGAAACATGAAATTTTAAAAAGTGTATGTACGATTTTTATTCAGTGATACTGGCTCTGAAATGAAGAAAAGAGTTATTGTATTGAAGTGGCAATTTTTATCATTCTCAATGACAGTGTCAGGTGATAGTCTAGCAGCATTGTCACTGGAATGTTAATCCAGAGACCCAGGTTGTGTACTGGGGACCTGGGTTCGAGTGGTGGCATTTGAACTTTTAAAATATCCAGAATTAAGAATCTAATGATTGTTGATTGCCAGAAGAAAACCCCATCTGGTTCATTTATGCCCTTTAGGAAACAATACTGCCATCCTTATCTGGTCTGGCCTGTATGTGACTGCCAACCCACAGCTTTGTGGTTGCACCTTAATTGCCCTCTAGGATGGGCAATAAATGCTGGCCGAGCCAGAAATGCCCTCATTCCATGAATGAATAATATAAATTCCATTTTGATTCATAGCAATTCATAGTGGAATGCACTGCCACTGGTGGTAATAGAGTCAGATACATTAGGGCCATTTTTGTGACTCTAGGGTAGGCACATGGATGATAGTAAAATGTGGGAATGTCGGTTAGTTAGATCTGAGAGTAGGATGAAAGATCGGCAGAACATTGAGGGGTGAAGGGCCTGTACTGTGCTGTTGTTTTCTATGTTCTATGTTCTAAAACCAGGCTGCCCAAAGAACATAATAGTCATGACTGACACTTAGAACAGCTGACTGTTGCCCACACGTATGGCTGCATTACCTCACCTTAGTTGCTGTTTAACCACCAGGTCACTCAATTTACCTGACACTAACTACATTGTGTCTAGACACCCTGTCTATATCAACATTACTCTGTTCCCAGTGCCCACTGGGGACCTATGACTTGTCATTGCCCAGTAGGAGAATATCACACACAGGCAAACAACTGGACATTTCCAAACACAAGCTTTATTTTACCGAACACAAATAGAGTCTGTGACTGTCCCCCTACAATGCTCACTAAATATTGGCATAGTGATCAATAACTATTGACCATTCCATGATGGTCCACTGTACCCAGTTCTCATCTACTCGAACCGGGTAACACCTAATGCAGCCAAAGCCTGGAATACTCCAGGAAAGCTTCTTCCTCCAAAAGACAAACACCAAAGGATGCTGGAAATCAGAAACAAAACCAGAAATAGCTGGAGGAGCTTAGCAGGTCTGGCAGCACCTGTGGAGAGAAAGCACAGTCAGTGTTTTTTGTCCACTGACCCTTCAGTACCAAAGAAGTGTCACTGGACCCAAGGTTTTAGCTCTGCTGCCAGGGCTGCTCAGTTTTCCCCAGCACTTCCTCTTTTTGCTCCTTTTTCCCCAGTGTCTCATCCTCCTCCCAGGAAAACTGATCCCACTCCTCAGTTCCTCAACATCCAGCACTTCATCTCATTGTCTATTCCAGCTGTGTGAACACAGCACACCAGGATGATGCAGCACACATCATCCGGTCTATACTAGAGCTTCCCCTATAACCTCACACCCCCAGACAAATCCATGCAGTAGAACCACACCTTCTGCAACTCCATGTATGCTCCAACACAGCCCTGATCGAATCATAGGCAGCTTTGCATCCACAATGCCCATGTCATCCAATGCCTGGAAAGATTCCACCCTATAAAATTAACAGACTACGTCTTGCTCTTTTTAACCATACATAACACAAGTTAAACATAAAGTTAGATATTGTTCTTAAAGCAGTGTGGCCATGGGTGGAGGAAATGCAGCAGTGCAGTGAGCTTACGTAACTGCTCAGCTCTGATACAAAATAAGGCCATGGGTTCTTTAACGTCCAGCCAAGCAGATCGGTCGGACCTCAGTTAAGCATCACATACTAAAGACAGCAATTCTTAGCAATGCATTAGTATGGAGTAACAACATAGCTAAAGCACCATTGCTGAATAAGGTGGCCATAACAAACATAAAGATCAAGAAGAAATGTTTTCATCAAGACAAGCAAACCAAACTGTAAGGACAATGGGAGCCTTATAAAGGATAGCTAAAATGGATATCAGAAGAAGCAAAACACAAAGTTGCAAGTTTTGTATTCAGGTATTAAATGACAGGCAGATGGTGTTAAAGAGCAGACAACATATTCTGCTACTTAAGAAATTGCAATAATACAGAAGACAAGAAAATGATAGTTAAGGAAGCATTAGCAAAAGTCATCATGAATCTGCTAGAAATCTTTAAACACGTAAATTATGAGGAAGTGAGTGTTGTGCAATGGATAAATATATGTGAACTTTCAGGAGGCATAATGGCTTTAAAAATTACGCAACTAACATATTTATGTGAATTTAAGAATGAGGGAATTAAGTATAATTGATGTTCACCATGTATTGTCCTCCACATTGCACAGCAGTTGGAGGAAGCATGGAGGGTGACAAAAAGCACATAATGTACTCTGGGGGGGGGGAATTTCAATATTCACCACCAAGAGTTAATTGGCAGCAGCACTAGATTTATTACCTTGCTGAATGGGACAGACTTTGAATGGATCTAGCAACTGAAAACTGGGCTTCCCTGAGACACTGTGGGCCATCAACAGCACAATCTGTAACCTCATGGCTCAGCATATCCCCCACTCAACTGTTACCATCAAGCCAGGGAAACCATCCTGGTTGAATGGAGAGTGCAGGAGGACATGCCCAGGAGCAGCACCAGATGTACCTAAAAATGAGGTGTCAACCTGGTGAAGGTACCAGACAGCATAAGTAGCAGGTGATAAACAGAACTCACCAATGGATTCGATCTAAGCTTTGCAGTCCTGCCACTACAGGAATGATGGTGTACAATTAAATAATTCACTGGAGGAGGAAGCTCAACAATATACCCCTTCTCAATGATGGGAGAACCCAGCAGATCAGTGCAAAAGATAAGACTGAAGCATTCACAGCAATCTTCAGGGTGAACTGCCGAATAGATGATTCACTGCCTCCTTCAAGGCAACTAGGGATGGGCACCAAATGCTGGCCTAGCCAATGACACCCACATCCCATGAGTGAATAAAGTAAAGATAAATTTTCTTTCTTGATGTAAGTTGGTTTGATAATAGGAAGCATCATCTGAAACTGAATTGAAAATCTTAGCACAGAGGATAATAACACAAGTCTTGTCAGTCAATTTTATTGATGAGACACCTTCCTGTTTGAGTTGTTTCCCTTTTCATATAGAATTCCTCATAGACTCCAGAGCTGTGAACCACCCACAGGAGCCTTAGCTCCACAATCTAAGCCACCCCCATCTCATTCCACTCCACGCAGAGAGGTTTCCTTTCCAGGCTGCGGCTGCTGATCCTTCACTTCCCCTCCCTTTCTCCAGCAGGGATTAGGAGTTAGAGGCAGACGTATATGACAGTCCTATGTGTTAGGGCTTTACAATGATCCCTGGATTCCCAGCTGGTGATCTGAGGGTTTTGTGCTCCAGGTTTTTGTTGATTGTGTGACTCTGCAGACCTTGCTTCAATATCTGAGGGTGTAGGGAGGTTGGCTGTTCAGTTCATGTTTGCAACTCAGCCCAACCTCCCGTTGGTCTTTGAATCCCCAGTTTGGTTGGGGGGAAGGGAGGGGATACAAGAGGTAGATCAAAGGCCCTCCTCCTCATTCTGCTGTTCAGCCTAGCCACGCAGGGGTATTCAAGGGGGTCATTGGATTTCACGGTGAGGTTAGCACCAAGTATGAGTGGAGGGTGTGGTGCTGGAAAAGCACAGCAAATCAGGCAGCATTGAGGAGCAGGAGAATCGACGTTTCGGTCATAAGCTGTTCATGCCCGGAATGTCGATTCTCCTGCTCCTCAGATGCTGCCTGACCTGCTGTGTTTTTCCAGCACCACACTCCTGACTCTGATCTCCAGTATCTGCACTTTCTCCTCCTTGGCACCGAGTATCCTTGGAGAGGGTAGTTGTGGTGCCTGCGGGTACAGTTGAGGCATTTCCATGACTGATGGGCACCACAGGGGCTGCAGTGTGTCATCAATCACCATTACTTTAGTAAATTATTTTCTTTTAATGTTTTTGCTTTTATTGCAATGATAGTTAAGTGGCCCTTAAAAGGGATTATTGATTTGTTGATTAATGCATCAAGACAGTTAAAAAGAGACACTTATTGACATTGGTAGCAGCTGGGGATTTAAGGGATACACACATGCAATGTTTCACTTTGTGGATACATTAAACTGAAGTGAAGATTGACTTTCCAACTGACTGTAAAATGTTTAATGTGATGAAATGTATTTTTGAACTACAGGGGCATTGGATTGCACAGGATGGAGCAGTGAAATGCCATTTCTAAAAAGGATTCCACATGACCCCATGCTTCTGTACCTGTCATTGTAAAGTACCATAAATGTTGTGCTACCTTCCTGGTGCTAGGGTGCAGGATGTCACAAAGAGATCCCAAAGAGGGTGCAGATTATTCTGTAGTAGAGGCAGGGGAGCAGAATGAGCCAGGACCTGTGCTACACTTTGTATGAAAACAACATAGAGAGGGGAGGTTTTAAGGTCATACATGTCTGGCAAAGTACAGAGGTAGGATCTGGCTATCTCTGGATTACACCCAGCTCTACACAGAGCCACGGAAAACTGTAAGATAAGGAGGATCAATATGTGGCTTGAGGCGTGAGGAGGAGGAAGGGAGGCCCCATATTATAACTCTAATATATCAGATGGATCAGTTTTTGTCCAATGTGTGCAGGAAGGTTTCCTGACACAGTATGTCGAAGGGCCATCAAGAGGGGAGGCCACACTGGATCTGGTACTTGGTAATGAACCAGGCCAACTGTTTGATTTAGTGGTAAGTGAGCACTTTGGAGAGAGTGACCATAACTCGGTTACATTTAGTTTAGCGATGGAAAGGGATAGGTACATGTCACATGTCAAGAGTTAGCGATGGGAGATGGGCAAATATAATGCACTTAGGCAAGACTTAGGAGGCATAGAATGGGCTAGCCAACTGCAGGGGATGGGGACAATCGAAATGTGGAGCTGGTTTAAGGAACATGTATTGCATGTCCTTGATAGGTTTGTCCCTGTCAGGCAGGGAGGAAGTGATAAGGTAAGGGAACCGTGGTTTACTAAAGAAATTGTATCTCTTGTTTAGCGGATGAAGAAGGCTTATGTGACTTTGAGACAAGATGGTTCAGATGAGGTGATGGAAAGTTACAGATTAGCTCGGAAGGATTTAAAGAGTGAATTAAGAAGAGGAAGGAGGGGACATGAGCAGTCTTTAGCAGGTAGAATAAAGGAGAACCCTAAAGCTTTCTATAGGCATGTGAGGAATAAAAGAATGACTAGGGTAGGAGTAGGGCCAGTCAAAGACAGAAGTGGGAAGTTAAGTGTGGACTCTGTGGAGATCGGAGAAGTGCTACACGAATATTTCTAATCTGTTTTCACTCAGGAAAAGGAGAATATTGTAGAGGAGAAGACTAAGATACAGGCTATTAGACTTGAAAGGATTAAGGTTAGTAAGGAGGAGGTGTTATCAATTCAAGAAGGTGTGAAAGTAGATAAGTTCCCTGGGCTGGATGGGATTTATCCGAGGATTCTCTGGGAAGCTAGAGAGGAGGTGGCAGAGCCTTTGGCCTTCATCTTTGAGTCATCATTATCTACAGGTTTAGTACCTGAGGACTGGAGGATTGCAAATGTTGTGCCCTTGTTCAAGAAGGGCAGTAGAGATCACCCAGGTAATTATAGACCAGTGAGCCTTCTGTCTGTTGTAGGAAAAGTTTTGGAAAGGATTATAAGAGATAGGATTTATAATCATCTCGCAAGCAACAATTTGATTGGAGGTAGTCAACATGGTTTCATCAAGGGCAGATTGTGTCTCATAAACATCATTTAATTTTTTGAGCAAGTGACCAACCATGTGGATGTGGGTAGGGCAGTTGACATGGTATACATGGACTTCAGTAAAGCCTTTGGTAAGGTTCCACATGGTAGGCTATTGGAGAAAGTGCGGAGGCATGGGATTGAAGGCGATTTAGCAGTTTGGCTTTCTGTAAGAAGGCAGCGAGTGGTGGTTGATGGAAAATATTCAGCCTGGAGTCCGGTTACTAGTGATGTGTCACCACTAGTGGAACCACTGCTGTTTGTCATTTTTATAAATGACTTGGACACAGGCATAGGTGGATGGGTTAGTAAGTTTAAAGATGACACGAAAATTGGTGGAGGGTGGACAGTGTGGAAGAATGTTGCAGGTTGCAGGGGGACTTTGTGAGATACGACCTGCCCCTGACGAAACCATGTTAACTATCTGAAATCGAATTGTTGCTTGCTAGATGATTATAAATCTTATCTCTTAAAATCCTTTCCAAAGCCTTTCCTACAACAGAAGTAAGGCTCACTGGTCTATAATTACCTGGGTCATCTCTACTGTCCTTCTTGAACAAAGGCACAACATTTGCAATCCTCCAGTCCTCTGGTACTAAACGTGTACACAATGACGACTCAAATATCAAAGCTAAAAGGTTCTGCTATCTCCTCCCTGGCTTTCCAGAGAATCCTTGGATAAATCCCATCCGGCCCAGGGGACTTCTCTACTTTCACTCTTTCTAGAATTGATGGCACCTATTCGTAACTAACCTCGATCCTTTTCAGTCTAATATCTCGTACCTCATTCTTCTCCTCTACAATATTCTAATATCAAAGCCAAAGGTTCTGCTATCTCCTCCCTGGCTTTCAAGAGAATCCTTAGATAAATCCCATCCGGCCCAGGGGACTTCTATACTTTCACTCCTTCTAGAATTGATGACACCTATTCGTAACTAACCTTGGTCCTTTTCAGTCTAATATCTCGTACCTCATTCTTCTCCTCTACAATATTCTCCTTTTCCTGAGTGAACACCGATGAGAAATGTTCATTTAGCACCTCTCCGATCTCCACAGGGTCCACACTCAACTTCCCACTTCTGTCTTTGACTGGCCCTATTCCTACCCGAATCATCCTTTTATTCCTCGCATACCTACAGAAAGCATTAGGGTTCTCCTTGATTCTATTTACTAAAGACTGCTCGTGTCCTCTCTTTGCTCTTCTTAACTCTCTCTTTTAATCTGCCCTAGCTGATCTGTATCTCTCCATCACCTCATCTGAACCATCTTGCCTCATCAACACATAAGCTTCCTTCTTCTTCTTAACAAGAGATGCAATTTCTGTTGCCTTACCTTATCACTTCCTCCCCGCCTGACAGGGACATACCTATCAAGGACGCGCAATATCTGTTCCACTATAAACCAGCTCCACGTTTCCATTGTCTGCATCCCCTACATTTTGCTATCCCATTCTATACATTCTAATTCTTGCCTAATCACATTATAATTGCCCTTGCCCCATCAATAACTCTTGACCTGTGGCATTTGCCTATCCCTTTCCATTGCTCAACTAAATGTAACTGAATTATGGTCACTCTCTCCAAAGTGCTCACCTACCACTAAATCAAACACCCGGCCTGGTTCATTACCAAGCACCAGACCAGTATGGCCTCCCCTCTTGTCGGTCCTTCGACATACTATGTCAGGAAACCCTCCTGTACACATTGGACAAAAACTGATCAATCCGATGTACTAGAGTTATAGCATTTCCAGTCAATGTTGGGGAAGTTAAAATCCCCCATCAAGGACGCGCAATATCTGTTCCTTAAACCAGCTCCACGTTTCCATTGTCTGCATCCCCTACATTTTGCTATCCCATTCTATGCACCCTAGTTCTTGCCTAATCGCATTATAATTGCCCTTGCCCCATCAATAACTCTTGACCTGTGGCATTTGCCTATCCCTTTCCATTGCTCAACTAAATGTAACTGAATTATGGTCACTCTCTCCAAAGTGTTCACCCACCACTAAATCAAACACCCGGCCTGGTTCATTACCAAGCACCAGACCAGTATGGCCTCCCCTCTTGTCGGTCCTTCGACATACTATGTCAGGAAACCCTCCTGTACACATTGGACAAAAACTGATCAATCCGATGTACTAGAGCTATAGCATTTCCAGTCAATGTTGGGGAAGTTAAAATCCCCCATAATGACCATTCTGTTCCTTTCACTCCTACCCAGAATAATTTTGGTCATCTGCTCTGCCACCTCCTTGGAACTCTTGCAATTCACCTGACCTGCCCATCTTTGGACCGCAAGAGGAAACCCACACAGACACAGGGAGAATGTGCAGTCGCCAGAGGCGTGAATCAAACACGGGTTCCTGGCGCTGTGAGACAGCAGTGCTAACCACTAAGCCACCGTGCCACATGATGATGAGATAGTGAAGGGGGATGGGCTTAGATTAGTTCACAGGTTAGCACAACATCGAGGGTTGAAGGGCCTGTTCTGCGCTGTATATTCTATGTTCTATGTTCTAACCATGGCAAATGTCCTTTCTGCACCCTCGCTGTCGAGGTTCTTAAGAATTCTCGAAGTTTCTGTGGGCTCACTTTGTTTTTCTAAACACCAGAGAATGTTGGCCCAGTCTCCTCAAACATTCTTCAAAGGATAATCCCACAGTTCCTGGTCTCTGATGAACCTCCACTGTACTTCCTGTATGGAAAATATACTCTTTGTTTGGTAAAGGCACCTAAATTGCACTTGGTAACCCAAGTTGCAGCTCCACCAAGGTTCTATATAAGTGAAGCCAGACATGAGTGTTCTTGCATATGTTCGAGTTGGTGGATCCCACTGTGAGCCACAATGATCACATCTGCATTAAGTGTCCATAGTTCGAGGAAGTTTGGCTCAAAGTTGATAAACTGGAATCTGAGCTTCAGATACTGCAACACATCTGGGAGTGGGCGAGTTACCTGGACACCGTGTCCTAGGCAATCACACACTCTAGCTTAAAAATTTCAAATTTGGCTGCTGGTTAGAGGAAGGTACAGTCTTTCATTGGTTGGCACTGAAGCCTCATAGCACCAGGGACCTGAGTTCGATTCTACCCTCCGGCAACTGTCTATGTGGAAATGCACACTCTCCCTTTGTCTGCGTGGGTTTCCTCTGGGTACTTCAGTTTCCTCCCACAGTCCAAAGATGTGCAGGTTAGGTGGATTGGCTGTGCTAAGTTGCCCATAATGTCCAGGAATGTGCAGGCTAGGTGGATTAGCCATAGGAATTGCAGGATTACAGGGATAGAGTAGGAGAGTGGATCTGGGTGGGATGCTGTACAGAGGGTCGGTGTGGACTCAATGGGTCAAATGGCCTGCTTCCATATTGTGGGGATGCCATGATATGATAGTTTTATGAAGCTAACACTGGTCAGAAGGGTAGAAGGATTCTGAATATAGCATTGTAGGAGCCCCAGGTTTGATCTAGTCCAACAGGTATGAGGTACTTGCTCCCTTTATGGACGAGGAAAGAGTCTGTGGGAGGATAGTCAAATGGATCATTGCACCATGGTCCTGGAAGACAGTGAAATGTGGGGAGCCCAAAGAAAAGTGACAGTGTTAGGGGTTTCTATATTTCGGGGAACCGGTAGCATCCTTTGTGAGAAGGATCCAGGGTGTGTTGCCTTTTTGGTGCCAAGGTGAAGGGTATCTCGAGGCAGCTTGAAAGGACATTGGGGAGGGAGAGGTAGCATCCTATTGTTGTTGTCCATGTTGACACGAATAACATAGACAAGTGGTCCTGTTTGGGGAAGATCAGGAATTAAGAACAAAATTGGAGACAGGATCTCAAAAGTTGTAATCTCTGGATTATTACCTGAGCCACTGCAAATTGGTAAGGGACATAAGAACACGAAGGAAGTGACATATGGACGGGTGGATGCAGTGTGAGGCGGAGCAGGCATTAATATCCCATCAGCACCATGAGACACAATGTTTGGATTCTGGTGCATGTGCAGCTTCATGGTTGACAGTCATTCATCAGTTATGGTCTCAATGAATGGCAGAATAGGTTTGTGGGGTGAAGTTGATGATTCCTGTCCCTCTAAGCCTCTGATCTTTCAATGGCTATCCATTTGACTTCTCAGCTAACATTAAGGTTAACCTTCCACACATGATCTATAATGACATATTGGAGACATTTAACATCAACACCTCACCTCCCCCCCACCCATCCTTACCTCTACAAGACCCCAGAATAAACATCTGACTTTTTTTTCCTGGATCACATTCACAAGGCTGGGCATTTTTTTTTTTAATTGCTCTTTTGGATATGGGCACAGCTGACAAGGCCAGAATCTATTGCCCATTCCTAGTTGCCTTGGAGGATGTGGGGATTAGTTGACTGCTGCTGTCCTTGGGTGTAGGGATACTGTTAGGATGGGGTTTGGCCTAATGACAGTGAAGGCATGGCAATATCGTTCCAAGTTGGGATGGTATGTAGTTTAGAGGAGGTCTCGGAGGTGGTGGTGTTCTCATGCCTCTGCTGCTGTTGTCCTTCTGGGGTATAGAAATCACAGTTTTGGAAGGTGATGTCAGAGGATTCTTGGTGAGCTACTACAGTGCATCTTGTAAGTGATACACAATTCCGTTGCTGTGCATCATTGATGAAGGGAATTGACGCTGAAGTTGCTGGATGCACTGCCAATGAAGCAGGCTGATTCTTCCTGGATGGTGGCAAATGTTGTTACAGCCACACTCATTGGGCAAGTGGGGAGCATTCCATCACAATTCTGACTTGAAGACAGTGGACAGGCACTGGTGATAGATAGCTCTGTGCTTTGGATTTTGGGGGAGTGGAGTTCAATTCTTTAATTTGAAAACTGATCTCTTCTTTATTCTATTGCAGTTCATCATAAATAATTTGTAAAGTTACCCAAATTGAATTGATTATGAAACAGGAAATTGATGCACGACACTCCTTACAAAATAGATTGCCACACTCAAACAAATGTTTGGACATGTTGCTAACAGCTGGAAAGGGTGTGGAGGAAATGGAGGAAGCAGAGGGATTGTGGTCATGTTTCGTCATTGCCCCACAATAAATATTGAATGAAATCAGACAGCAGGGAGAGTGGAGAAAGAGTTGGAGAAAGAGTTGGAGAGTCGATCACCTCTCTGCTGGCAAAATGAAAATTATTCTGTTTTTGTTTGCTGCAGCCCAGATTCTTTATCAATCTGGCAAGTATTTCGTTGTGCTGAGGAACAATTAGAGTATCATTGGGTATTAACCCAAATTGCCAATATTCATAAATGTAATTATTCTTAAAAACCTTTTGCTTTTAGATTCGGTAGGTCCATGCGAACCAACTACCATTCCCGTGATTGATTCAGTCTTGAATGCTACAACTGCAAGGGTGAATACACTTTTCGCAATGGGTAACCCCTTGACTATTGTGAACTGTAGAGTAACAAATGTAAGTAACACCAAATCCAATTGACTTTTGTTTGTCCTCATCCTTTGTAATGAGTGTTACCATAATTAATTCCTTCTTTTGACCATGCATGATGTTACTGAGAATTTATGTTGCTGAAAAGAGGGATTGATGTAAGTTTTTTTTCATATCAGCATTTAATACTGAACCTGTTGATGTTAACATTTAGTTTTGGAATCAGTCATTAATGAATCACTTGTCAATCATTTGGCTCAGCAAAGAACTTATGAGAATCAAATGATCATCATAATAACTTTATACATGATTCTATGAACTGAACACAATGCAGGTATTTTAATATGCATACCATCTTTAACAAACTAAAATGTGTCAAGACATTAGGGCAGTACGATGGCTCAGTGATCAGCACTGCTGTTTCACAGAATCAGGGACCCGGGTTCTATTGCAGCCTTGGGTAGCTGTCTGCATGGAGTTTGCAATTCCTCCCCATGTCTGTGTAGGTTTCCTTCAGTTGCTCCAATTTCCTCCCACAGTCCAAAGTTGTGCAGGTGGTTTGGCCATGCTATTTTGCCTATAGTGTCCAAGGCTGTGCAGGTTAGGTGGATTGGCTGTGGGGATTGTAGAGTTACAGGGATGGGGTGAATCTGGGTGGGATACTCTTCAGAGGAAAGTGCAATTATTTCTTGTCCAGCGTATCGAGTCATTATTTCTAACCATTATCTGAAACACCCCTCACTATGTATAACTCTTCTTTTGGTTAGATTAATGAAAGTGGAAGCTTTATACTTAAGCTGGATTTAGCCTTTGATGTGCAGGAAGCTGCATCCAGCATTGCCCCTGGAATGAATCTCTCAAGTGCTGTGAGTATTAGAATGTTGATCATTTGCTTCTCTTTTGTAGTTAATCCTCATCCTGTCACTTTTAGTGCAACAGTAAATGGCACAATGATCCGTCGTGGAGCATTTGAAATACAGTCCTCTGTTGGTTCAGTGTTAATAACTGTAACACTGACGTTGATTTTAAATTAAAAAAGCCCCCTCAAATGAATCTTTTGTGTTTTCCAGCTAAATGGCACTGACCTGGATTGTTTCCCTCCCTGTTTACCTCATTCTTCATCGGGATATTGCCAGTCATGACCCCTCAGCCCATCACTACACTTTTACCTGTGGAATGTGCCCAAATCTTGCTCATTTACAAGTTGCCCCTTGGCAATGTTGCCCAAAAACATGGTGTTATATATCTACAGATAACACCCAGCTCTATCTCTCTGCAAGCTCACGCAATCTTCCATTGTCTCAGGGCTTACAAAAAATTGACCTAACTGTGGTTGTCCATGGTTAAGCAGAAGAAAAGAGTGGGGATAAGTACATCAAATTTTTTTCAAGAGGAAAGGAGATCATTCTCGTAAATAGATTGACAGAACATAAGAATTAGGAGCAGGAGTAGGCAACTTAGCCCTTGAGCATGATCTGTCATTTGATACAATCATGGCTGATCTCATCTCAGCCTCAACTCCACTTTCCTTCCTGCTCTCTTGAACCTTTCAACCATTACTAATTAAAAACCTGTCTATATCCTCCTTAAATTTACTCAATGTCCCAGTATCCACCACAACTGGGATGGCAAATTCCACAGATTTATGACCCTTTGGGAGAAGTAATTCTGCTCATCTGTATTTTAAATCTCTTCGTGGGTGCTGGAAAAACACAGCAGGTCAGACAGCATCCGAGGAGCAGGAGAATCGACGAGCAGGCAAGAGCCCTTCATCGGAACCAGTATTGCCAACCCCCAGCATCTTCAGTCCTCATTTTCTCCTTTTAAATCTGCGACATCACTTCTCCTAAAACTATGCCCTCTCCTTCTGGATTTCTCCACATGAGGAAACATCCTTTCGACACCTACTTTGGTCATCCTCTTTCGAATCTTATATACCTCATTAGATCTCCTCTCATTCTTCTAAACTCCAGTGAATAAAAGGTTAAACTGTCAGCCTCTCTTCATGGGACAAACCCTGTGTCTGCTGTTGAAGCTATGCCAAATGCTGCAAGCACTAAAGCTATTGAGATTTTGAGAAGCTGTTTTACAATTATAGGTTCCCAGAGATGTTCGCATTAGATAATGGTTCACAGTTAAAAAAGAAGAAATTCCCATTCAGAAATATGAAAGGTCACTTGACCTGAAACAATTACTTTGATTTCTCTCCACAGATTGCCAGACCTGCTAAGTTTTTCCAGCAAATTCTGTTTTTGTTTCTGATTTACAGCATCCGCAGTTTTTTCAGGAAAGGTCACTTGGCCTGAAATATTAATTATGATTTCTGTTCACAGATGCTGCCAGACCTGCTGAGTTTTTCCAGCAAATTCTGTTTTTATTTCTGCAATTCTTTCAGCTTTTATTAAATGAGAATGGAATCTATTTCTATCATAATCACCCAGCAAAACGCAATGCTGTGGGAAGAACTATACAAATAGCAAAGGCATCTTCACAGAAGTGGTTGTTAGTTATCAACAGAGGTAATAATTTCTATATTTCACTTCGTCACAGGCTAGGCAATTTACCGCACCCTTGTACAATAGCTCCACAGTCTACTCCAGGGGAAGTATATAATTGGAGTTTTTGCAAAGGATCTAGATGCTATCATGTACCTAATATAGACGAGAGTGGGACTGAGTCATTGTTGTGATGTTAATTGGCTTGAAAAAGAAAATCTGAGAAATGGAGAACATGCCAATCCAAATTTCTTCTTCAGTCCAATATGTAAGTCAGAAAGAAAATGTGGCCACATGCTTTCATGCCTGATTATAGCCTCAATACCAACCTATGCCCTTTTATCTACATCCACAGCCCTTCATAGCTCCTATGCTAGTTTTGTACTAACTCATACTGACCCAAACCCCAACCCGTCCTTTGTCTTTCCTGGCTAATTCATTCAGTATTATCCATTGACATATCTCAGAATCCATGCTGAAATGAACATTCTCATACTCTTTTAAAATATTACTATATTAGAAAATACTCTAATTGATTTTTAAAAATCAATTCACTAAATTAAAAATTACTTACAGCTATTAATCACTTGTAACAATAAAAATTTGTATTTATCACCCCACTTCATAGACTTTATAACACTTGGAGCTGTGAATTATACTGTGACAGCCACCCCACTGTGACAATGATAGATTGTGCAATCCTTCATGCAGCACAAATTCTACACTTATACCCTGCTAGTTATGGCAGCAGATTTTACATGGTTATATGCTTTTCCTAACTTGGATAACAAAGCCTGGTGACTGGGGTTGGGGTAAAGACTGCTATTCTGCATAGTCTGGTATTACACAACCCATTGTTAATGACTAACAGTCCCCATTAATAGCTATTTAGCCTCATAGGAGATCATTATCCAGTCCTTTGCCTGCTCAATTGTTCTTCTCTCTTTTTGGGCTCTATCCACACCTATTGTTTACTCCATACGCCTCTCCACCCCACACTTATGCATATAAAGTGACATTCCCTAGCTACCATCAGCTCTGAGGAAAGGTAATTGATCTGAAACGTTAACTCTGACTTCTGTCCACAGATGCTGCCAGACCTGCTGAGTTTTCTGAGTAAATTCTGTTTCTGTTTCTGATTTACAGTATCTGCAGTTCTTTCGGTTTTTATTAAACGATTCTGAGTGACTGACATTTGCAAGCAGAATGGTTGCTAGAAATAATAACTGTTCCACCAATTCCATAGCACCAGTTTAATACAAAAGCACTCACTGACCAAATATCCAAAAATGGCAAACAGAGGGATGCAGACAATATAGTATGTTGGTTAGGATAGGAATCACAGGCTGTGGTTTGATAGTCAAGGGGAGGCTACAATGCAATACATCTGTCTAAATATTAAAAGTTATTTATTTAAAAGGTTCAGGACTTGTCTCCAATACTGCTTCTCAGCGTTCAACCTAACCCCTTAGCATCGTCAGACTTCAGGTTCAGTTAAATTTGCCTGATGCTGCCTGACCGGCTATGCTTTTCCAGCACCACACTCTTCAACTCTGAGCTCCAGCAGCTGTAGTGCTCACTTTCTCCCTTCAGGTTCAGTTAGTTTGCTTCCATGATTAGCTGTGTTATGGAAGGCACTTCTTGCATTTTTTTTAAAAAGCTTCTTCCACTGCTTGCTCAATACTGGACCTCAGAATGCAACAATACTCCCAATGCCTTGCGTTGTTAAACTGTTAATAATGGGTAGGTGGTAATCCCATTTCTGCAATCTGCAGTTTGCCTTTGGGCAGTCCCATTGTCATTCCTAATGAAAAATCTAGGATGCAGCAGAGATGTGCAGAGATCTGAAAAGGAACAAGGTGAATTCAACGTCCCTCAGTGGGTGCTTAGGAATCTCTCTATGGCTGTAGAACTATCATTGTATCCCAGTAATCTGTAGTATAAGATTCAACATGACAATAAAAAAGTCCCGTATAAATCAAACCCTTTGACGCTTCCATTCTGGATAGAGGAGGAATGTCAGGGATATGGAGCGAAGGAAGGGGAATGTCAGTATGTGAAATGGTCTTTTGGAGAGTGTTAGCACAGTACAATGGGTTATATGGCTTTCATCTGCAATGTAATGGTTCTATGTGACCACTCATTCAAAATTTTACTGATGGCGCCCTGTCACTACAATACCCACTCTGTTTGGAGAACTGTCACTGAATTACAATCTCAGTCTTTTGATCTACAGATAAACTTGACTTGCACAAGCCAAGTCATTATTGAGAATACCACCATTGACATAGTTTCTCTAGTTTGTAACTCAACTTCCACAAACTCGACACCTGAACCATCTGCAACGCCAACACCAGGGCCAACGTCAACACCAGAAACAACACCAACGTCAACACCGGAGCCAATGACAACACCAACGCCAGAACCAATGACTTCAACGAAAAGAAAGCCACCATCATCATCAGAAAGCAATGAATCAATAGACAGCAATGAATCGTCAGAAAGCAATGAATCATCGGATAGCAATGAATCATAATCACAAAACAGTGATTGAGAAGAAAGTAAAAAGCCTCGGTATTTTTGTTTTAACTGATAAAAAAAATGCAAAGGCCTGCAATGAGTTGCAATTTCTTGACAAATAAAAGTAAAGATCAGCTGATTCTCAGTGCAAAAAGTTATGGAGATTGCTTATCCTTTCTTTCTGCTATGATCACATTGCCATTACCTTTTGTGCTGATGTTGCAAAACCTTTGCTACCCGTAGAAAAGAAACATTAGAGAGGGTTAAGCCTTGCAGCACCTCACTCCTACTCTTCCATTCAATAACTGATATTTTGTTCAACTTCATTTTCCTGCCTGCTTCCCACATCCTTTGATTCCTTTAGTCTGTGAACATGTAACAAACTCTGCCTTCAATGTACTCTCTGTCTGAGCATTCCCAGCTCGCAGACATGGAGAACTCCAAAGATTCACAGTCATCATGAATGAATAAACTTCTCTTCTTCTCAGTCTTAAATGGCTGTCTCACTATCATAATATGATCCTGAGATCTAGACTCTTTAACCAGGGGAAGCTACTCTGTTAAACTGTGGGAGAATTCTGTGTCCCAACGACATTGAAACCCATTTTTTTGAACTCCAGATGTCCATTCCACTCTCTTCCTAGACATAGAACAGCCATCTTAAAAATTAATAAATTTAACCTGCATTGCGCCTTTCTAAAGATATAAATTATTCGTCCCCAAGTAAGGAGATTAAAGCAGCACACAGTACAGGACTCCAAAGGCCTATACATTTACAAGTTTTCCTTCCCCTGCGCACTAAACTTCCCCTGTACACTTTGAATCTCAATGTTTAATAGTTTCTTATCATTTAAAAGAATATTCTCCATGTTTCTGACCAATGTGAACCATTTCACACTTCTCTTCAATATTTCTGTGTTCCAAAATAAAAGCAAAACTCATACAAATTTTCTAAATTTACAATGATTCTGGTTAGACTGCAAATTTAAGCCTAATACTTTAAGCTACGATAATCATTCTAATATATTATTATTTTGGAATTTATATGTAAATACAGAGGCAGATGGATTTTGGTTTTAGTTCTGTGAAGGTAACTTTTTTTCATAGAATCCCCACAGTGTGGAAGCACATCATTTGGCCCATTGAGTCCAGACTGACCCATCCAAAAGCATCCCACGCTGATCCAGACCCCTATTCCTGTAACCTTACATTTCCCATGGCTAACCCACCTAGCCTGCACATCCCTGGACACTATGGGCAATTTAGCATGGTTAGTCAACCTTAATTGCACATCTTTACACTGATGGAGGAAACCTGAGCACCCTGAGGAAACCACACAGGCAAAGGGAAAATGTGCAAACTACACACAGACAGTGCCCGAGGCTGGAATCAATCCTGGGTCCCTGGTTCGGTGAGGCAGCATTGCTAAGCTCTGAGCCACCCGGATTTTTTTACAGTGGTCAGAAAAGCATTTGGAATAGTGACCTAAGTGTATTGCTTCCAAGAAATCATGTGATTCAGCTAAGTGCCGAGCAGAATTCCTGTGCTTTTAATTGATGGAATAGCTACACTACTGAGTTTTATGATGCACTGAGACAACAGAGTTTAGTTTGGACTCCGGTTTAGAAGAATGAAGGTTTCAGCATAGGACAATAGTTTCTCTCAACTGAAGAGTCTCCAAGCTCTGGGAATTCAGATAGAAGCTTTCAAGTCATTAGAAATGAGAAGAGGTTAAAACTAGGGGTGCCCGGTCTATAGCTTGCAGGCACGTGAAGGCTGACATCTGCTTTAATTCACAGCTCATTCACAGATCTTGCAAAAAGGTGACTCCTACAATCTGGGGCCCTTTCTGTCCCATGATTACTGCTGCCTATCAGTAACAAATTCCAAAAAGAACCAGTCTGTGCTTGGAGGAGTTGTGAGTAACCTCAGACCTGGAGCAGCAGCAGTGAGCCTGCAGTTTGGTTTGGGGCCTCAGAAACTTTCTGCTTCCTTTTCAGATGTCCAAACATACATGAGGAAAGGAGCGGGATCTGGGGCTGCAGACGGCCCTTCTCAGCCAGATCATCCTGTCCCTGTCACCCACTTGAATCGGTCATCTAGGGACAGGTGGAGTGCTGCCTTGCTCCTCTTTTACAAGGCCGCGTGCCACCAGATCTGGCTGAGGGCCGGCTTCTTGTCGGGGCATTCATGGTGGCATTCAGGGCTGAGTAGGAGTACGGGCTGGGTCAGGCCCACTTGAGCACCTCCTCCTGGCTGACCAAGGTACAGCCAGCCCAGGTCATCTCTGAAAGCCAAGGGGCATGCAAGCAAAACATGTTTCTGGTTGTTGGCAGAAGGTGGCAGGAAGGGGCTCAAGTTCTGTTACCTTTGTTTGGGACCCGCAACAATAGACACAAACTTCATCAAATAAAAATTCAATGATCATTCAAATGAGCAATTGATGGAAAGAACCATTCAAAAGTACCAAGTAACAAAGCATTCCCTAATTCCACCTCATGTACCATAGCATTTGTCCTCCACATTTTATTCCTGCTTAGGTTCTCTAACTCTTCTGCACTTGTCTGTTTCTCTGACACACCTAAGTGCTTGACCAACTCCATTACAGTTTCAGCTTCCCTTTTATGCACGGTTAAACCCAATTCTAACCTATTTGCTAATTCTGTAAGTATGTCCTTCCTCTGTCTTTCTAAACTTTCTTGGCAAATTTGGGCATCATCTTCAAATCCCAGAACCTCATTAGCAATCTTCAGTGCCACATCCCTCAGTTTTAATTTAACCAACCACAAGTAACCAAAATTAAACAAAGTGTCTCACCTACATTTTATTTAAAGATCTAGGACACTAATTAGCAAATATGAAAATCTACTGGGATCTTTCATATCCCAATTCTGTTCAAATCTGTCCAAGCCTAAGACTGGATCTGTCTAAACCTGTCCAAATCTATCCAAATCATGGACCCGAGCACCTAAACGGTTAGGACATGGCAGTGACTCTTTCTGCTGATTAAACCAAACAGCCAGAAAAGCTCACCTCACCTCGTAATCTGTTAAAATATGAGTGACAGAGAACTCCCAAATTCCACTATTTAGAGAAAACAACATAAATTATTTTTTAACTCTGAAATTGAACATTGAGCAACTATTCACAACTCTAAGTCCCCGTTTCTCTTAATTGCTTATTACCCGTCTCCAACTCTATAACAATATGCTGTTCCAATAAGACACTTATTAAAATTACATTAACTTAATGGGGTGGCACGGTGGCTCAGTGGTTAGCAATGCTGCCTCACAGCGCCATGGACCGAGGTTTGATTCCAGCCTCAAGAGACTGTCTGTGTGGAGTTTGCACATTCTCCCTGTGTCTGCATGGGTTTCCTCCTACAATCCAAAGATGTACCAGTCAGGTGAATTGGGCATGCTAATTGAGCATAATGATAGGGGGGAACGCATTCGGGTGGGTTACTTTTCAGAGGGTTGGTGTGGACCTGTTGGGCCGAAGGGCCTGTTTCCACACTGGAGGGAATCTAATCTTAATTTCAAAACCATACAGCGGCTGTTGTCTTTCATGTCCGACTCCCTGGGTCATCTTCTGTCTTTTCACTGCGAATATATTTCACATGAAAAGGTACCTTTGATAGAGAGTGTTCCCTAATTTCTTGGATTTGTGTTGATGGCAAATACTCTGTCTCCAATTTTCAAAATGCTGCCATTTTTATATCCTCAACGTTGGATTGTCTCATTGGTTCGATGTTGACAAAACAATAAGTTCAAGCTCGATTGGGTTTTAGTAAAATTTTGAACTGATTGGTTAAATTCGACTCCTTGTCAAAATAGCAACCAACTCAGATATGTATTTCACAGCCAAAGGTTACACATTTTCAATTTTCCAGTACACCCTGAGAAGGCTTTCTAATATATCTCGGGTGCTTGTAAGCTCTTAGTCAGAACAGCATTCACTCTCTCTTAAAGGTACAGTACACACCTTCAACTTCACAACACCATTGATCTAAGTACAGGACAGAAATTCAAAACAGACAATTCCACTTGTCCTACAAAGTCTTTCTCTCAGTCTATAATTTCTGTTCCTTCATGTATTCTACTCCTTACTGATTGTAATCCTAATTCATCCAGCATCAATCTCCTAATTTTTCACCAACTTTCCTGCTCTGAAGGGGTTAACCCTTGGGTTCAGATTCACAGTCACACAATAACACAAGAATTAGAAACAGAAGGAGGTCATTCAGTCTCCTGATGTGCTTTGCTATTTATTAAGTTCAGAATGATCAGAATGCTGTGTATTTCTTCTACGTTCCAATGGGTATTAGGTCAGCCTGTTCAACCTCTAGTCATAAGATGATCCTTGCAAATGAACATTCTCAAAACTGCTTCTAATGCAATTACATATTTTCCTAGGAGACTAAAACTGCATAAAGTACTCAAATATGATCTAACAAGGCCATGTACAGCTTCTGCAACACTTCTTTCCTTTTATAGTCTATTTGCCAATAGTTGCCTTCTTAATCACTTGATGTATATTTGAATGGCACTTCTTTCGTAATTTATTTACCAGTTCACCCAAATCTCTCTATATCTTCAAGTTCTGCAAACTCTTGCCATTCCAATTATATACTGTTTTTATTCTTCCTGCTAAAGTAGATAAGTTCACATTTTCTCACACTATACTTCATCTCTCAAATGTTCATCTGCTCACTTAACCTATCTCAAATTCCACTGTAGAGCCTTTATGTCCATTGGCAATTATTTTTCAAGATATCTTTCTGTCATCAGTCAATTAATCTAACAGAAAGCAATTGATATGGATTGTCAATAGTTTGGGCACTGATCCCTGTGGTTCTACAACCTAAACATGATTGACAAATTCCTCAAAGACTATTTGAAGACAGTCAGATCCCTCAAAGAATAGTCATAAAGTCATACAGTACAGAAATAGACCCTTCAGTCCAAGTAGTCCACACTGACCATTTTCCCAAACCAAACTAGTCCCACCTGCCTGCATTTGACACATATCCCTCCAAACCTTTCCTATTCATACTCTGATCCCAATGTCTTTTAATTGTTGGAACTGTACCTGCATCCATTGCTTCCTCTGGCAGTTCATTCCCAATGAACCACTCACTGTTTTGAATTCACCCACTCCAGGGAGAAGACCCTTACTATTCACCTTATCTATGCTCATACTGATTCTATAAATGTCCATAAACTCACTTCTCAACCTCCTATGCTCCAATTAAAAAAACCCAACCTTTCAGTCTATCTTTGTAACTCTAACTCTCCATTCCCAGCAGGATCCTGGTAAATCTTTTCTGAACCCTCTTCAATTTAATAAAATCCTTCCTGTAACAGGACAACCAGAACGGCACACTCACCAACATCCTGTAAAACCTCAACACAACATCCCAACATCTATAATCCGGGGTCTGAGCAATAAAGGCAAGCATGCTAAACACCTTCTTAAAGCAGGAAAGAACATAAAAAGGAGTTAGGAGGACTACAAGGAATCATGAAATGTCTGCTCAGTGTCAAGGGCTTTCCACATGTAAACAAAGGGAGACTTGGTGATGGGATACCGGCCTCTATGGAGTTATTTCAGTGGTGACCAGAGAAAAAAATACTCTCCTGACGAAATTTGTTCGCAACTGTCGTCTTTGAGGTTAGGTAAGCATTTCTAGCATTGTGCCGTTATTTGGGAAACTTGAATCGAAGACTGAGCCCAGTAAATGGAAAGAATGCATTAAATCATTCTGGACAAATGACATTGAGGCGGATCAAAAGCAACGATTAATTCTCCTGACAGCTTGTGGACCCACAGCTTTTTTGGTTATTAGGAAAGTAACATTTACTGACAACCAGATAACTAAAACCTTTCAAGAGCTGACAGATTTAGTTAAGAAATATTATGACCCCAAACCTCCTCTAATTCTGAGACACTATTGGTTGTACTCAACAGTTCAGCAGGGGAATCCATGTCAGGATTGTTAACAAGGCTAAGATGGCTGGCAGAGGCATGTGACTTTGGCTTAACCCTAAATGAGATGCCGAGACACTGCTTGGTCTGTGGGATTAAAGATGTGATTATGCTTAAGTATCTACTTGCTGAAGCCCAACTGGTACTATGACTGGCTTTGACATTAGAAAATGTGGCAAGTGGAGCATATGACTTACAGGGTATTTTGATGGAAGTAGACACCCTTGCCAGGCTGACTGAGTTTCAGGGATGCCACTTGAGTGAAGGCAATCGCATTGCCTCACTCAGGACATATCCTGAATAGACCGACTCTAGGTCAGCCCACAGCAAAACCCAAAACAAAGCCAAGTCTCAGTCAAACGGTCAACCATGGAAGCTTTACAGGTGAAGTGTATAACTTTGGTTCTGGTCTTTTATGAGAAGCTATTACCACTGCTGGCAGTAACAGGCTTGGGCCTAAAGCTGCTGGAGTGAAATTGCTTGAGAAAAATTCACCGAGATTGACTCAACACTTTTCCAGTAGAAAATGGCTGCCTGAGTAAAGTCCTAATTAAATAGCTGGAAGATTTTCAGGGACTGTCAAAGAAGTTAAGGCTACCTTGTATGTTGATCGAGAAGCAATTCCACAATTTTGCACAGTTGGTACAGTGCCATTTTCCTGACATGCAACTGTAGAGAGAGAAATAAGGAGGCTAGAAAGTGAAGGAATGATCAAATCAGACCAGTTTAAGGAATGGGCAGCAGCGTTTATACCGATGGTGATGCCCAATGGGTCGGTTCACCTTTGTAGGGACTTTAAACAAATGATAAACTGTTTCTTGCAGCTGGATAAATACTCAAACCCTCACATTGAAGACCTCTGCATACAACTGTTGGGAATTGCTGTCCTTCATGAAGCTGCAGTTATGATTGGATAAGGATTCCCAGAGGTGTGGTACAATTAATACCCATAAGGGTTTGTGCCAATATACGAGACTGCCATTTGGGGTATCGTCAGCCTGTACAATTTTTCAGTGATCGATGGAGAATGTTTTACAAGGTGTACTCCAGATTGCCATTTATCTGGATGATGTGCTAATAACAGGGAAGGTCAAAAGGAGCACTTAGAGAACTTGGACATAGTCCACAGACATTTCTCCAGGACAGGCTAGCACCTTAGAAGGGAAATATGTGTTTTTCAGGTGCCTCAAATTGGACTGCAGAGTTGGCAAGACTGGGTTACACCCATTGAAAGACATAGTGAGAACGGTTAAAGGTGCCCTGGCTCCCAAGTCTGTACTGGAGCTTAGGTCTGTCCTTGGATTGATGAATTATGCTGGAAACTTTCATATGTAACCTGTCCTCCATCCTGGCACTCTTACACCTGCTATTGAAAAAGGGTCAGCCTTGAAAATGATTTCATACCCTAGACGTAGCTTTTAGGGAAGTGAAGAAGCAGCTATCATTGTCTATTTGGCACACTATGATCCCAAGCAAGACTTGGTGTTGACATGAAATGCCTCTCCACATGGTATTGGGGTAGCATTGGATCACAGATGACCCAATAGAGAGGAACGCTCAATAGTGTATGCTTCCCAGACTGGCTGATGCAAAGAGCAAATACACCCAGATAGAGAAGGAAGGTTTAACCGTCATCTTTGTTGTGAAATCATTCCACCAAGATCTTTATGGAAATCGTAACAGACAATAAACTCCTGCTAGAACTACTCTAAGAGAACAAAGCCGTGTCACCAATAACTTCAGGTGAAATTCAGTGGTGGGCTCTTATTCTCAGTGCATACAATTACAAGATGGAACATCTTCCAGGAGGCCAAGAAGCAAATGTGGATGCCTTGAGCCACCTCCCAATGGTAAATACACCACCGATGGTGCTTCCACTGAATAAGTCCATTCTGGTTTCAAACTTCCGGGACACCCTTCCAATCACTGCTGACAATATCAGCCTGAAGATGCAAGAACATCCAGTCCTGGCAAAATTAGAACAGCTGGTGGTGTTGGGGAAAACAAAAAGTGCCAGAATTGAAACCTTTCTGGACCTGGTGAGACCAGATCACCATAGAGGATGGCATTTTATTATGGGGAGCAAGAGTGATTATCCCAAGAAAATGTCATCACCAGACACTGGCTGAACTCCACCAGGATCATCCAGGGATTTCCAAAATGAAGACGTTGCCAAGAAGTTACGTATGGTGCCCAGGATTGGATGCCGACATATCTGCAATGGTGGAGCAGTGCTGAGTGCCAACAAGGGCAAACATAACAGCCAGCAGCTCCCCACATTTAAGGTAATGGCCAGGTAAACCCTGGACTCACTTACACGTAGACTGTGCCAGCTTTTACATGGGCTCAACATTTTTAGTCATTGTAGATGCCCACTCAAAATGGTTTGCTGGGCACAGAGTCCATTCGTCAAACACAGGGATGATGATAGAAAAGGTTCAGGCATAGGTCAGTTAGCTCAGGTGGTTAGATCATGGTGTTACTAATGCCATGGTTGTGGGTTCAATCCCCACACTGACCAAGCATAGCACTGAGGTGGGCAAGTGAGTGATGCTTGCAGTGTCAAATTTGGTCATTGTTGGGGTGGCTCAGTGGTTAGCACTGCTGCCTCACAGTACCAGGGACCCAGGTTTGATTCCAACCTTGGGTGACTGTCTGTGTGGAGTTTGCATATTCTCCCCATGTCTATCTGTGTTTCTTCCCACAGTCCAAAGATGTGCAGGTCAGGTGCATTAGTCAGAGGGAAATGGATCTGGGTGGGTTACTCTTTGCAGGGTCGGTGTGGGCTTGTTGGGCTGAAGGGCCTGTTTCCACACTGTAGGGAATCTAATCTAATCTCTTGCAGTACATGAGCTCCTTGATGTTTTGGTCACGTTCTTTGGGTCATTATTTACCATCAGAGGATTTGAATAATTCCTAAACTTGAATGACATTTGGAGGATAAGAACAGTGATATACCATTCATCATCAAATGGCACAGTAGAAAGAACAATCCAAACTTTGAAGGCAAGTTTAAAGAAACAGTCTACAGCTTCACTTGTTCCCAAACTGTCCTGGTTCCTATTCGAATATTGGACCACCTCTCATGCACCTACAGGGATAGCTCCACTGGTTTGCGATGGGGAGAAGACTCTGCAGCAGGTTAAATCTGATATTCCTGGACCTTGGGAGGGAGGGTGAAACACATGGACACAAGACTGCTCCAAACAAGAGACAGTTTAATTCAGGGTATGAAGTTTGGTGCTGAAACTGTGGAAACGGACCTGTGTGGGAAAGAGGCATAGTCGATTCGTGGTCAGGACCCATGATGTATAAAGTTTGGGTCAGTGAGGCAGTCCTGAACAAGTATAACATGGATCACATGAAAGCTGAAAACTCTCAAAGGGGGAAGGAGCAAAACATACCCTGGCCCTCAGAATAGCTGCAAAGGTTGTTGGAACCCCTGGGTCCTCCCCCTTCAGTTCTCATTGAAGAAACCTGGGAATCTGAGATGGACGCAGTGGATGTCGCAATCTCAATACCTATACTGACGGAAGACAGTGACTTTCTTCTGAGACATTCCAGGTGCAAGAGGCAGGCCTCCTAATGGTCCATTACGTGCCACTTGTATCCGAGGCTGACGGAGTAACTGGACCTTGTGCTAAAACTCCCCAGAAAAGGCTACAAGGCAAAAAGCATGGGTCTACGTCTCTGGACAGAGAGGGAGAGGAATGCAGTGATTGTAACAAGGTCAGCCAGGTGGACCTCATAAAATATGAGCTCCCTTATTGGGGCTGTTAATCTGGTCGCATTAGGGAGCCCTGGCTGACAGAAATAAACAGGCGTGTCCGAGTCAAGGAGTCGCAAAATCATACAGTCATTCAGCAGGGAAATAGGCTGTTCAGTCCAACCAGTCCATGTTGAACCTTATGCCAACCTAAACTAGTCCCACCTGCCTGCTCCTTGCTCATATTCCTCCAAACCTTTCCTGATAATGTACTTACCCACATGTCTTTTAAACATTGTAATTGTACCCACATAAGGATGAGTTTCTTCAATGACTGTGACATTTAGTACTCACACCAAGATCCTTGTGTATGAGGCAATCATCCTTATGATTCTTCTATAAGGTTCTGAAATCTAGAAAACATATAGGCACATCCCAAAGCTTGTGAAAGGTACTATCAACTCTCTTTGAGACAGATTTTCCATGCCAGCTGGGAAGACAGGCATACTAATATCAGGATCCTTGAGCAGTCATTAGCAAACTCTGTCAGGCCAGCCACATGCTTGGCATGCCTGAGTTCCAATGCCAATGCGAGTCATCTTCATTCAGCTCAAAGAGGCACCTGAAAGAGAAGGGGACAAAGGAAGCATTTCAAAAGCTCTCTCAAGGCATATCTTAAAAAATGCAACATAGATGTGAACACATGGGAGACTCTCGTTCAGAAGAAACCCCTGCATGAGGAGACATGATCTTTTGAAAGCACCCATTAGCAACAAAACGTACATGAAATACACAGGTGAAAGGAATGCCAGTGATTTTAAAGCCAAAGAGCAATTCCACCTCCCAGAGACAACTGTCAAATGTGTGGTCGGACATGGGGCTCTAGGATTAGGCGCATCGGCCATGCAAGGGCCACAGAACTCATGATTTAGTTGGACAATTTCCCAGGTAGACAATCATGCTTGTTTCTGAGTGAGTGTCAACAACAACTCTTAAACTATTGAAAGTTAAAAATCACACAACACCAGGTTATAGTCTAACAGGTTTAATAGGAAGCACTTGCTTTCGGAGCGCTGCTCCTTCATCAAGCACCTGCCGGTCCAACACCGGCATCTCCAAATCATGAGTTATTGAACACACTATACCCAGGTAACTAAATGTTTAATACTTTTTCAGCTGTTTATCTAAGGGGAATCACAATTACATCGAATGACCACCATTTGTGCTTTCTGTTAGGATGGGGTTACTGCACAACCCCACCCTTTCCCCAAGCCAGAGGAGTTGGAGACTGTGTTCTGGCTACATCATTAAATCTGCAATTCCCACAAGCCATCGGGAGCAGGAAAGCGCTCTATCTGACAAGAGGGAAAGTGGCGCAGGAGAGGGCATGCGTGAGAGTGTAGGGGCGAGTGCCATCTGGCGGATGGCTGCGCATGTGCCAGTCCGGATTTGCGGGAGGGCAGTGTTTGTGACTGGAAAGGTTGCGTTCTGATTGGCTGACCTGTGTGGAGTCGGTTTTTCCATTCGCCATGACCCCACGTCATACGAAACGACGACCAATTGGAAGAACAGGACTCACAGAGGCGCTCAAGTCCCACAGCCAATCAGCGCGGCCAGACAGAACATCCGTATTGAGCTGAAAACTGTGTTGCTGGAAAAGCGCAGCAGGTCAGGCAGGATCCAAGGAGCAGGAGAATCGACGTTTCGGGCATAAGCCCTTCTTCAGGAATGAGGAAGGTGTGCCAAGCAGGCTAAG
>NC_057716.1:23710419-23820737 GCF_004010195.1 Chiloscyllium plagiosum | reverse complement strand
AGGAACCCTCCAACCACAAGGGATGAATGCAGATTTCTCCAGCTTCCTCATTTTCCCACCCCCCACCTTATCTCAGTCCCAACCCTCGGACTCAGCACCACCTTCTTGACCTGCAATCTTCTTCCCGACCTCTCTGCCCACATCTCCTCTCCGGCCTATCACCCTCACCTTAACCTCCTTCCACCTATCGCGTTCCCAACGCTCCTCCCCCAAGTCCCTCCTCCCTACCTTTTATCTTAGCCTGCTTGGCACACCCTCCTCATTCCTGAAGAAGGGCTTATGCCCAAAACGTCGATTCCCCTGCTCCTTGGATGCTGCCTGACCTGCTGCGCTTTTGCAGCAACACAGTTTTCAGCTCTGATCTCCAGCATCTGCAGTCCTCACTTTCTCCTAGAACTTCCGTATTGCCTGGCTGCGGAAGTTGAACAATCAGTAAAATCACCCCTTTCTATCTGACTGAAGGCTGAGCTTCACATAAGTTCTTATTAAAGTTTCTTCCTCCGTCAAACATCTGTGAGTGAAATAATTGTCTCTCTCTTTTAACTTATTTTTATGATTTTCAGTCAAAATTGTTGATTTGCAGAACCCAAAGAGAAGGAGTCCAGGGCACGTGCAGACTCTGGAAAAGTTGGACAATTCGCCATCTCTCTCCTCATAAAGACTTTATCATCCATTTTTCCAGCAGTTTGCCATGTTTACTTGTTTAGTTGGAAGGATGACTTCTTCCTGAATGTTCTCAGCTGGGTGATATCTCCAGGGATGGCTCTCCAGGCATCTAAAGGGGACAGGAGAAAGTGAGGACTACAGATACTGGAGATCAGTTGAGTATACAGTATACAGTATTGTATATGGCATTGATACATCTAATGTTGTACAGTGGCACAGTTTAGCTCTATTGTTCTTTAATAGTTCTTAATTATTACAATTTTCTAATATAATATTGGAGATGTCTCTAGTCATATTTATTATCTCATTGCGCAATGAAGTATGCCCTGAATCTCTGTAAAGCAAACTAGGTAGACCTATTCTCCCTTTATACCCATGTAGACCTGCATGCTCATTCCCTTCATGTACCCGTCCAATATCCTTTAAAAGTTATTGTTCATCTTTGCTTTCACCAACCTCACAGATACCAAATTTAAGGTAATTGCTACTGAATGGCTAAAACACTATTTCTTCATGCTTTCCTGTGTCTCCAATCAATTGATATAGTGCTGTATTTTACATTAATCCTGGCAATATATACAATACATGGGTGTATGCCTGTATGGTGGTTTCCAGGTCTCAGTACTGTGGATGTGAAGTGGTGAGTTTGAATCTGTTGATCAGCATGAATTGGTACCTTTAGGAGGATGTATTCTAGGTAGAGCAGGATGAGAATGGAAGGAGAGTGTGTTTTATGGAGGATTACTGCTTTTGGATTCAAGACAGTGAAGAATATCCCGTAGAAGTTAGACTTATCAGTTCTGATTCTCTATCGTATACTGAAAATAATGACATTTGTAACTCCCTTTTACAGATTGAGAATGGAAAACTTCCAGATGGAAATTTTGAAACAGATTGTCACATCCAAGTGTGAAAGTCACTCAAGTTATGCATGGGGTAAATACCATTGGCCTTTAAATCCAACAGGAAAAATGATTCCTTTTGTTTCATATGATTTTAAACATCAACGTGACTGAAAAAGCACTGAGTGACACACAGATGACCCATCTCCAAGAGTAACTGTGGAAGATGCTTTATCATTGCAGAATTCACAGCAGAGGCCATGCAAGTGTTGTGTGCGCGGATGAGGCTCCAAGATTGTCAAACTTGGAGAGAATCAAGAACACTCACATCATGGAAAAACCATGACATTGTGTGGACTGTGGGAAGAAATTCCGGTTCCGTTCTGAACTGGAAACTCATCGACACGTTCACACCGGGGAGAGGCCATTCACCTGTCCCGTATGTGGGAAAGGATTTACCATGTTATCCACCCTGCAGACACACCGGCAAGTTCATGCTGTGAACAGCCGGTTCACCTGCCTTGAATGCGGGAAGGGATTCAATGTTTCTTTCCATCTGCTGACACACCAGCGAGTTCATACCGGAGAGAGGCCATTCACCTGTTCCGTGTGTGGGAAGGAATTCACCCAATCATCCAGCCTGCTGATGCACCAATGGGTTCACACTGGGGAGAGGTCTTTCACCTACTCTGTGTGTGGGAAAGAATTCATATGATCATCCTACCCGCTGCTACACCAGCGAGTTCACACTGGGGAGAGGCCATTCATCTGTTCCACATGTAGGAAAGGATCCACTCACTCTTCGAACTTGTTGACACACCAGCAGGTTCATATTGGGGAGAGGCCTCTTAACTGCTCCGTGTGCGGGAAAGATTCAGTCATTCATCCACTTTCATGGCACACCAGCGAGTCCACACTGGGGAGAGGCCGTGCACTTGTTCTCTGTGTGGCAAAGGATTCACTCAGTCATCCAACCTGGTAACACACCAGCAGGTTCACGATGGGGAGAGGCCATTCATTTGCACTAAATGTGGGATGGGTTTCAGTGTCATCCAACCTACAGAGACACAGGCAAGTTCACACTGGGGACAGACCTTTTGTCTGTGCTGAGTGTGGGAAGGGGTTCACTCAGCTTTATAATCTGCAGACACAGCAGCGGGTTCACACCAGGGAAAGATCGTTCACCTGTTCCATGTGTGCGAAAGAATTTACTCAGTTATCAGTCTTGCTCAGACACCAGCAAGTTCACAAGTGTTTACTGCTATTAGCCACATACAGGACTGAACAATCGTTATTCTAGAAGCTGGCAAAAGGTTGAGGGGGTGTTGGATGGCGTTGGACTGTTTCTTTCTGTTGGCCTTGCTGGTTTCATGGCTTTGCTTCTAGTGGGTTGATACTCTGTGAGCCTGGAAGGGCACATTTCCTTGGAAAATATCTGGAAAAGCTGACTTGAACAGTAAATAGTCATGAATGTGTTGTCTGAAGTATTTGTTTACAATATCATTGACTGGAACACACTGTAAAGCAAAAGTAATTGACTGCAGTGAGGAAAAACATTGTATTCACCAAGAATAGAATCTGCTCAATTGGTGTCACTAAGTCTATGCAATGTTCAGGAAGCAGTCTCATGAACCAGTTTGTGGGTATTATAAAGCTATTTGATTTGGACACAACTGTCAAAGATTTTCCTTCAAGGGCAATAGCATATCCTCTAACTTGCCCCTCTCTGAAACCTTGATGTCCTTGTCATTGCAAGTGGAGTGTTCTTAAGGGAGGATGCTAAGCCATCTCTACTGTCTCCAGATAAAAAGAATTCCACCAACTATACCTGATCCAGGAAGAAATACCATACAAACAGCTTGTGTGCAAATTAGACTTTGGCTGTAGAACAGTGTAAGCATGGAACAAGGAAAGAAATCAATTCAGCCTTTCTAATTCAGTTGTAACTTGTTAAATATTGTGTTTCCAATCACTACGTGTTTGAAAATAAATATCTTCTCCATTCCATTGATTCTACAGCAAAGAATCAGGACAGCCAGCCCAATTAGTCAATATCAGTATTGATGTTCCATTCAAGGCTCGACCTACTCTTCTCCACATTCCACCCTCCCCAGCCCCTCAGTCAGCATATCCCCTGTTCCTTTCTCCCTTATATCTTATGTGTTTATGCAATTGTTATGGACAAAGGAGAGAGGAATATTGTATTTGTTTATTTTCTCTTTCTCTCTCTCTCTCGTAGTCTAGGTAGATTTTGATGTTAGTCAGTAGGTTTGCACTGATTTAATGCCTGTGCTGCCATTTTAGAACTCAAAGCTACAGCTCTGATTGACCTCACACAGACTGAGCACATAACCAGCAGCAGAACAGGTAATTCCCCATCAAGCTCAACCATCTACTATTGTCATTTGAATTATTTATCAATACTTTCCAGTTGGTTGCCTAATTATTTCTCTTGGCCTTTGCTGCAATTGCAGAAGTGTTTAGCGATTTTTCAGAGTTTTCCAATGTTACTAAAATCTCTAGGGAATGCTGTGGATATGTGGTGACATTGAGGATTCTGAAATTGCTCTCAGACAAGCATGTTATGCAATTGTTTTACCCAGGGAGAGGAAGGTGGAGGAGACGGCTCTCAACAGATGGACATATCTGCACAGCATGTTTAGTGAGCAATTCCCCTACCTCAACTTCAGTGAGGATCAGCATGTCAGATAGTTCCACCTCACTTTGGGTATCCTCATTAAAACCTGACACCTTCGCAGCCACAACTTAGAGTCTTGGAGTAGATGAGGACAACGCTGTCAGTGGTTACAAAGGTGACCGGGGCTACAATTCTTTTATGTAGCAGGGCATTTTTAAACCATCTTACATTTTGTGATACTACATTACGATCAAGATGATAGTAGAGTCTAGGGATTCTATAAAATGTCGATATCACAAACCTTCTGGGTTGGTTTTAATTTAGCTAGCCCCAATATTATTCTGTCCAGATTTTAAGTTTAGTAATAGTATCGTCATATTGTATACCAACCCATTGATCAATTCAGACCCACAAGTACATCTCAAATTTTCCTGGTGACATAAAATCCAGTTTATTGTTGTTAAGTTTTTGCCCTTCCACATTATAATGAACTGTTTAATGTTTGCTGGATGTGAAGGAGCCAGCTCATTTCTTGACTATAATGACAAGGCCTGATATTTTGTTCTTAAAGAAGTTTTCAAAGGGAAAGCAGATGATGTGCCATGCCTGTAAATAACTTGCTTCAAAAAGTGATATCATTGGCAAACACCAAGTTAGTGCAGGTACTGGGCCTGCCAGCATTGCTCAATAAAACCCTTGACCCTTTCTCCTCTAATGTTGTGAATAAGATAGCCATTGAATATCTACCATAAGTTCAATATTGGCTACTACTTTGTTTGCTTTGGCAAACTGAACAATGTCTGCTTTACTACTTGGTATAGACCACTTATCTTAAAATTATTTTTCCTGATTCTCAATGTACAGGAGCCATTTAATTTTGTTGGGGCCATTCATAATTCTTCAGGCAAGCATTTGGTATGATGGCATGAAAGCTATCCGCTCTATTCACGCACTTTGATAAAGCCTTAACATTCATACATTGTTTCTTAACATGGTCTTTAAAAGGATTCATTCGAGTATAGAGTCATAGAGTCATAGAGATGTACAGCATGGAAACAGACCCTTCGGTTCAACCCGTCCATGCCAACCAGATATCCCAATCTAGTCTCACCTGCCAGCACCCAGCCCATACCCCTCCAAACCCTTCCTATTCATATACCCATCCAAATGCCTCTTAAATGTTGCAATTGTACCAGCCTCCACCACTTCCTCTGGCAGCTCTTCCATGCACATACCACTCTCTGCGTGAAAATGTTGCCCCTTAGGTCTCTTTTATATCTTTCCCCTCTCACCCTAAACCCGTGCCCTCTAGTTCTGGACTCCCTGACCCCAGGGAAAAGACTTTGCCTATTTATCCTATCCATGCCCTTCATCATTTTGTAAACCTCTATAAGGTCACCCCTCAGCCTCCAACGTTGACCTTTCTGAGGATAACTAATTCAAACCGATCTACCATCTAAAACTTGAACTCAATCAAATCTGTCCTTATTGGTGTTTATAACCTGGTTTGCAACAATATTGTCTACTAATACATTGGAGGATCAGTGTCACTTTAGAGTTGTAAAATTCCATGCTTCTCACTGATAGATCCCAGACATACCTACAGTTCCAATCTCTAATAGGCTTCCGCAGGCTTCTCCCCACAATAAATGGTATTATATCACAAGAGGGGTTGTGTTCATATCGCAGGTATCAGCTGGATTGTTAAAAGCCATGTTAGTTTTTCAACATCTTCATACTACACACTTGTATCCATCACCCAAAACTGACAATTATGGGGACATGTGTAGTTAACTCCCAAACAGATTTTTGGGCCTTACAGGCCTCGCTATTTTGATCTGACACCCATTTGTATCCACAGACCTCCCAGCTGTGTCGTGATTTAGGAGCAGACTGCAATTTCACCGGTAGGCCAGGCCTAGCAATTACCGTAACAAGCAGTCAATCAATACCCATTTGATAATGTAGTGTAATGTAATATAATTTAATTTTATTGGATTATAATTTAATTTACTGCTATTTCTTTTGATTTGAGTTTATTTTAACTTGGGTTAAGTAAATATGAGATGATTGTATCCCAAAGAGTAGTAAGTAGTTTATTGTTAACATTACTTTCATATAATAATGTGGTATTATTCCTACTGTTTTGGATTTTTGTACTTTTATAACTTTGTTTTCATTTTTGTAAAAGTGTAATAATTCTTCAGTCTATATATATAAATACCTATTTGGTCACACTCTCCATTGTCCCTTGTTGTCTCTGCAGGACATCATGGAGGTGTGGCCACTAAGCTTAAAGCCATGGAAGAAGCATAGTCACTCCAGTTAGTGCCAGACATGTACAGACAGAAATTGCATGCTCTCAAAAACAAACACCCTGAGTAGACATATCTGGAGTCTTGCTTTTAACCTTTGGAAATGGGGCACCTCCAACAGCTTCCACGAGGTCACTCTCAAGTTCAGAAATTGAGTTCAGTCTAGATGCATGTTGTGAAGTGGAGTAGCAGAGCCCAGACATCAATGCTGGCTGATAATTGAGGTAACAGATCTATAAGCTCTGACTGTGGTCCGGGAACATTCACGGATCAGGCACTGACTTTAAATTCACTCTTTTGTATTAGATTATAAGCTGCTATTTCTGCCACCTTCAGTGGGATGTCACTATCAGACACACATTATCGTTCCCTCCCTTCCTAGCATTTGCACAGACTATTCCCTTTGGGATGCGTTGGTCCATTCCCATTATCTTCCAATGCAGTTGCAGAAAATGTGATCCTTGCCTATTTACCTCCTCCCTCCTGACTATCCAAAGCTCCAGACAAACCTTCCACTTGAAATGGTGACTTATACTCAGTATAGTCTACTTGCTGCTCACAATATAGAACACACCACCTTGTTCTCTGGCCAACGTTTGTGTCTTGGGTCTACTGCAGTGCTTGAGCAAGGCTCAACAAAGCTGGAAGTACAGCATCTCATCATCTACTTGGCAACCTTGCAGCCTTCAGGACTTAATATCAAGTTCAATAATTTGAGGGTCTGAACAGCATCTTCATCTATGTCCTTTACCCAGTCCCACACCCCAGGCCCTGTCATGACATCGACTGCTTTCAGCACAGCCAACCCATTTTCACCTATTCATTGTCCCCATTATCAGCTTTTCCTCTTCCTTGCCCTGCTCTCAACCATCCCTTGGTCTGTCTAACTTATTTTCTCTCTCTCCAGGCTCCACCTCCACCTATCTGCTCACTCCTTTATTCCCCTACACCCTCTGTCATCAGCATAATTTCTGCCTTTTCCTAGCCACCAGTTCTGAAGAACAGTCACAGGACTCAAAATGTTAACTCTGCTTTCTTTCCACAGATACTGCCAGACCTGCTGAGTTTTTTCCAGCAGTTTGTGTTTTGGTTTTCTATCTTTTTTTACTGAGGAGACTCTAAATCTCCTGTTTATATATGTTTTAAAACCTCCTCACTACCGCCCAACTGTGGTAGTGCTTACATTTTCTCCAGCACCCATGTTGATGTGTGTGCAGGTGTGAGACACAGTGAGAGACAACAGGTGTACAAACCTTTATTCAATTTCCACCACCAGGAAGAAAGGAAACACCCAAGTGGCCAGTGACAAGCAGTGCCCTTCTCAGCGGGCAATGCTGCGTGATCAAACAGTGAAGGGGAGGGCAGGGATCAAACCAAAATAGAGTTGGAGGGGGAAATAATACCCTCCACTCCCTGCGGTGCCCACCTTTTCCTGAAAATCTCAAGGTTGTTTTGATTTTCTATTGGATATGCTTACAGAAATGTTGTATTAAAGCTAGTTTCAAGTCTTAAAAGCCTCTTTGTGGACCAAGATTTTGCATTTTAAATTTGTTAAACAAATAGTAGAAAATTGCTTGTGCAGAGACTTCCATGATCAGATAAATGGACAGCGACCAATTTCCTGAACTTTGATTAGAACAAACTCTGAACTAAATAATTCATATAAAATTGTACAGGACACTAAACACATGCATTCAAAATCAAATTAAAAGGAGCACATTGAACAGTGTGTTGTTCTATTATAAAGAATAATTGAATTCATAAGCCAAAGACCAATTAAGCCAAGTTAGAGAATGCGTCAGCCAAATGGTGAGAAGACCCTATCACCACACACCAATGGAAGGACTGGAGTCTGCTCCTCGCCATTAGAAATACCATCTCAAGAAACACCTTCTGTTAGCTGTTTGCTGCAGGATCTGAAGGGAAGATTCTCATCAGAATTATTGAAGAGGGGTATAAGAAGGTTACACTTTCTTCAAACTGATCTGTCAAAAATCAAAATCAAATCAATTATTTATTTTATACTGATAACAACTAGTTTTCATTTTAAATAAATTTCTTCAACTTTAATTTTCTGAAGAGTTCTTGTCTTACTCAGTGGCTTAATAGTCTCAACAGAACCAAGACCAATGAACGAAGATCGGGTGATCTACATTTCTGATTTGGACGAGCCAAAACTGAATGAATGCAAAATTTACAGAGGCACTGTAACCAATCGGGTTATCAGAGCAGGCAGGAATGAGAGCGATAATGTTATTGAATAGTGCAGCAGGCTTGAAGGGCTGGTTGGTCTATTCCTGCTGTTTGTAAAGGGTGAAACTCTAAAAGGAATGCAGGAGTGGAGAAACCTTGAGGCGTAGGTGCATAAATTCATGAAGTCAGCAGGGCAGGTTGACAGAACAGCTCAAACAACATGGGATAATGGGGTTTAAGATACAAGACCAAGGAAGTTATGATGCATCTTTATAAACTGGTGAGTTAGCCTCAGCTAGAATGTCATAATCTATTCTTGGCAACACAGCTTAGGAAAGATACAAAGGCTTTACTGGAGGTGCAGAAAAGTTTCATGAGAATTAATCAAAGAGCAGGGACAGAGAAGCTGAGGCAATTCTCTTTGGAAGCGAGAGGACGTTTGACAGAAGTATACGATGTCATGAAGGATTCGAGTAGAGTAGGTGGTGAAAATGGGATGGTGGAACATGAATCAACTGAAGTGATGGCGACATGAGGAATAAAATGTTTATACCGTGAGTGTATTCCACCTGGAGTAAATATCTTGGTGGATATGGGGTGGAGGTAGATTCCATCATGCCTTTCAAACTGGATCGAGTTCTGAAAAGGAGAAATGGGCAGGGATTCAGGAAAAAACCCAGGTGAACTATCAAGAACACAATAGGCTGAATCATCATCTTCAAAGGAATACTGTCCTGTCGAAGGCACCATCTTTTATGTGAGATATTAACCCAAGAGCCCCATCTGCCATCTTACACAGACCTATAAAATTGAATGGCTACAAATGGAAGGAGAACAAGGGAGAGGAGGTCACCCCGAATATAAAGAACAAAGAACAGGACAGCACAATAACAGGCTCTTCAGTGTTCCAAGCTTGCACTTCCATACTAAAACCATCTTCACTTACAGGTTCAGCATCCCTCTATTCCCTTCCTATTCATGTATTCATCCAGGTGCTTCTTGAATGCTGCTATTGTGTCTGCTTCCACCATCTTCTCTGACAGCGTGTTCCATGCACTCACCACCCTTTGTGTGAAAAACCTTGCCTCACATATGTCTCAAAAACTTTCCACCCCACACCTTGCGCCTGTGTCCCTTGGTAACTGACCCCTCCATCCTGGGAAAAAGCTTCCTATATTCCACTCTGTCTATGCCATTCACAATCTTACAAACTTCTATCAGGTCACCCCTGAACCTCCTGCATTCCAGTGAAAACAAACTCAGTCTATCCAACCTTTCTTCATAGCTAAAATTCCCCCATAGCTAGCAACATCCTGCTATGTACCCTATCCAAAACATCCACATCCTTCTAATAGTGGTGACCAGTACTCTACGCAAGATTCCAAGTTCTATAAACTTGCAGCAAAACTTGCCTCTCCTTATACTCAGTGCCCCTTCCAATGAAGGCAAGCATGCCATAGACCTTTTTTAAAACTACCTGATCTACCTGCACAGCTACCTTCAGTGATCTATGGACCTGCACACCTGTATCCCTCTGCATATCAATACTCCTAAGTGTTCTGCCCCTCACTGCAAAATTTCCACCTGAAATTGATCTTCTAAAATACATCACTTCACATTAGTCCAGATTAAAGTCCATGTGCCATTCTTCTGCCTATGCCTCCAACTGATCTATATCCTGTTGTGTCCTCTGACAATCCTCGCTTTCCACTTCTCCACCAATCTTGGTATCATCCACAAACTTATTAATTAGACCAGCCATGTTTTCCTCCAAATCACCTATGTAGACCACGAACAGCAGAGGTCCCAGCACTGATCCCTGTGGAACACCATTACTGGAAACCCTCCAATCTGAAAAGCATCCTTCCACTCCTATCCTGTCTCCTATGACTAAGCCAGTTCGGTCTCCATCTTGCCAGCTCAACCCTAATACCATGTGACTTCATCTTTTGTACCAGCCTGCCATGACGGAGTTTGTCAAAATCTTTACTGAAGGCCAGGCTTTGACAAAGGGTCAGTTAGACTTGAAACATCAGCTCTTTTCTCTCCTTACAGATACTACCAGACCTGCTGAGATTTAAAAGCATTTTCTCTTTTGGTTACCTCTTCCTTTTTAATGGCAATTTGGCTTAGGATTTCAACACTCCCTTCCGAGCTCATCCTCCACCAATTCCTTTTCTTGAGTGAATAACAACTCAAAGTGTTCTTTAAGGACATCACCTACCTTTCCCTGGCTACCCTCTTGCTTTTTATATATGTATAAAAAGCCTTGGGATTCCCCTTAATCCTGTTTGCTAGTGACTTTTTATGACTTCTTTTAGCCCTTCTAATTCCTTGTTTAAATTCTTTCTAATTTTCCTTATATACTTAAGGGTGTCATCAGTTCCTACCCTCCTAGACTTCACTTTTCTCTTTGACCAAGGTGATAACATCCCTGATCATCCAAGATAACTTGCCATACCTATCCTTTATTACATGCAGGAATGCACCACGCCTGAACTTTTATCAACTGCTATTTGAAATACACCCATGTCTGATGTGGATTTACCCTAAAACAGCCACCTCCAATCAAAATTCTCCAATTCCTGCCTAATATTGTTGTAGTTTGCCTTCCCCCAATTTAACATCTTCACCTGAGGACTGCTCTTATCCCTATCTATGAGTATCGTAAAACTCACGGAATTATGGTCACTACTCCCAAAATGCTCCCCCGTTGAGACTTCACTCACCTGGTTGGACTCATTTTCCAAAACCAGGTCCAGTATAACCCCTTCCCTGGTTGAACTGTTTACATACTGTGTTAAGAAACCCTCCTGAATGGTCCTTACAAATTCTGCCCCATCCAAGCCCCTAGCACAAAGTGAGTCCCAGTCAATATCTAATCCAATCAATATAGGGGAAGTTAAAATCACCCACCATGTCACACTACAGGTGACTCATTGCACTATTTACACACACAGACAGACGCACACACCCAGACAGACACACACACACAGACAGATGCATATAGGGATTGAATTCAAGAGGGATTGAATTCAAGAGTCGTGAAGTGATGTTACAGCTGTACAGCATTTTGGTTAGGCCACATTTGGAGTACTGTGTGCAGTTCTGGTAGCCTCACTTTAGGAAAGATGTGGAAGCTTTGGAGAGGGTGCAGAGAAGATTTACCAGGATGTTGCCTGGAATGGAGAATAGGTCGTACGAGGATAGGTTGAGCGTGCTAGGCCTTTTCTCATTGGAATGGAGAAGGATGAGGGGTGACTTGATAGAGGTGTATAAGATGATCAGGGGAATAGATAGAGTAGACAATCAGAAACTTTTTCCCCGGGTACAACAGAGTGTTACAAGGGGACATAAATTTAAGGTGAAGGGTGGAAGGTATAGGGGAGATGTCAGGGGTAGGTTCTTTACCCAGAGAGTGGTGGGGGCATGGAATGCGCTGCCTGTGGGAGTGGCAGAGTCAGAATCATTGGCGAACTTTAAGTGGCAATTGGATAGGTACATGGATGGGTGCTTAAGCTAGGACAAATATTCGGCACAACATCGTGGGCCGAAGGGCCTGTTCTGTGCTGTATTGTTCTATGTTCATACACACTCCTACAGACACACAGACAGATGCACACATGCAGACAGACACAGACACACAGACAGATGCACACACACAGACGCACACACTCCTACAGACACACACACTCATGCAGACCCTCTCTCATATGCTCACACATACATTCCCATACACACACATGCACCATTTCACAGACTTATAACCCTTTACACTCACACACAAACACACACTATCTCACAGACACTCATACCCGCCCCCACCCACACACATACACATATAAGTTTGTGGGGTGAATTTGTACTTGCAGAATTACATTTTACTTTGCTCAAAGACTGCATGAATCTATGTAAGATTTGCTAAATCTATCTTTTAGATTAGAATCAGTCTGACCATTGTGGCACAGACAGTCTCACACAGGGCAGCTGACACCTTCACTGAATTATCTGGGCCAACATGACACCAACTGTTAAAGTTGACTTGGGAGTGCAACTTTTAAATGTTCTGCAATTTACATATGAAAGAACTGAAACCAACATGTTCATTCTAAAAGATGAGAGACTTAACAAACAATCTAGGTCTATCATAATATATGATTTCTGATACATCGCACTATAAACTTCTGCGATAAATTCTGTGTTTTACAATCTTATTCTCCACAACTACCTGAGGAAGGAGCTATACTCCGAAAGCTAGTGCTTCCAAATAAACCTGTTGGTCTATAACCTGGTGTTGTGTAATTTTTAACCAATTTTGGTGTCTGTCGTCCCCAAACTTACTAACCATGCCTTCTACATTCTCATCCAAATCATTTATACAAACAACAAAAGTCAACCCAGAACTGATCCTGTGGAACACCACTGGTAACAGGCCTCCACCTCCACTCTGTCTCTTGCTGGTGAGAAATATTCAGCATTAAGTGGTCATGACTTGGAACTTGCTGCCTCTGAGGTCAGGGGAAGTAAAGATCAATGATTTCAGAAGGATGGGCACTTGAAGGCAATAAACTTATTAGACTATGGGAATAGAGTGGAGAAATGAGACTGGCCACACTGGTCTGTAGACTGTCTATGACTGGAAATATATAACAAGGTCACAGGACATTAGAAATTAGTCAACATTACTCCAGAACTATAACTATAATATCCGATAGGTAACACATTACAACACTTGACATACATTATAGCCATCTTATATGTCAGCTCTCTCCATGAGAAAACTGCCCCTTTAATTGTAAAGACTAGGAAAGAGGCCATCCTTTTAGTCAGAGAAATTGAAGTGTCTGTATTATAAATAGTCAAGTCTGGATGCATGATATGATAATGACACTGCACATATTTATCACAGGAAGCAATATAATGTCACAGCCAGCCTCCTGACAAGGTGAACACCAAATAAATTCAACGTCTTCCCCTCTGCTGCAGATTGAATAAATATTCTGCAGAAGCTGAGGGAGCAAAGAAAGACACTGGCTCAGAAAAAAAGAGAAAGAACTGGAGGAGGAGAGGGAGAGATGGGCTGATAGACACAGGTTGGCTAAACTGGGCCAACCCTTCCAAAGTCTATGCCTGCTCTGAATTTACTTATTTTCCCTTTGGTTGCTACAAGTCAACATTTTAAATCAAGAATTGGAGAAGAAGTGAGAAGGGGAATAAGGTGCTGAACTCTCAGGTATTGGACAGAGAATAAACTCAGGCTATCTGATAGAAGTGGACAGGTCTACTGACAAGAATAAGTATGATAGACAAAGAGAAGCTCTCCTCATTAGCTAGTGATACACATTGAAGGTTTTGGGAAAGAGGTGTAGGAGGCTTGCCCCTTTTATTTGATCTCTGGGGTGGTGGGTAAACTGCTGAAGAGTACCAAACCCCCATCCCCTAACCAGCAGTTTCCAGACAACCACAATGTCCCCTCCCCACTCCTCGTCCACTCATCAGCAGTTTCCAGACCACTGTTCACTCACCAGAAGTTTGCAGAATCCTGTTCACCCCAACTGTTTCCAGTACCCCTCCCCTCTCTCCTCACCAGCAGTTTCCAGACCCCAATCTCCCTATTCCTCCCCTGATCACTGGCAGTTTTCAGATCCTCCTCCTTCCTCTGCTCACCAGTGGTGTCCAGGCATCCTACTCTGTTCACTAACGGTTTCATGGATACCAGCCGTTCTTCACTCCGTGAAGGATGACCTTGCACCTGCACACAAGCCTTCCATTGACACTGATAGGAAACTTCCTTTAGCGTGAGGTATTCTGGGTAAATTGTGCACCATTGATGGCTTGAATGGATCATTGAACATCACATTGTGGAATCCCAATGGAGATCGAGGCCAAATGTTTAATATACAAGCCAACGTACTTAAATTGTAGATAAACATGTTTTGCCTCGACCTGATGCAATGTTGGAAAACATACCATGTTGCAAAAAAGGTTGCAGCAGTGATCAGAGTGGGAGCATCGACCAGGAGGCTGACGGTAAGATGAATCACTGATTTGAATACTTACCTCATGAATAGACGAAGTACACGCTGAGCAAGACTGGTCACAGGATTGCTGAGTAAATGAAGTCATATACTTGGGTGGTTCTGTCACCCGAAACACTACTTAGGTAGTGACTCCCACCCATTCTCCTCCTCTAACCAAAAATAAAGGTTCTGTGTGCCAGATTGGTAAGGTAACTCGTTTATTTTTTACTCTTTATTTTTCTACAATCTCTTTGGAAATTTAGAATAGTGGGAATGTTGGTTAGGGCAGTTGAATGTTCCTCCTGCAGAATGTGGGAGATAAGGGTCACCACTAGTGTGACTGCACCTGTGGGAAGTGCACCCAACTCCAGCTCCTCGAAAACCAATTTAGGGAACTGAAGCTGGAACTGAATGAACTTCAGATCATTTGGGATGCGGAAGGGGTTATTGAGAGGAGTTACAGGGAGGTAGTGACTCCTCAGGTACAAGAAGAAGGGAGATAGGTTACAGTCGGGGATGGAAAGGGAACTGGCAGGCAGTGCAGGGATCCCCTTTGGCCGTTCCCCTCAATAACAAGTATACCGTTTTGGATACTGTTTGGGGGACGACTTACCAAGGGTAAGCCATGGGGCACAGGTCTCTGGCACAGAGTCTGTCTCTGTTGCTCTGAAGGGAAGGAGGAAGAGGAGCACAGCATTAGTCATTGAGGACTCCATAGTTAGGGGGATAGATAGGAGGTTCTGTAAGAACGAGAGAGACACGCGGTTGGTATGTTGCCTCCCAGGTGCCAGGGTTTGTGATGTCTCTTGTTGTGTTTTCAGGATCCTTAAGGGGGAGGGGGAGCAGGCCCAAGTTGTGGTCCACAAAGGCACCAACGACATAGGTAGGAAAAGGGATGGGGATTTAAGGCGGGAATTCAGGGAGTTAGGGTGGAAGCTTCATGCTAGAACAAACAGAGTTGTTACCTCTGGTTTGTTGCCCATGCCACATACTCATGAGATGAGTAATAGATAGAGAAAAGAGTTGAACATGTGGCTACAAGGATGGTGCAGGAGGGAAGGTCTTGGATTCCTGGATAATTGGGGCTCTTTCTGGGGTAAGTGGGACCTCTCCAAACAAGATGGTCTTCCCCCAAACCAGAGGGGTACCAACATCCTGGGGGGGGATATTTGATAATGCTCTGTGGGAGGGTTTAAACTAATTCAGCAGTAGGATGGGAACCTAAATTGTAGTCCAAGTGTCCAGGGGTTGAGAGTAGTGAGGTCAGAAATGAGGTTTTAAAGTCATAAGAGTTCACCAGCCAGCAATAAAATGGTTTGAAATGTGTCTACTTCAATGCCAGAAGCATCCGGAATAAGGTGGATGAAATTGCAGCATGGGCTGGTACCTGGAATTTCAATGTTGTGGCTATTTCAGAGACATGGATAGAGCAGGGACAGGAATGGTTGTTGCAAGTTCCAGGATTTAGATGTTTCAGTAAGAACAGAGAAGATGGTAAAAGAGGGGGAGGTGTGACATTGTTAGTCAAGGACAGTATTACGGTGGCAGAAAGGACATTTGAGGATTCATTTACTGAGGTTAGAAACAGGAAAAAAAATGGTTTTCTATAGGTCTCCATTTGGTGCCAGAGATGCAGAGGAAAGGATAGCAAAGCTGATTCTGGATAGGAGTGAGAGTAACAGAGTAATTGTTCTGGATGTCTTTACCTTTCCAAATATTGACTGGAAATACAATAGCTTGAGTACTTAATATGGGTCAGGTTTTGTCCAATGTATGCAGGATAGTTTCCTGACACAGTATGTAAACAGGACAACAAGAGGCAAGGCCACATTGGATTTGGTACTGGGTATAGGTGAGCACTTTGGTGATAGTGACCACAATTTGGATATGTTTACTTTAGCAATGAAAAGGGAAAGGGATATAACGTAGGACAAGAGTTATTGCTGGGGGAATGATAATTATGATGTGACTAGGCAAGATTTAGGATACATAGGATGGGAAAGGAAATTGCAGGGGATGAGCACAATGGAAATGTGGAGCTTATTCAAGGAACAGCTACTGTGGGTCCCTGATAAGTATGTATCTGTCAGGCAGGGAGGAAGTTGTCGAGCGAGGGAGCTAATTCTCAGTTAGGGCACTTGAGAATTACAAGTTAGCCAGAAAAGACCTAAAGAGAGAACTAGGAAGAGCCAGGAGGGGACATGAGAAGTCGTTGGCAGATAGGATCAAGGAAACCCCTAAAGCTTTCTATAGGTATATCAGGAATGAAAGAATGACTAGAAAAAGATTAGGGGCAATCAAGGACAGTAGTGGGAAGTTGTGTGTGGAGTCCAAGGAGATGGGGAAGAACTAAATGAATATTTTTCATCAGTATTCACACTGGAAAAACACAATGTTGTTGAGGAGAATACAGAGCTACAAGCTACTAGACTGAATGGGATTGAGGTTCACAAGGAGGAGGTGTTAGCAATTCTGGAAAGTGTGAAAATAGGTAAGTCCACTAGGCCAGATGGGATTTATCCTAGGATTCTCTGGGAAGCCAGGGAGGAGAATTCAGAGCCTTTGGCTTTGATCTTTATGTTGTCATTGTCTACAGAAATAGTACCAGAAGACTGGAGGATAGCAAATGTTATCCCCTTGTTCAAGAAGGGGAATAGAGACAGTCCTGGTAATAATAGACCAATGAACCTTACTTCGGTTGTGGGTAAAGTGTTGGAAAAGATTATAAGAGATAGGATTTATAATCACTGAGAGAGGAATATTCCTAATCGTTTACAAAGTCATGATTAGGGATAGTCAACGCGGTTTTGTGCAAGGTAGATCGTGTCTCACAAACCTTATTGAGTTCTTTGAGAAGGTGACCAAACAGTTGGATGAGGGTAAAGCAGTTGATCCACAGATCTAAGGTAAATTCGTTTTGCACAATCCCTCATAACTCAAATCTTCAGCAAGAAGAAAATACATAAGCCTGCATACAAAATCAAGCAACAAGAATTACAGTGGTAACTTGAGGAACTTAGGACTATTTTGCTGTTTTAGCAGCTAGTGAGCTGAAATATTTTGAAAACTGATTAACACAGGGAGTGACTAGCAAGCTGAGATCACTGAAATGTGAGTCTTATCAAACTTATTCTTAAAGACAGTACTTGCTTTGATCATTGACAAAGTTGGAGTGAATATTATGATGTAAAGGACACTACATTCTGTGGTGCCATGGTTACCTGTTTCAAAACAAAACCAACGCCCAGTGCCTGGGAAAACAAAGATCAGAGGGTTAGAAACATATGCCAAGTTGGTTTGGTCAGTTAGTGTGCACTGGATGCAATGTTAATACCAACAAAAGGGCTGTGAGCCAAACATCTGCGAATCCAAGGCTGTCAGAACTCAATCATGGATAAGCTGCATATTCCACAACCAAGGAGCCATTCTTATGGCAGCATTTTACCAACAACTTTGGCAGAAATGACCAGCCATAGTGATGTGAGTACTGACATCCTTGATGTCAGTGTGTCCCAGACAAGTATGCCCAAGAAGTTATTTCAGAACTTAAACTTACCTGGTACGGATAGAAAGCAATCCAGCAGTTCCAGATACGGCAGTCCACGCTCTAAGAGGAGCCAGTCCCAAAGCATGAAGAACCCTGGACTCATTAAGGTAAGTTGTCAGCTTCATAGCAGTGTAGAAAGGGCATACAGATGAAATATTGAGAATGTGCCTCTCAGGTCAGACCCTGCTGATAAGGTTCAGCATGTTAAATGATCCTCTTACACAGAAGTCATCAACTCCACCAGTACTATTTAAGGTTATATAGGAGCAGAGGTATTTAGCCCATCCAGTCGACTCCACCATTCGATCAGATCACAGCTCCACTTGCCTGCCTTTTTCTATTCCCTTACTGATTAAAACTTTGTACATCTCAGCCTTGAATATATTTAATGAGCCAGCCTCAACTGCTCTTTGAGGAAATGAGTTCCACAGATTCATAACCTTTATTTGCTATGTACTTTCCAGCCTTGTTACATTGGTTGATCTCCCACACCATCATTCCTAGAGACCGAAAGCAAACCCGTGGAATGGTTCAGAGAACATCTCTGGTCCATTGTGTACCAACGAACCCCACCTTCCTCTGACCATCCAGTTCAACTCTCATTCCCACTCCCCTGAGGACATATCCATTCTGGGCCTCCTTCACCATTTACACCAGACCACCAGCAAACTGGAGGAGGAACACTTCATCTTCCACCTCAGGAGCTTCCAACCACAAGGCATGAACATTGAATTCACCAGTTTCCAAATCTCCCCTCCCTCCAGCCCAATTCCAGATCCAACCCTCCGACTCATATCCGCCCTCTTGACGTGACCTACCTGTCTATCTTCCTTCCCACCTATCTGCTCCACACTTCCCACTGACCTATCACCATTACCTCCTACCTTTGCCCACCTATTGCTATCTCACCTTGCTTTCCCCTACACCTACCCCCCCCTACCCTTACTCATCTCTCAGCTCCCTTCTCCCTCCTCAGTACTGAGCAAGGTTCCTGCCCGAAACACCTACTGTCTTGCTCCTCAATACTGCCTGACCTGCTGTGCTTTTCCCAATGCCACACTTTATCAACTCTGACACCCCAGCATCTGCAGTCCTCACTATCTCCTTTTCTCTTTAAACAGTGATCTTCTGCGTCATTGCTTGAATATTTTGACGAGGGAAGTTTGTGCTCATTAAAGGAATACACTAATAATCAGATTGCTTCTCAATAATTACAGTCTTAATGTGTTTCACATCCAGTTTAATTTCAGCCTTTTTTATTAACGGCCTGTTCAACAGTAAGGGATTTTTCACTTGATAGCATATCGGTTTTGATTAAGTGGTTTACCCCAATTATTTTGCACTTCTTTCATTGACTCTAGTGCGTTGTCCTCCTCAAACTTGAAATGAGCACAACTCTCAAAATCTTGAACATATTTCAGTCTCTATTATTTACAGAAACTAGATAGCATTGCAATCAATCACATGCATAGGTAGTAACAAACATTTAAAGATAGCGATTCATGTAGAACAAGAAGTTAATCATTAAAGACTTCATTTCAGATAAAGGAAAAATAAAACTCAAAGGATCACTTTGAATTTCAGACTGGCCAGGAAAGAGACATGGCTTCATCCCACCTAGGTGTGAACATATAGTATTAGATTAGATTCCCTACAGTGTGGAAGCAGGCACTTCGGCCCAACAAGTCCACACTGACCCTCCAATGAGTAACCCACCCAGACCCATTTCCCTCTGACTAATGCACCTAACACTACGGGCAATTTAGGATGGCCAATTCACCTGACCTGCACATCTTTGGATAGTGGGAGGAAGCCCACACAGACACAGGGAGAATGTGCAAACTCCACAAAGACACTTGCCCAAAGCTGGAATTGAACCTGGGTCCCTGGTGCTATGAGGCAACAGTGCTAAGCACTGAGCCACCGCGCCACCCCAAGTATTAATTACAGGAGGAATATCGGAAGCACCCAACTGCTAAAAAAAAGGCAAAGTTCCTTGTCCCATGAAAATCTTTACAAACCAAGAGCCAGCAACAAAAACAGATAGAAATGTGGAAATAAACTAAATTAAGAACTTTTTAAAAATCCATAAATCGTCAAGAATACATAAGAAATGAAAGAAGTCTCCCTTTAAGTGTCATTGAACACCACTAGCAAATTGACTCGATAAACACTTACAACTTCATAAGGGAAGCTTGACTGAGCAATGTTAAATGATATAGCACGAGATGAATGTGAGAGGAAATAAATAGAGGGTTAACATAAAGCAGGAGGTGATGAACAATGTAAAAATAAGTCACTTCCAGTGAAATTTCAGAAGTATTAGAAACTCTCAGATAATATTTCTGGAAAGATACTTTCTTCCCATTAGGAGACCATAAATTATTCAGGACCCTGAGATAAAACTTTACTTTAACTGTTGATGAGTTTTCTCTTCTTGCATATTGTTAGATATTCTTCGATAGTTATCAAACTTGACTTTTGGCATAGTAGTTTACTTATCACCTTAAAATATTCTCTCTTAAATTATCTTATTTAAGTTATTTTCTGTTACCATTGACTCTTTATTTCATCCTTAAGTAAGGAGTATATATTCTGAAGGGAGAAATTCCACACCCTTAAAATAGCTGGGACATTTATATCATTGCTAAAGCGTATTAAAATTTAAACAGTCTATTTGGAGAAAGTTAACATTAATGGGCAATTTCGTCCCCTGTAGGATAGTTATGGGGAATCTACGGACCCAATTCTGAGCCTATGTGAGATTGAAGGGCTTGAACTCAGCAGGCTTAAGTTATCAGGGAAATATTCCTGATCGATATTGGCTCTGAATTAGAGCGAAAAGCTATCAATCACTTGGGTTGATCTGAAACATTAACCTTCGGTTTTTTTCAATCTCCAAAGAGCTTTTCCAGAATGTTTGTTTTTTAATGGACAATAGTTTATGATCTTTAACTTGACTGCTGCCAAGAAGAGGGAGCCAATGGAATATCTCCTCTCTGCTCATCATCACCCTCAGAGGCAAACCTGATCTTTTCCGAGAATCTCTGAGCCATTCCTTTCAATGGGGTTTTAGTTACTGGTTAAACATTTCCAAAACTACACGGCACATTATCTTCTTACAGCGTTTCATGGGAATTCCGACTCAAGAAGAAGAAGGTGAAGTCGATGCGGCGGCTCTTTCCCAAGCTCATCTAATAGCTGTGGATGACCCGGTGAGTTATTTGCTCCAGTCTCGGTGAACTTTCACACACCAGGCCGTGTGCTCTACTTGAGGTTGCTTTGGCAAAGGGGAAGGAGGGGGTGCGTGTGTTGGGAAGGTTTAAGGTGGCGATCCTACAAAGTTGGAGGAGGCAGGAATCCTCCAGGAGTATGGCACTGTTAAACCAGCCCCAGTAATTGAATACCAGTGAGAGTGACAACATCGTGGGGAATGCATCTAGAGCATATTCCTCATATCATGAGGCAGGTGACTATGCGAGGGCTGAGGAGGCAGTACACAAGTACAACCAAATGTTTGTTGGAAAGTAGATAGACAGGAGGTAAATTGACTGTGACTTTGTGATTGTGTTGCTCTCCCGGGACCAGGGTAAAGGGCAACGTGTATCAGACATTAGAACTTGACTGGCTTAACTGAAACAGGAGACAAGCTATGCCCATTAGGACCAAATTGGGCACCCAATTATGACTTATGGCAATAAGGGAGATTGGCAGCAGTGAATCCAAAGCATTCTAGGTGGTTCAAGTCAACACAATCGCGAGAGCATAAGAGGCTGCCAACACTGGGAACCAAACATGGTTGCAGAGGTGGGCCCCACTGTCCCATGTGAGTTGCTGAAAAGCAGTGCATGTGGGAAGCTCATAAGTTAGTAAGATATAGGAGCAGAATTTGGCTATTCGGCCCATCGAGTCTGCTCCACCCATGAATCCTGGCTGACATGCTCCTTAGCCCCATTTTCCTGCCTCCTCCCCATGACCCTTCAACCCATTACCAACTAAAAATCCATTTAACTCCTCCTTAAATTTACTCACTGTCCCAGCATCCAATACATTTTGGGGTAGTGAATTCCACAGATGCACAACCCTTTGGGAGAAGTAGCTTCTCCTGAATTCGGTTTTAAGTTTGCTACCCCTTATCCTAAGACTATGACTTATCGTCCTAGAATTCCCCACAAGAGGAAACATCCATTCTATGTCTATTTTGTCCACACCTTTTATCATCTTGAATCCCTCAATTTGATCTCCCTTCATTCTTCTAAATTCCAGAGAGTATAGGCCTAAACTGTTCAATCTCTCTTCACATGCCAAACCCTTCATCGCTGGGATCAATCGAGTGAACCTCCTCTGAACTGCCTCCGATGCCACTACATCTTTCCTCAAATAAGGGACCAAAACTGTGCACAATACTCCAGGTGCAGTCTCACCAATACCTTGTATCGTTGCAGCAATGCTTCCTTACCTTTGTATTCAATTCCTTTAGCTATGAAAGCCAACATTCCTTTCGCTTTCTTTATTATCTGCAGTACCTGCATGCAAGTTTTCTGTGACTCTTGAACAAGGACACCTAGATCCTTCTGCACTGGAGCACCCCAAAGTATCTCCCCCATTTAGATAAAAGGTTGACTTCCCATTTTTTTTTACCAAAACGCATGACCTCACCATTATCCACTTATCTAGGATGAGAAGCTGAAGTCATGATACTTAATGAATGACTATGATTTCACTTTATTAGGAATAGTTGCAATTTTTTTTGAGGGAAGAGCACACATGAAGGAATATTTCTCTTTTGTTCTCGTATGGGAAAGAAAAATTGCACCGAAAAATCTGCGAGGGTATCTTTAAGTATTCAGCAGCTCAATAATATATTGAGCCAGTCAGCTTCTGGCACAAGGCAGCCAGGGATTAATGGAGCAGCAGCACAAATAACATGAGCAATCCTATCTCAATGAGTTTATACAGCTCGAAAGAAAGAAACTGTGAAAAAGCTTGGAAGGACAACACACACTCTCACCAAAACTGCAAGGGGCATAATCACATGGGAAACCCAGGAAATAGCAGTTAGCATTGGACACCGGTGTCAGCTAAGTCTGTTAGAGGAAAAGTAAACATTCCTACATTTATGCAAAATGTTTCGGATGAGAAGCTTAAATCATGATATTTAATGAATGACTGTCATTTAACTTTATCAGAAATAGCTGCAAAATATTTCTTTGAGGAAAGAGCACATGTTAAAGGATTATTTTTCTTTTATTATTGTATGGGATGTGGTCATTGCTGATCCCTAATTACCCTTGACTTTACCAACCCATTTCAGAGGGCAGTTAAGAGTTCTTCCCTGATGGACATTAGTGAAATGGATGGGTTTTTGTAAGAATCATCATGCTTGCTATTAAGCTAGAATTGCATTCTAGATTTTACTAAATTCAAAATTCACTATCTGCTACGTCGGGATTTGAGCCCATGTCCCCATAACATTAGCCTGGGCCTCTATGTAACCAGTCCACTAGCAGTCCCACAATGCCACACTGATTAGAACTCAAACTAATTCTGGTTGTACAACTAAAATATCCTTAAAGATATGATAACAGCATAATACCATTTTCTCATTTAAAGAAGACACATATTGAATCATAGAGTCATAGAGCTGTACAACATAGCAACAGACTCGTCAGTTCATCTCATTCATGCCAACCAGATATCCTAAATTAATCTAGTCACATTTGTCAGAATTTGGCCCATATCCCTCTAAACCCTTCCTATTCATATACCCATCCAGATGCCTTTAAAATGTTATAATTGTCCCAGTCTCCACTACTTGCTCTAACAGCTGATTCCATACATAGGCCACCCTCTGCGTGAAAAGGTTGCCCCTTAAGTCCCTTTTAAATCATCCCTTCTCACTTAAACCTTCTACTTTTGGACTCTCTCATCCCAGAAAAAGACTTTGTCTATTTATCCAATCCATGCACCTCATGATTTTATAAACCTCTGACACTCCAGAGAAAACAACCCCAGCCTATTCAGGCTCTCCTGGCGATATTCTTGTAAAGCTTTTCTGAACCTTTTCAAGTTTCACAACATCCTTCCTATAGGAGGGAGAACAGAATTGAATACAGTATTCCAAAAGTCATTTTGGCTTAAGTTTTCATTCTTTTACCATCCACTTTCTTTCCCGATCATCCTCTATTCTTGTTCATCTCATCTGCTCCTGACCCTCTCTATCTGTTTCAAAGCAACTCTTTCTCCTCTCATTGCCTCTCCCTTCCCCAATTGCTAATATTGAATTCACCACCACATTGTACAAGACACTTGTTAGACCTCAGCTGGAGTATGGTGTCCAGTTGTGGGCGCCATATTATAGAAAAGAAGGAAACACATTGGGGTAAAGATATAGGAACTGACTGGCTCAGAAACGTTGTTGCCACCTTTTGGGAAACCTACAACTGCATCATGAGATTGGAGAATCTTGCATTTCCTAGGTTACATCACTGAAAGAGGAATTTAATGATTTTTTAATATATTAGATTCCCTACAGTGTGGAAACAGGCCCTTCGGCCCAACAAGTCCACATGACCCTCCAAAGAGCAACCCACCCAGACCCATTCCCCTAACAAATCCACCTAACACTACAGGCAATTTAGCAAGGCCAATTCACCTAACCTGGACACCTTTGGACTGTGGGAAGGAACCCACACAGACACAGGGAGAATGTGCAAACTCCACACAGACAGTTGTCCGAGGCAGGAATAGAACTAGGGTCCCTAGCACTGTAAAGCAGCAGTGCTAGCCACTGAGCCACCATGACACCCCAATGAGCTGAGCTCAATCAATGAACATTAAAATTCAACTGCAGGGTGTTAATTATCACAAAAATGTAAGTTATTAACTCCTTTATTGAAATAACTTCAAGCAGCCATTGAACAAAGAGTTTACCCAGCTTCAACAAACCTCAGAGAATAGGCAGAAACAACCTGAATTGTACTACACACTATTAAAGTTGTACTCACAAGGTGGATAGGATATCATGCTTTCCATCACCCCCCCCCACCTTTGCTCTCACCCAAAGACTGGGCTGGGAGATGAGGTAATCCATATGGCTATGTGGGAAGTTATGGGGTAAGAGCACTCCTCCTCACCCTGATTAAATCTGGAGAAGACTGAGGTTGTCATTCAGCCCCTCAGCTCATTGAGAATTGCAGCAGGAATGGAGTGACCTTTTGTGCCATGTGGAAAGGCCCAGTAAAAACTGATGGTCTCCCTGTGGAAGAGCCACTCTTGGCTCTCAGCTACAGTCTTATTTGCCAGGATTTTGCTGACCAGCTCGGGCCAGCTCACCCCATTCAGCTTCTTTAGGGGCCTCCATCTCCTTCTGCAGCTCCAGAAATCCCTGCAATCCCAGCAATGGCCACTGCTCCCAGTGGTGCTGTTGGGACTGAAGAGTGCCTGCCCCATCTCTGACAGCAGGTAGGTAACTGCCTGATGGCTGTGTAACACCATCGGGACCCTTAGATATGGCCACAGTGGGGTTTCCACTGGCTGTCCGGTGGAATGAGACCATAACCATGGCCCCTCATTCAGCACTGAGTCTTTTTCCTGGTAGCAGTGGATTAAGCAGGGGACGAGAGCAGCTCTGTGTGCATCTGATTCTTGTCAGTGGCACATCCATTTTCTAGTTTTCCAGGATTCACGTGAAGAATTTATTTCTCAGCTGAGACACTAACGAAAGGTAAATAGTTTATGATTTCAGAATTTTCAGGTCAATTGTTCACACAGTAACAAAAAGATCCTTGCGCTTTCTCTTCAGGTACTGCATCCAAGATGACATTGGTGGCCATGGATTTGCCTGTATTGACATTTGATTATACTTGGAAAGCTTTTTTTTTCACTCATTCATTCATTTACCAATTGTAGGCGTAACTGGCTCAGTCAGCACTTATTCCTCATACCAAATTGGTTCTCCCATTGAGTGGCTTGCTTGCCTCATTGACCCATTGGTCTGGAGACACACATAGAGAGGACCAGATAAGGTTGGCAGATTTTCTTCCCAAAAGGGCGATAGTGAGGCAAAACAGGCTTTTCCCCAACAAGTGTCAATAGACTCCTAATTCCAAATTTTTAAAAACTTGAATTCAAATTCTACCATGGTGGGATTTGAACCCAGGTCCCCAGAATATTACCTGAGTATTCTGGACTAATGGATAATGCCATTAGGCTATTACACCCTTTAAATGCATGCTTTTGCCATTCCCTTCGACAGGTTCTGACTAACTACGAGATTCACTGACCACCATAGGAATGATGGGTCAGTAATCATCTTGTTGGACATGTCATGTCCTGAATTGGGACTTGAACCCATACCACTGGGTCCAGAGGGAAGGATATGACCAGCATATGCTACAAGACTAAACCTTTAACATTGTTTCAACTTAATAACTTTCCATTTTTCATTGCAGGTTGGTTGTGTGGTGTTTCATATAAGACATTGTAAAGACTTTTCCAATACTTGTATCCTTTTTATCAGCTGAAGGCTTGACTGTTCTCAGATGTTTGATAGAGCTTTTCTCTCTGACAATATCCTGGTGAGTTATACCATTGTCCTTTTGCCTTTTGAAACCTTAGTTTCAATCCACTGTGTTCAGGAGTTGGCAAACAACACTAGCAAGAACGATGAAGTCAAAAATTAGATTCATGCAGATTCGGGCTAAGAGGATCAATGTGGAGAAGTGGAGGTGATATTTCAGAAAGCTGGGATGAAATAAGCCTTCTCCATGGAGATCAGTCTCCTGAAGTTGCAACTTGTAGGGGATCAGGTTGTTTTGTGCTCTTAGATATGTTAAGGACATTCCAGGATAGTAGTTACCAAAGCAATTGGGATCTTGGACAATTTAAAATGTTGGTAAATCTGAAGCTGTTGAAGCCACAAACAACTGAGCCACGTGCTGCCACCTGCTGGTGAGATGAGTGAGGAGTGAACCAATTATGCCGGGTGTACCCTGGGGGAAATGTCAGGCTGATCATCCGAGTGGAGGTTGGTTTGGGGTATTAACTAACTGACCCCTGCCCACCCTCTCTCAGAAACTGAATTGTTCTCTTTAAGTGATCCAACTTTCAGTGGTTCTAAAGAAGAGAATGCTGCTGGTTATTCGGATCACTGTGGGTGAAGTCATGAAGTGTACCATGCCACACCACCTGAGGGAACTCCTGAAAATGAAAAAGTCAAAAATGGTCATTCCCTTTGAAGAAGTCAAATATTTCTGTGTCCAGGTATTGTATAAAAACATCTAATTGATGAGCAGATACTTTTGGAGGGAAACCAACTAAGTATTTTGATTTATCACTCTAACTCTCACTCTCTGCTAGATTCCTAGAGGGAAGAATGATGTAAGGAACAAGGTCATTGTTGAGCTACTGGGGATTGAGCGAATGAGTGACAGCCAAAAACTCCTCGGGCGAACAAATCTTCAGCTTATTGATATTGTCCAAGTAAGTCTCTTCACGTAACAACCATCAATGACCTTATCTGAGACTGAAAGGCAACCAGTGAAGAAGCTTCTAGAAGTTTCATTCACTCTACTATCGATGGGCACGTTCAGCTGTTGAGGTCATCAGCCCCAGGTCCTCAATCTTTCAGTTCTCTTCTCCTGAATTCCTATCTCATTGGCTACATTTTTGGTCAGCTGTCCGAAGTGAGTCCGTGGTACATTGACCCAAATAAGGTTTTTGGACAGTGTGTTAAGTTGTTAACAGTGTTCCATAAATGCATGTTGTTGTTGTATGAGGCATCATGTTTCTGTAGCAGGTCACACGCTTGAGTAACTAATCCACACAAAGCCGAAAGTCCATTTTATTTGTTGTCCTACGTCAAGTTAGCCAAGTGACCTTAAGGTCATGGAGGTAGTTTTTTAATGCCTGGGATTTTGGGGTATGCTGGTGGCAGGGGGTGAGGGGTTTGGGCGTACGTGTGTTGGGGGTGAGGTTGCAGGTTGTTAGGTGGTGGAATTGTGAGAACCAAACTCCTGTTCTGAGTCACTATTCTACCCAAAGTACGTGTGTGTGGAGGGCAGACAAGAACATTTCTGTCAACACTCAAACACAGATAATGGCCGACAGAGCAAGTTTCAAGGAGACAGTGCACTCAAAGGAGGGGAGATGGCTAGGAAGAAAACTGCACATCATAGTTCTCTTGTCTTGCCCTTGATCGGCTCTCCCAAACTGGCCTGGTCTGACTGAGCTGTCAGGGGAGGGGCAGGAGGAATGGAACAAAGAATAGCCTCTTCCATTAGACCACTGACAGTCCTCAGAGTCCTCGCAATTTGTGACTAGTTAGAAGGGTATAGGGGAGGGGATGAGTGGGGAGCAGGAACTCTAATTGTTGTTCTTATTGTGTGTCAAGACACATAACTTCTCCACGGAGATCAAGCCCTCTGCATGTGGAAACTCTAGGATACAGAATGGGCCAAATGACCTGCTTCTGTTCTTACCTTCCTTGTCACTGTTCCATCTGTGATGATGCTGTCCTGGTTTTTTTGAAAGAAAGATTGTAAGGCTGAGTTGATGAACCAAATACCAAAGATGGCTTAAGTAAACATCTTTGGAGGCCTTCTGTTTTTTGCAGCCTGAATAGCTGGCTCTCACAGACCAGGCCTTCTAGTGTTTTTTTTTAGCTTCAGTAGTCAGAAGCTGTTTGAGGTCTCAGAAGAGTTGGGAGCTTCAGTGAATGATTCCTAACTGCTACTTTCTCTGGAATTTCTCTGAATTTCTTTTTTCCTACCTGGTTTGGAGAACCAAATGTAAGAATCTGTGTCTGAATTTACTTTTTTATCAAGGTGTGTGGTTATGAGTTGTTACTGTATTGGGACAGTTAATTAGTAATAGTTACTGTATGTATTATTTGGTTATGTTTTCCAATATTGTTTTCCAATATTTCCAGTATTGTAAATTCCTCCTTCTTTGGTTTGTATTTTAACTATAGCATTTAAATAAATTGTGTTTTGCTTAATGTCTAGTTGTTTGACCAGTTACATTACGTCTGGAACATGCACTTCACGTGTACCTTTCAAATAAGGAAAAGTTAGGGTGTGGGCTACCTTTTAATACATTTTGAGGCAGTCTGGTCTGGTCTGGTCCATAACAAATTGTCGGGATAGAAATCTATAATTCCAAAATGGGCTTCGGATTGTTGGATTCAAAGTCGACAAGTTAGTGTCTTTTGGTTTGGGAGTTGAATTCAGTTGGTTTAATCAGGGTGTGCCTTGTGTCGTAATGGCTCTTTCAGTCACTATGAATTTCCTGGGGATGGAGGAAGTGACTTTGGGAGTTTTACAGAACATGAGCAAGCAAAGCTGTTGGACCTGGCAGACAGACTGGAGTCGGGATTGCCTGGCTCTGTGAGGAAAGGGGAGATACTTGCAGCAGTAACTCAACATTTAACATTGCTGGATCAGTCATCAGCATCTTTGGAAATAACTAAAATTCAATTGCAAATGAACTAACTTGAATTAGAGGCAAAAGAAGAAGAGAGAACAGCCCTGGCAGAACAAAAAGAAAGAGAAAAGGAAATGAAACAGTTTGAATTACAACTAAAACCAGAGGAAAATGAACAGGAGAGGAAGGCCCTAGCTGAAGAAAGAGAGAAAGAGCGAGAAATTGAACTTCAGAAATTGGTAATCAGAGAGGAAAGTCAACTTAATAGGGTGGAGGTACCCACCATTGATGGTTGTGCCTTCACCTGCCTGGCCCCTTCTCCCAACCCACCTCATTGCCCCTCTTAAATTCTCATTTTGGCCTTGCTATCTCTACTTCCACAGTTAAGATACCTTTTAAAACCTCCTCCTATGATCCAAGCTTGTTCACCGATCCTACTTTACTGAGCAACTGATTTGCTTTTGCTCATGCCAGCCTCTGCCAAATGATTTGTGGCAGTTATTTCTCTGTTAAAGATGCTCGAAACAGTTGCAAGTTACCTCTTTGAGGAGCAGTCATTGTTGGGTCTGTTTGTCTTTCAGCAAGTTTCTGTCTCGGACATGTATGAACTCGGGATCAAGAATCTGGTGAGTACTAAGACCAGGTGGCCAGTATAAAGGAGGCTGAAGGTGCAATGTAGACATAAATTCATTTATTGATTGCAGATTGTGTTTCTCTCCCTCACTCTAATATTGGAGAAGTTTAAATGAAGGAACTATGCTTCACATTCAGGTTGATTTCACTTCAGATTGCAAGCAGAACCATATGAGTGAACGCATATGTGTATGTATAAATATGTAAGCGAGAATGTGTGTGTATGTGTGTGTGTGCGTGCGTGTGTTTATGTGTGTGTGTATGTGTGGTGAGGGTGTGAGTGGATGAGTGGATGTAAGTGAGTGTGTATTGTATGTGTATGTGTGCATGTGAGTGTATGGTGAATGTGTGTTGTGTGTGTATGTAGGTGAGTGTGTATGTGTGCATTTGAGTGTATGGTGAATGTGTGTTGCATGTGTGAGTGTAGGTGAGTGTGTATTGTGTGTGTGAGTGTATGTGGGGGTGTGCATGTGTGTGTGATTATGTAGGTGAGTGTGTATGTAGGTGAGTGTGTGAGAGAGAGAGAGTGTATGTAGGTGTTGTGTGTGAGAGAGAAAGTTTATGTGTGTATGTGAAAGAGTGGGAGAGAGTGTATGTGTTACTGAGATTGTGTGTGTGTCTGTGTATCCTTCTAGGACGGTGGTGTGTGTAAGCCAGGAGAATTTCCATCAGGAAATTAAAAGAAGCTTGTGCATTTTCCCTCCACTCTCTGTCACATATTCATTACAAAAATCTTGGCAATGGGAGTGGGGAGGGACTTGTTTGAAGAATAAGTAGGGGTCATCCTAATCTTGCGATACACAGATGTCACGACTGGTGTAGGAAGCCAGTGTCCAAACAGCAGGCTGGAGCTGTGGGAGGTACATGGGGGCAGGAGAGGAGGTTGGGGCAAGTCGCATGGTGAAGCCTCCAGGACTGTGTTCTCTCCGAGTTGGCAGCCCTTGGCTACTCTGTGATTTGGATCCAGAAATAGAGAGAGGGTTCAGGTAACTGAGGACCCTCAAAAATCAGAAAGGCAGAGAAGCTGACCCTAGCAATCATGTGCTGGTGGCTCAGAATGAGGGCCCAGAGGTGACAGGAGTTTATTGAAATGTTCTGTTGGAATGTTTCAGTCTGAGAGTCTGACTCCCTGTAAGGAAACAAAATAATTATCTGATGAAGAGTTTGTTCAGTTTTGCAAACTTAGTTATTTAGTCCCAGATCTCAAGTTCTTTGAGGTTGAAACCAGAAGACTCTTTCATATCACAAAAGCTGATAAAGCACTGAGACAGCCTGCCATTTAAAATCTCCCTCAGTGCCTGGAAATCTCTCTTCATTCTCTCACAGCATTGTCAGGATGTGACCCCATTTATCTCTTACATCTAGATGATTTCTTCAAGGGCTAACTCTGGCTCAGTGATTGATCTCTGTCTTGGAGTTAGACAATCCTGGGTTCAAACTCCAGTTTTGAGACAAGATTAGAGTGGTGCTGGAAAAGAATAGCCGGTCAGGCAGCATCCGAGGAGCAGGAAAATCAACAGGAATTCCTGATGAAGGGCTTTTGCCCGAAACGTCAATTTTCCTGCTCCTCGGATACTGCTTGACCTGCTGTGCTTTTCCAGCACCACTTTAATCCTGACTCTGATCTCCAGCATCTGCAGTACCCACTTCCATCCCGTTTTGAGAGATGAGTATGTGATCGGGGATGACATTCCATGAGCAAGTGCTGGAGATGCTTTTTACGGAGTGGTGGGGGGGGGGCGCGGGATAGGGTGGGGAGGTGCAGATGGGGTCACAACAATCCAGGGCCACATCTACCCTCACTGGACGATGTAAAGAATCCCTCGGCACTGTAGTAAAGAGGAACAGACATCTCTCCTAGTTCTTGGCTGACACCTAGCTCTCAACCAACATCACCAAATATCAATTACCTCATGGTTTAAGTCATTGCTTTAAGTGGGAGCTTGCTGTGCACAAATGAAATGCTGTATTTCCCAATAAGACAACAGTGACCACACGTCAAAAGTACTTTGAGTGTCTGTGAATTGCTTTGAGACATGCTGAGGGTGTGAAAGGTGAGCTATGAATGTTATTTCTTGCTTTAACAATGATTTTCTGTGAAGCTCTTGAATAATTATGTGTTGTTAAACTTTTCAGCATGTTTGCAATCTTGATATGTCGATAGACTTTTCCTATGGCTATTTCGGATATGGATACTCGAATCAGGTATGGTCACTTCACCCAGAATCGATAGCAAAGGCTGTTCTTTGCTGATATTTTCATGTTATTCTTGCTTTCTACGCTTTCTGTTTCCTGTTTAAATAATTCCTGTTGTTAGTCCCTGGGACTGTTCAGCGATTTGGTATTATGTTTAATCTAGCAATGTGCCTTTTCAACTCTCTGGAATTTATCTTTTGCCAGCCTTGTCCTTGACATTTTCCTCTTCTATTTTTAAAAAATTTTGCTTCCTCTCACACCAGCTGAAGAGATTTGACAAAGAGAAACAGAAAATCCAGGAGACCTCCCTCTTCCTCCGGATACCCCCCTTGGAGAGCAGGAAGGACCAGGTGTAGTGAGTAGAATGTTCTCTGGCTACATTGCACAGAAAGATGTCAATCTTCAATGGTTCGAAACAGTTATCATTGGACAATGTGATGGAAACTGGAAAGGTTTGATAATTATCTCAGGTCCTGCTCAAGGTGAGGGCCATTAGCACAAATCACTATGTACATCGTTCATTCACTCTGGATGTGGAACATTGACAGGTCCTACATAAGGCTCCCTCCAATTTACCCCAGTGTTCCCTGAACACCATTTCCCCAAATTGGCACCACTGCTACCTTGAAGGAACAAAAAGCAGCCGAATGGGAACACCGTCAACCTCCAATATCGCCACCCACATCACACACATGATCCCAGCTTGGAGATGTGTTACTATTCCTTCATGGCTGCTGGGTAAAAGTCGTGGAGATCCCTTATCCAACAGTACAATGGGAGTGTCTTCACCACACTGACCTCAGTGATTCAAAAAGAAGGCCCACTACCAGGCTTTCAGGGAGCAATTCTGAATGGGCCATAAATGCTAGCCTTGCACTGATCCCGCAGGCCAAGAATGATTTTGCTTTAATAATAGCAGGTCCTGTACACAATCAGACTTAGGACCGTAGACAGCACCTCTTTCCTCTCCCATTAGTTCCTCCTCAGCCAGGAAATTCAATGCCTTCCTGTCTCTGATCTCTATCACTATCCAGTAAGAGGATTACAGCCACAGGAATTGACTTAACTGAGCTGAATGGAGGCAGTGCCTTCTGCACAGCAAGGACCTTAATCCATTAATTTACCAACCCTTTCTCATTGACTGATGTCAGCCTAATAGGAAAGCAGGGAATATAGACCAGTTAGCCTGGCTTCTGTTGTCAGAAAATTCAGGAATATATTATTCAGGATATTTTAACAATGCAGTTAAAAATGATCATTCTTCCATTGGAGAAACCCCAACATGGTTTCCCAAGAGAGAAATAATATTTGAAATACTCATTGGAAGTGTTTTGAAGTTGTAACCAATATGGCAGACAAGGGAGAACTAGTAGATATAGAATATTAAGACATTTCAAAAAGTGACACAAAAGAAATTAGGATGAGAACTTGTGGATTTTGGGGTGTATTGGCATGAATAGAGGATTGTTCGTTGGGCAGGTAGTGAGGTGTAGGGATAAACAGGACATTTTCAAGTCTGTAGACTGGAACCGGTTGAGTGTCACAAGTCTCAATGCTGGGGCCTTATCTATTCAAAGCTATTAATTAGATCAACAATAACATATTTAATTAGATTAGATTAGATTAATTAGATCAACAATAACATATTTAAGTTTGCTGACCACAAAAACTAAATTTTAGGAGTATTGAAGTGCAAGGTTGAAGAGATCTACTACAGATTTCCCGTAAGTTGTTGAGACCACAGCTGGAATATTGTGTGCAGTTTAGCTCTGCTTTTAAGGAAATTTAATGCCTTGAAGGCAGTACAGTGAAGGTTCAAGTGATTCAATTCTTGAATAAGAGGGTGGTCCTTTAACTAGAGGCTGAGGAAGTCAAGCCTAAAAGAGTGTTAAAGAGTGAGAGACTGATAGCTGTCTCATGCCTTCGCTAGCCACTGAAGGAGTAAGCTTGGTTCAGAAAATTAGTCTTTGGTTCATTCAAGCCTCATCTTGTTCTTTAATTTTTGCAGCAATGTGATTACCTACCAGCCCATGCCATTCCCAGCATTCCTACCTGATGATCTCCACGTGTCTCTCAGCAGAGAGAGAGACAGAGATAGGGAAACTATGTCAAAAGAGCCATCGGAGTACCTCACAAAAGTTCCCAGAAAAGTCTTGCAGCACATGAAGTCGAGAAAAAGGCAAGTCGCCTCCTCTTATTCATATGTAGAAATCACCTGAGCTCATGTCCATTTCATTCTCTGGTCAATTTAAAAAGGTGATTAATGATAGGTAAGGCACAGGCAGTAATAAAACCAGTACCTTAGTTGCCAATTCCCACATTTGAAGAAATACTCATGTGGGTTATAACTGATTGTGTAGGTCCCCTCCTGAGAATTAAAAGTGGGAACCAATACTTGTGAACCATAATGGATGTGTCAACCAAATTTCCGGAGGCAATTCCATCATGGAGCATCAAGGCGAACAGGCTGGTAAATGTAGCTTCCTTCACATGGGATGGGCTACCCAGAGAGATTCACTCAGCCCAAAGGTCAAATTTTACTGCTAAGCTGTTGAAGGAGGTTATGGATAGCTTAGGTATACAGCACTTTAAATCCAGTGTATATTGTCCTGAATCCCAAGGAGCTTTAGAAAGGTGACAGCAGACCTTACAGACCATGTTGAGAGCATACAGTCAGGACTACCCAAATAATTGGGATAAAGGGATCCCATTTGTATTGTTTGCCATTAGAGATGCCCCAAATGAATCTACTCAGGTCACTCCCTTTGAGTTAATATTCAGTCATGAAGTGAGAGGCTGTTTGAAATTAATTTAAAAAAAATTGACAGTACCAAAGTCGGAGGTGAGGGAGAGAATAAATCAAGTAGGTGAGTAGCTAAAGAGCACCTAAAGAGGGCACAGTACAGAATGAAGCAGGTGGCAGATAAAAGCTCTAAGACTCGGACATTTTCCCAAGGGGATGACGTATTAATACTGTTACCAGTGATGGGAGATCCTTCAAAGCCAGGTTTAGTGGTCCCTATCAAATTGAGAAAAAGTTGAGTTGGGTGACCCTTCTAGTAAAGATGCCAGATAAAGAAAGAATGTATCGGGTCTTTAATGTGAACATGTTGAAACCATATTATACTAGAGAGAAAGAACTGGAGAAACAGCTGTTACTGCTCCACAGAGTGAGAACTCAAATCCAGATGATATGGATTTTGATGTGCCTCAAAATATATTAAAAAGTGAAGAAGTCCTTGAGGAGTGGGACCAGTCAGTAAGCTCTCTGTTTCAGGGGCATTGAATGCAGTTGAAAGATTTGTTCCTGCAGTATAAAGACATATGAGAGCTAAGGCTTTTGTACATAAAATATTCATAGGGAATACTGCTCCGATAAAACAGCAGTCCTATTGGCTTAATCCTTTCAAAGCCAGACAGGTCCAGAAAGAGGTGGAGGCCATGCTCAAGAAGAACATCATCGAACCAAGCCAGGCCGACTGGAGTTCACTGATCGTCTTATTTCCCAAGCTGGACGGGACTCAACGATTCTGCATGAATTATCGGAAGGACAATGCTGTTACAAAATCAGACTCATATCAAATTCCTAGAGTGGAAGATTGTATCGAGAAAGTCAGAAAAGCCAGTTACATCACCAAGATGGACTTAATGCATGATTACTGGCTGATACCTTTATCAGAGACAGCAAAAAAAAGTTTTGCGTTTGTAACCCCAAATGGGCTCCATCAATTTAAAGTGATGTCCTTTGGAATGAAGAACGCACCCACCACATTATAAAGACTCATGGACAGAGTTGTGGCTGGGTTAACAGACTGTACAGTCTATTTGGATGATGTAGTGATCTTTAGCATGTCCTGGACAGATCACAAGGTAGAGTTGGCAAAGCTTTTTGAACAACTACGAGAAGCAAAACCGGTAATAAACTTAAACAAAACTAAATTCATGAAAGCAGAGGCGATGTTCTTAGGACATAACATTTTCCTGTTGAGGGGATTTCACCCGAAATGCCAATTTTCCTGCTCCTTGGATGCTGCCTGACCTGCTGTGCTTTTCCAGCACCACACTTGACTTTCATCTACAGCATCTGCAGGCCTCACTTTCACCTTGGTTATGGAAGGTTAACCACATGGAACGCAAAGACGAAGGCCATTAAGGAATTTCCATGACCAGTACTTCGATTCTTAGGACTCAGCGGATTCCATCGGAAGTTAGTTCCCAATGTCAGCAGTGCAGTGGCACCGTTAACCAATTTTCTAAAGAAGAACACAACGTTTCGGCGGATAGAACAATACCAGGAAGCAGCCAACCATTTGAAAGTAATATTAACCACCAAACCAGTTTTAGCGACACCAAACGTTTCAAAACCTTTTAAAGTCACCATGGATGCTCGTGACATAGGAGTTGGAGCTGTATTGCTATAGGAAGATGAGGATGGGATTGAACTGGTTACTTTTCAAAGAAAGCCAACATCCACCAGAGGAAATACTCCATGATCGAAAAAGAACCATTGAGTTTGGCACTAGCCTGACAACATTTTAATGTGAATGTCACAAATAATGGGTCAGAGACGGTTGTGTACAAGGATCACAATCCTCTTACATACTTAGAATGCTTTAAAGACAAGAATATGAGACTATTTCATTGGCGTCTTATGTTACAAACTTTTAATTTAAAAATCGTACATGTTGCGGGTCATAAGAATGTAATCGCAGATGCATTACCGTGGATTTAATTGATAAAGTTCAGGTGAGATTTGTATTTATTTGTATTTATCTTCATGTAGATGGGGAAAATCAAATTTGCAGCTTGAAATGGAGGAGGAAATGAGAAAATAGAAATAAGAATTAGAAATGAAAATAGAAATGAGGAAACTTGAACTTGAAAGACAATAAACAGGAAAAAAAAGAGAGCATTTAATAAACTGCAACAAGATTTCAAAGAGATAAGGAAGTGATATAATTGAGAGAAAACAGAAGGCTTAATAAAAGAGACCTTTTGAACTTGAAAGACAATAAACAGGAAAAAAAGAGCATTTAATAAACTGCAACAAGATTTCAAAGAGATAAGGAAGTGATATAATCGAGAGAAAACAGAAGGCTTAATAAAAGAGACCTTTAACTCCAAAAATATTCTGATGTGGAAGGATTTTGTCCCGATGGGATGCTGCTGATTTGGTGCAAACCCTCCAAAGATTTGATGAACTGGACTGCTATTTTTATTCCTTAGAAAAGATAGCGAAGCAGATGAGGTGGCTACAATAAAATGTAACTTTGTTCATGCAATGCAGGCTGACAGGAACAGCTCCATTAGGTTTCAGCCTTGTTTTCTGAGGAAGTTTCAACTGATTTTGTGGTGTCCAAAAATTGCATACAAGTTGTTCTCTGAGGCTTATAGGCAGAAACGTTGGAGTATCTAGAATCAAGCTGGTTGAACTTACATAGAATTTAAGTGGTTAAAGAAAAATCATTTTAACCATTAGATGTGAGCATTTGAGGTGGAGAATACCCATGAAGCACTTAGGAGAATAATTCTTCAAGAATAGTCTTAAATAATTTTTAAAAATTCAGTCCTCGGGGAACGAGCTCATGTGGAAGACCAGAAACTTGCAAAAACAATGCAGGTTGAAATGAGCAACGACTGTAAGGTGTTGCACAAATCCAGGCCCTTTTCCCATCACCACCATCCCCCGCCTCCCACACACACACAGAAATCTGTGAAGGATAAAATGTAGTGAGTGAAAGGAATACAAAATGGTCAGGAACAAGAGGGGACAGCTGGGAATGACCCAGGACCTCCAAAAAGATTGGAAATGATGCCTGAAGGCTTAAGTGTTTCCTTTGTGACAAGCTGAGGCACCAATGTGCAAATTGCTGGTAGTTGCAGTGCAAATTCATGAGATTGACAGGGTCAAGTTAGTGAGGAAGGTTAAATGAAAAAATTGGTAAAAGGCAAAACTAATGGCCCTGTGTTTACAGATCTGTACTATTTAGAATGAAATAAATGAATTTACAGCACGAATTGAGATTAATGTGTATGATCCTTGAGCAATTATTAGGTTTATTGTTACAAGGAGATCAAGACTGATTACTATATATATTTCGGGACATTGTCACAAAGCTAGTCCCTTTTTTACTAAAAGCTATTTCTTGGCTCAGGGAGACTCTATCCTTGATTTTTTTTCAGATGGGCAATAAACCGGGCCGGGCTCCGATCAGTCTGGTTTGGTACAGAGATGAAAAGGATTTTGAGAGGCCCTTTGTTTATATCTAAACAGATGTGACTTCAGGTCAAAGTGGTGATGCTTTAAAAGTGACCTGTATAAAGAGAGGGGAGTAGTCAGCTCTCTAGCTGAGCTGAGCTGAGCTGGTTTAGCTCAGTCTTGAACTGGGAAGTTCAACAGTGAGCTGTGCAGAAACTCTTTCTTTCTGCTCTTCATGTTCAACCTGTAAGCATGTGTTCCATTTATGTTGGTTTTTAAAGAGAGTTTACTTATTGGAACTGTGTTGTGTGTATTTGGAACAGCATAATTAAGGCTAGCAGGATAGGTTGAGTTCTTTAGGGGTGCTTTATACTGTTTTTTTATATTTAATTGTGTAATTTTGTGAATAAAGTTTTTGTCTGTTTTAAACTCTAGCCATCTTACTCCGGGTAATTTTCACTGTACACTTTCTGAAACAAATTACAAAGTTAGGTCTGGGCTGCCTGCTTAAGAATGTTTTGAATGGTCTGGTCTAGTCCATAACAGGATGGGACCTTTCATAAGGACAGGCGGGAAGGAAAGGATTGTGGGAAACCTTTGTCAAATGGAATAAGTACGGTAGCAACAGCATGAAATAATCTTGAAACATAAGAATTTATAAAGGTGAAGGTAAGAAATGCTGAGGAGAGAAAACACTGGTGGGAGCAGTTTACAGGCCACCTCAGAGTAGCTGTTCTGGAGGACACAGAATACGTCAGGAGATGCTGAGAGCATTTAAAAAGGCAGTACATTAGTCATTTAATCTTCATGTAGATGGGGAAAATCAAATTGGTAGAAGTAGCCACAAGAAAAAAATCTAGAGTGCATGACGGATAGTTTCCGAAAACAATCTGTTGTGGATCCCACCATGGACCAGGCCATCTTGGGTCTGGTGAGGTGTAACAAGGCAAATTTTTAGTAAATGAGGAGAAACATCTGCAAGAAAGCAGTGACCATGACATGGTAGAATTTAACATTCAGTTGAGAGTGAAACTCTTGGGTTCACAGATTTGAACCCATGTCCCCAGATCTCTATGTTATTGATCTTTTGACATTACATCATGCCACTGCCAGCCCAGAATAGTGAACTGACATCATGCACCAGAATATCAGAGACATAAGCTTCAGAACACTTTACACTTTATTCCTTTTGTCTTCAAGAATAACCCCTTGATCTGAATGTGTTTTATTTTAAAATGAATCTCTGTAGGGAGAGAAATCCATATTCTTCCATTATTAGTAAGAGTGCATGTGTTTGGTGTTATTTAAAGAGGTAAATTATTAAACTTCCTTCGAAGATTTATTCCTCTGTATTACCAACTGAATGTGTTCATTCATTGTTGGATCTTCACTGGATTTTTTATATAACAAGCCAACAGTGATGTTTATTAGACAAATCTGGATTGATTTTTTTTACTTAACACCTGATACAGGTAATGTCTTTAATTGACTTTTGGTAAATGGGAAACATATCTTTATTTTAAGTTGGACTCATGGAGTATGTGTGCCATAACAGATTTTGTATTCAGTAATCTTGAAACAACTTTGAGCAGAAACTTGAAGGAAAGCAGAAATGCCACTCAAAGCTATTGTCATTTGTAGCCAGATTCTTGGCTGGTGTCAGATGTTTGGCTACAATATAGAAGTATTCCTTTTGGCAACTATCATTGAAGTCCAATTGCAATTTGCCTGTGATGCTGAGGAAGAGGCAAGTGCATACATTTACACTCAGCTGCAGCTACAAGTGTAAACACTTATTTCCACCTCCTTCAAATGAGTGTCCAGTTCCAAAAGGTGTGAGCCTGTCCAATCTTACATTTCAGATTGGATCGCCTGAGGCAGGAGTTAAATGAGAAGCAAACTCAGGAACAGCGAATGGAATTCTTGGAACACCTGATCCTGAGGAAAATGGGGAAATCAGGAAAAATGCTGAGGTCAGAGAGGAAGGTAAATTAGTAAACATGTATTTTCAGTGATTTGAGTAAAACACATCGAAGGCTGCTATTCAGCCAGATCAAATGCTGCTTTTGTCACATTGGACAGAAGGTGAACCTTGTCTGTTCGTTATGCTCCAGCCCCGACTTTAATCATTTGGGCTGGCAGGGGGTGCAAGGAGGTCAGATATCCTGTGGGTGTTGCCAACAAAAGTAGGTTTGTTCAGGAGTTTCCAGAAGTCAAGATTGAATGTTCAGGATCCTGCTATCAGTAACTGGCAGGAAAAGCATTGAGATTGTCATCAATAACCTTCTCACTGACACTCAGTTTGGGTTCCAGCAATACTTTCAGTTCTAGGCTTCATTCCAGCCTTTGCTGAAGCATGGATAGGTTCCAGAGCTGAGGCAAGATTGGTGGTGCTGCATGTCAAGGGTAGCATCTTACCGAATGTGGCATCAAGGAGCCCAAGCAAAGCTGAAGTCAGTAGGAACCAGAGGAAAACTGCCCACTGATGGGAGGGTTGCATAGTATAAAGGAAGATGATTGTGGTTGCTGGGGAATAATCACCTCAGTCAGGGTGGCACGGTGGCTCAGCGGTAACACTGCTGCTTCACAGTACCAGGGTTCCAGGTTCGATTCCAGCCTCGGGTGACTGACTATGTGGAATTTGCACATTCTCCCTGTGTCTGCGTGGGTTTGCTCCAGTTTCCTCCCACAGTCCAAAGATGTGCAGGTCAGGTGAATTGGCCATGCTAAATTGCCCATAGCGTTAGGTGCATTAGTCAGAGGGAAATGGGTCTGGGTGGGTTACTCTTTGGAGGGTCGGTGTGGACTTGTTGGGCTGAAGGGCCTGTTTCCACACTGTAGAGAATCTAATCAGTCCCTGGGCACCGTGCAGGAATTCTCAGGGTAAGTATTCTTAATGAACCTGTCTCAGGATGTTATTAAACAGCTCTTGAACAATTGAGAGTTAGACGTACTTACGTTAGAGATGTGCAATAAAATCTCTGGATATTTTCTGGTTTGATATTTTCTAATCATGCAGTGGGACTTGAACCCATGTCGCCTGGCTCAGAGGTAGAGACACTACCAGTGCACAAGGGCGCCTCTCTGGACAGGCTTGTGGTCCAGGCTTGACCACTTTCAGCTGTTTCATTAAGCCATGTTCCCACTAATATAATAAGATGGGATGTGAATGTCCGCTGATTGCCTAATGTTTAGCACCATTCACAGTTCCTCAGAAAATACAGTAGCCTATGTCCATATGCAGCAAGACTGGGACAACATTCAACATGCACTGATAAGTGAAAAGCAACATTTCTGCCACGCAAATGATGGGAAATGACCATTTCCAACAAGTGAGAGTGAAGACATCTCCCCATGTTTGTAATGGCAATATCTACACTGAATCCCTCATGAACAACACCTTGGAGGTCACTGTCGACCAGAAACTGAACTGGATCAGACAAATAAATATTATGGCTACAAGCGAATACAGAAGCTGGAAATTCTGTGCTAATTAACTCACCCCTGACTCCCCAAAGTCTGTCCACTATCTACAGGGCAAGAGAAGTATGGTGGAATACTCACCATTTGCCTGGATAAGTGCAACAACATTGAAGGGACTTGGTGTCAGCCAGCACAAAACAAATCCAATCAACAGGTACAATATCCACCATCTTAAAGCATTAAATTCCTCATTCACCAGTACTCAATAGTAGCCAATGTGTATAAAGATGTGTTGCAACAACGCAACAAAACTCCTTTGACTTCCAAACCAGAAAATGTTGGGAGAAACTTAGCAGGTCTGGCAGCATCAGTGGAGCTAGAAACAGAATTAAAGCTTTGAGTCTGATAGGACCCTTCCTCAGAACTGAATGTCACTGGAAAATACTGCTTTATCTGTTGTTCACAGAGGTGAAGGAGGAAGGAATGGAACAGATGCTGTGGGACCCAGAACAGAACGCAAAAAGAGTCTATTGGTGGGAAAGGAAGGATAGAGAGGTAAAAGAGATGGAAATGATAAGTGTGAGAGGAGAAAATGGGTCAGCTCTGCTGAGAGCAAAGTCATTAAGGTCCAGACAGGGGAGGGGGAAATAACCAAAATGGAGGACAGAGGTCATGTTCTGAAGATGTTGAAATCGATGTTAAGTCCTAAAGGCTATATAGTTCCTGAGTGAAAAATGAGGCATTGTTCCTCCAGCTTGCATTAAACTTCACTGGAACATTGCAACAGGCTTGGGACAGAAAAATTAGCCTGCGAGAAAGATGGCACATTGACATGGCAAATAACTGAAAGGTCTGGGTCATTCCTATGGACAGAGAGGAGGTGTTCCCCAGAACAGTGAGCCAGTCTGCATTAGGCCTTGCCATTATTAAAGGTGATTGCGTTGTGAGCAGTTACTATAGTCGACTGGATTGGAAGAAGCACAAGTAAGATGTTGTTTTACTTGAAAGGTCTGATTTGGGGGCTTGAACAGTGAGGAGGGCAGAGGTGAATGGGCAAGTGTTACACATTCTGTGTTTGCATGGGAAGCTGTCATAGGGGAGTGAGGAATTGTTGGAGATCAAGGAGAACTGAATCAGTGTCACAGAGGGTATGGTCCCTGCGGAATGCTGATAGTTAAGGGGACAGCAAGATGTGTTTGATGGGTAAACATGCTTGAGGTCACAGAAATGGTGGAAGGTGATCCTTTGAATGCAGAGACAGGTGGAGTGGTAGATTAGGACAAAGGAAACACTATCTGAATTCGAGGAGGGAGAGGAAGAGGTAAGGGCAGAGAGCAAGAAATAGGTCAGACAGAGCTGAGGGCCTTGTCACCTCTGATGGGGAATAATTCTCAGTTGTTATAGAGATAGAGTCATACAGCACAGAAACAGACCCTTCAATCCAGCCAGTCCATACCAACCATGTTCCTAACCTAAACTATTCCCACCAGCTTGCACTTGGCCCATCTGCTTCCAAACTTTCCTAATTGTGAAGTTATCCAAATGTCTTTTAAATCTTTCACTGGATTTTCATTTCACACATGAACCATGCTCTTGTTCCTCGTGTCCTTATTAAATCTTTCTCCTTTCACTTTAAAAATATAACACCTGGTTTTGAACTCTAGGGAAGAGACCCTCACCATTCACATTATCTATGCCCCTCGTGATGTTATAAACCTCAATAAGGTCACCCGTCAACCTGCTACACTGCAGTGAAAGAAGTCCCAGTCCTTCCAGTCTATTTTGTAACTCAGACCTTAAAGGAGGACGCATCAGAGGCAGCCCAGTAGAAAGTGGCATCGACAGAACAAACGTGACAGAGATGGCGAAGCTGGGAGAATGGAAATGAGTACTCACAGGAAGCAAGCCGTGAGGAAGTGCAGTCAAAATCTGTGACCTCTGCAACTGTAGGAGGACAGAGGCATCAGATGCAGGGAGATACCAAACTCTTCGAATTCCCATCCTATAAATGTCAGAACAATTTAATTTAGAAATCCTTTTCTGCAGTTGAATTGTCACTGAGTCAATGTCCTGAAACCCATCACCTTCGTGGACCTTCCTCAGACAGATTGCAGCGAGTTAAAGAGGTAGCTCACCACCACTACAGGACGATGAGGGACTGGCAATAAATACTGCCCTTGCCAGTGACGCTGCCATCCCATGGGAGCAACAATTAAATAGTGAATGACAGGCTGGATACAAATAAAGATTACAATTTCAAACCATGAGTGGAAGGCAGCAAGAAAACAGTATAATCTACAGTTAGTTCCACAATTAAAATTGTTCTCTGCCTGGACACAAATCTCAGTACCACCAGTTTGTTCCACTGATGTAGATCACTTCAGATAAATGTAAACAATGTTGTTAATGGTTTGAAGGCCATTCTATGATTTGGTGGTATCTTACGTTGCACTATACTTGACTGGCTCAGAATCCCCAGCTACAGACTGCTGAACCTCTCTATCCATGGAATCAATGCTGTGTCTGGGAAATGGGAGACTTGCTGGCTCCTGTCCCAGTGACACATTCATTTGAGACTCTCAGTGTCAGATTCCCATTCTGCTGGAAAAGTTGTTGCAGCAGGTTGTAACGTGGGCGTGTCAGGTCCATGTGACTGTTGAGGGTACCGCGTCTTCACAGCTCACCTCGCAGACTCAACGACATTCATAAAATCCTATCTCGACAACTGTGGCTCAATGAGGGATGAAGCAGCAGCCTCCAGCTCACGCATCCTCCCAACACTACTCAGTGTGACAAGGCTATCAAGTTGGTAAGGAGGTGGAGACTGCTATTAGAACAGACCATTCCAAAGCTTGGAGGCCTCAGCCTTCATTGTAAGTGGTGATTGGTTTCGGAAACCTGGTGCCCAGGGATTCTTACACTTGGGTCCTGGCTCTGGGTGATGAATGGTTGGCCAGAATGGAAAATGCAGTCAGTCTCTGGATTGTTCTCTGAGGAATCTGTATCTCTGCCACTGTGACACTGGGAAGTTAAATATAAGGCAGGCATTGGGCTCTATGTCCCTCTTTGTGCCAGGCTCTCCTTGGATCTAGTGGGAAAAGCAAGGGAATGTTGAACTTGGGTTTTAACAGGCAGGGGCAGGAGAGAGTGGGAGCTCACCATTGCTGACAGCTCATCATTCCCACCAGTTCATCCCAGATTTACATGGTGCCCTTTTGACCCACACCTTAGTCAGACACCCAGTGCCAAGGAACCTATTGGCAGTGATAGGAAAACAGTTCTCTACCAGGATTAGCTGCATCAGGTATAAAATATGGAGTGTTACCCTCCCATTTTAACCTTAAAGGCATTGTCACTTAGAATACAAACTCTTAGTGCAACCCCAATATCTGCAAAGCAGTGACAAAGGCTATTATTTCAGGTTTACAATCTGAGTCGGCTGCATTCTGCCTCACTGTTCTGGGGAAAGGCTGTGAGTTTGAAATGTTTGTGCCCGCGATGATTTAACAACACCTACCAGGGCACTCAGACTGAGAATGGAAAGGGAACCAGTTTGACTTGGCAAAGGGTTCTGTGAATGAGTCAAAGTCCATACAATGGATTTCAATTTTCTTCAGGAGAACACTGAAGATCAAGTCTCTGTGAAGATTCTTAACACTGTCTTTCATTTCACAGGGAACTGTCTGGAGTAGTTTAACAGAAAGAAAAGCATCTATTTCTATTATACCAAAACCAGCCGATCTAACAGGTAGTGGAGGCATCGCTTTGGAAGAACAAGTGAACGGTACAGTGTCAGCGGCTGTTGAGTCATGAGACCATAGTTATAATGGAGAAGGTTATAAAAGAGCTCGGCAGTTGCTAAGCAATGTAAACATAAACACAAATGTAAGGTACAGAGCTCAGTTTGTATTTCAATCAGCATCTCTTACAAGCCGATAAAGTCTTTGGCAGGAGAGCACTGTTGGATCCCATTATGTCTCCAATCCTCCCCTCAACTGCTCCATTCCCTCTCAACCATTTTCTCCCTTCCCTATTTTTATCTCTCTCCAACTCTCTCTTTCTCTCCTCTCCCTTACAATCTTCTTCCTTTCTCCATCCTCATTCTTGTTCCTCTATCCCCTCTTCTTCTCTCCTCCCTTCCTTGTCCCTTCCTCATCCCTTTCCCTCCCTCTATACCTTCCTCACCAATTCTTCTTCCTGCATCGCTATCTCTTGGTCTATCTGCCTCTCATCTTCCCCTCTCTCTCCCTGTCCTGTCCTTATCTTTCTCTACCTTTCTTCCACAGCTTCCTCTTTCTCTTCCTTTTCCTCCTATCCATAGCATTTCCCTCTCTCTTTGTCATACTACTCCTTTCTCTTCTAGTCCTCTCCTTCCTCCTCCCTCCTTTTCTCCTTACACAATCTGTAGACACAATGTCACTTCTTTATGAAGGATTTTTGTTTTCCTTTTTGTTGAGGCCTGTCCTTATTTGGAACTGGATTAAGAATGGCCACCTCTAGAAAGACACCACATTCCCTTTGAGAGGTCCAAAAGCTTTTGGTCATATCATTCACACCCACAAGCTATTCAGCTACCTAGGAGCCAACCACATATTTTATGGCAGGAAGAAGGACTTTGTCACTGATAACTGGTGACAGGATCAATCAGCGACTTGTCGCCAGCCGAATCTCACTTTATACACACAACCTGGGTCCAGTTAGTCTGCAACTCACCTTCCCCACTGGCTAACCAGGTTTAGAATAAATGCTGGTAACTTACTTTTGAAAAGTACAGTAATCTATCTATAATCCTTGTTTTTTTTTTAAATAGTGCCCTTTCATAATTTTATTCTACTTTCAAAAATAGAGAAAAAGAAAAATATACAGTCTTTACAATACCGCCTAATTTTCAACTAAAACCTTTCATCTTCCCATTTCTGCAACCCAACTGCTCACATTTTTAAAGTTAAGAAGGGAGAAATTTGAAAGTAGACACAGGCTATTCAGAACTGATGTTAAGAAGTATTTTTTCAAATTTGGAGCCTTGTTCTCCTAAACCACTATTAAGGTTGGGGGTCAATTGAAAATTTCAGAATGGTGTTTGTTGGAGTTCTGTTCAGTCTGGGTATGAAGGCTTACAGAACTGAGATGGGTGGAAGGAGCAGATTATCCATGACTGAACTGAATAAGGGGATAAGCTTGAGGAACTGAAGGACTAACTTCAGCTGTATATTTCAGCAGCACATCTAAAGTTGGGAAAAGTACAAGGTGGGTTTTCCACTGAGCTAACAGTAAGGAAGGGATTTCAAATGGTGTTGGAAGGTCTGTCCAGCAGGATCAGAAGGGAAAGATATGGTGAGGAATTGAGTGAGACTGATTCCCCATGTCACCTTCCAGTTCAGAAACTCCTGGTCAGCTGATGGTCATCACAGAGCCTTGTCATGGTCACTCTCAGTAGACAGTGCTTGTTCAGCTTTTTATTTCCATTGATTCTGATGACAAATGATATTGTCCCAGTTACACTCTATTACTCTGTTCTTTCCCACAGAGCGTCGTTCTCCTGAAGTTGAAGAACAGAAGGTGCACGTTGAGGTATTTAAAACAAGTCACACTCTGTACATGTCTTAGAGTGAGGTTTTTAACAAAACAGGATACACTCACCCCACTGGCAACAGTCTGACCTGTTCTGCTCAGAACAAAAATCACAGATAATTACACACTGCAAAAGACTCCTAAAATCTAAGTTGGACATCCCTTACCCTCCACTCTTCTGACTGTCACTGTCCCCTCCTAAGACTGAATCCCATAGACAATACCCGCCCTCCTGAGATCACACTCAAAGGGATCATTGTGAACCTAGACCTGAATATTGTCAGCAGGCTCTTCAGCTGTGGAGTCCATCATAACCCAAGCGCAAATGAACAACATGTGCTCAGTATGGGGCGCGCTACTTATGAGATTAGGGTTATAGACCAGAGACAGCAAGCACAGCCTTTCTTTACTGAGTTTGACTTACACATTGATAAAGAATCAAATATGCGCTCTATCTAGCTAAGGACTCTGATCTAATCCCATACTATTCTGTTCAGGAAGGTCCTAGTGCCTTGTCTGTGATTTGTTCCAATGCTGTAAAACAGGGAAGGTGTGGGGATGCTAGAACTCCCATCAGTCCGGAGCCAGTGGTAACAAATCAGCCAAGACTCCTGAGATGGCCTGTGAGTATGTGTTTGCTTGAATACTCCTCCTGTTGAGCAAGCACCATTCCAGACTCAAAATCGAAGCTGGCACTCCTGTGCACTGTTGTGGGAGTGAGCATTGTCAGGGGGTCCTGGAAAGGACCCATTTGTCCTCATGTAGACAGAAAAGATCTCGTGGATCCTTGTTGAAGAACAGCAGGGAGTTTTCTCTAGTGTCTTGGCCAACATTTATTCTTCACCAAACATTATTGGAATAAATCTCCTGGTGATGTTTACATTAATTGTGTGGGGCTTTCCTGGGCTTTTGATTGTTGTGTTTGGAAGAGTGGCTATACTTCAAAGTTATTTAATTGAGTGTAAATCACTTTAGGACATTCTGAATTTACCAAAGGTGCTGTATAAATTTAAGTGTTTCTTTACACATAGGCACAATGCCAGTGCCACTTCAGTGATTGGGATTTCCAGTTCAGTTCAGCGAAAGGTTTTCTCGCACCATTCCTCATGTGAATTAACTTCACAATCCTCATTTCAGGGCTGTCCATTATCTCATGCCCACATTCTCCATCTACATGGCTTCATCCACACCATTATACATGGTGCACAGGAGATGGGGAAATATTTGTTCAGTTTGAAAACTTGGGATCATTCTATTATCTAAACTTCCCATATAGCTACTTCTGAACAGCGAACAAATAATTTTGTTTCTACATCCACCTTCCAGGTTTTAAAGCAAAACTCATGATGTAACCTGAGATCTAGTTTAGTTTGTGTATCTTCCTGGTCACATGTCTTCAGGAAGAGTCTTACTCAATGCATTAAAAATGTCTGCTTCCATGCTTCCAGCAGCTCACCTACAGTTTGATTTCCCTTTCTAATTAACGGCACCCAGGTTTAATTACTCACACACGCACAATAAATACCAGACATACATCATCAAAAATTGAACAGTTGAACCACTGTAACTGATGCTCCTCATGAGTGAGTGCGTGCAAACTCTGAGAATCTAAGATGACTGTAAAATATCTCTCCAATGAGACAGGCGGCTGATGGACCTACAGAAAGACTTAGGCAATGCTTGCTGGATAGTTTCTCCTGCCTCTGCAGTATCTTCTCGCAGACAAGGAGTATGCAACCACTCTCCGGAAATGCTCTGAAGGTGAATGTAATGTGTGCAGTAGGATTCTCCTCGATTTCTGACTGACATTTTTGCTCCTGCTCTTGCAGCAAACAGTCTCCAGCCCCTTAAAAGTGCAAAGCTCTCCAGACCAGATGACAGCCAGGCCAAGCACCCACAGAGGCTCACTATTCACAATTGTAAGTTTGCAGCCAATTCTCCACGTGGAGGCAACGAGAGCAGAAGGACTTGTAATATGCAAAATGGGCTGGATGTAATATTCACTGACTGATTAGATAGCTATTTTTTAGATGTTTATAATTAATGTGGATCCAGCTGCACCTTATCGTGTGCAAGAGGGACAAGAGAAAGGCAATGCATTTCACTGTACCCAAAGAGGAAATGGCAGCTAGAAATATGCGCATCATGCAAGGTCGTCCCCAGTGCCTCCCATCCATTAGTTGGTCAACTGTGCCTCACTCCAATCTGATGCAGTTGGTGGCAAATACCTTAAATGCCCCACATCCCATTCTCTGAAATTCTTATCCAGCAGCCACGTTGTCTATCGACAAAACTCAATATAGTTCTGTTCAGCATCCCCCGGGAGTCAGAAATTGAATATATCTAGCCTGGGGCTTTAGGAAAGGGGGTGAAATTAGGATGGGAACTCATAAATCATGGAGGTGGACACAGTTATGCTAGTTGAGATTGGATTAAAACTGACAGAGGGGGAAAGGTGTGGGAGCAGTGAATACTTCCTTTTCCTCCTGACCCACAAACACATTATGTGATTTCCTTTTTACTTTATACATACCTCACCTGAGCTGATGAGTGAAAGTGGATGGGAGAAATCAAATCTTGACATTGGGAAAGTATCGAGTAAAGTTGTGCTGGTTTATTTTGCAGGGAGGAGGGTGAGTCAGGGTGCTGGGTCAGGGAGTTAGAGCAGGTTTTAATCCTCAAACATCTCCTGGATAACCATCCAGCTATATGAGTTAGAAACCCCCTCTCAAGTCTCTGGTAATCACTCAGAGCTGGAGGCTTGTCTTGGAGGGATTTGCACACTGGGTAATAAAGTTATACGGTCATAGAACTGTACAGTATGGAAACAGATCCTTCATGGTCCATGCTGACCAGATATGCTAAATTAATCTCGTCCAACTTGCCAGCACTTGCCCCATATCCCTCTAAACCCTTCCTATTCATATACCCATCCAGATGCCTTTTAAATGTTGTAATTGTACCAGCTTCCACCACTTCCACTGGCAGTTCATTCCACGCACATACTCCCCACTGCATAAAAATGCTGCCTCTTAGGTCCCTTTCAAATCTTTTCCCTCTCACCCTAAACCTATGCCCTCTAGTCTTGGGCACCCCCTCCCCAGGGAAAAGACGTTGTCTGTTTACCCTATCCATGCCCCTCATGATTTTATAAACTTCTACAAGGTCACCCCTCACCCTCCAATGCTCCAGGGAATACAGCTCCAGCCTATTCAACTTCTCCCTGTAGCTCATACCCTCCAACCCTGGCAGCATCCTCATAAATCTTTTCTGAACCCTTTCAAGTTTCACAACATCCTTCCTGTAGCAGAGAAACCAGAATTGCATGCAGAATTCCAACAGTGGTCTAAACAATGTCCTGTACAGCCACAAGATGACCTCCCAACTCCTGTATTCAATGTACTGACCAATAAATGAAAGCATACTATCCTATCTACCTGCATCTCTACTTTTAAGGAACTATGAACCTGCACTCCAAGGTCTCTTTGCTCAACAACACTCCCCAAGACCTTATCATTAGGTGTATAAGTTCTCCCCTGATTTGCCTTTCCAAAATGCAGCACCTCATATTTATCTGAATTAAACTCCATCTGCCACTTCTCAGCCCATTGGTCCATCTGATCAAGGTCTGAGGTAACTTTCTTTGCTGTCCACTACACCTCCAATTTTGGTATCATCTGCAAACTTACCAACTATACCTCCTCTGTTCACATCCAAATCATTCATATAAATGACGAAAAGCAGTGGACCCAACACCAAGTTTTGTGGCACACCACAGGTCACAGGCCTCCAGTCTGAAAAGCAATCCTACACCACCACCCTCTGTCTTCTACCTTCGAACCAGTTCAGTGACCTAATGGCCAGTTCTCCCTCTATTCCATCTGATCTAACTTTGCTAACCAGCGTCCCATGAGGTACCTTGTCGAATGCCTTTCTGAAGTCCAAATAGACCATATGCAGCACTCTGCCCTCATCAATCCTCTTCATTACTTCTTCAAAAAACTCAATCATTTAGAGTGTGAGACACAATTAGATTAAATTACATGGAATCCAGGGGGAGCTGACAAGTTGGAGACACAGTTGGCTTCATAGTAAGAAGCAGAGGGTAATAGTGGAAGGATGCTTGTTGGACTGGAGGCCTGTGACTAGTGGAGTGCCTCAGGGGTTGGTGCTGGGCCCATTGCTGTTTATTATTTATATCAACGATTTGGATGAGAATGTACAAGGCATGATTAGGAAGTTTGCTAATGACACTAAAATAGGCAGCATTGTGGACAGTGAGGAAGATTATCAGAAATTGCAGCAGGACCTTGACCAGCTGGGGAAGTGGATCGAGAAATGGCAAATGGAGTTTAATATAGATAAATGTGAGGTCTTGCATTTTGGAGAATCAAATCAAGGTAGGAGTTTCATGGTGAAACTCCTAGGGTCTTAAGGAGTGTAGTGGAACAGAAGGACCTTGGAGTTCAGGTTCACAGTTCTCTGAAAATGGAGTCCCAGGTAGACAGGGCAGTGAAGAAGGCTTTTGGCACACTGGCCTTGATCAATCAGGGCATTGAGTGTAGAAGTTGGGAAGTTATATTGCAGTTGTACAGGATGTTTTGAGGTTGCACTTGGAGTATTGTGTTCACTTTTGGTCACCTTGCTATCAGAAGAATGTTATTAAACTGGAAAGAGTGCAGAAGAAATTTTCAAAGATGTTGCCAAGACTCAAAAGTCAGAGATACAGGGAGTGGTTGGACAAGTGAGGACTTTTTTTCTACAGCATAGGAGACTGAGCGGTGATGTTATAGAAGTGTATAATATCATTAGAGGCATGGATGATATGAATGCACTCAGTCTTTTTCCCAGGGTTGGGGAATCGAGGACTAGAGGGCATCAGTTTAAGGCGAGAGGAGAAAGGATAAAAGGGAACCTGAGGGGCAACAGAGCCTAGCAGGGAAGACAGTAGAGCAAAAATGGCAGGAGTTTGTAGGTATAATTGAGGACACTGTACAGAGGTTCATCCCCAAGAAAAGAAAGATTTCCAGCCGTGGCTGACAAAGGAAGTCAGGAAATGTATCAAAGAAAAAGAGATCCTATAAAGTGGCCAAGAGCATTGGGAAATCAGAAGATTGGGAAGGCTACAAAAACAAACAGAGGATAACAAAGAGAGAAATAAGGAAGGAGAGGATCAAATATGAAGGTAGGCAAGCCAGTAATATTAGAAATGATAGTAAAAGTTTCTTTCAATACATAAGAAACAAACGAAAGACAAAAGTAGACATTGGGCCACTTCAAACTGATGCTGGAAGACTAGTGATGGGACATAAGGAAATGGCTGGAGAACTTAATAAGTACTTTGCGTCAGTCTTCACAGTGGAAGACATGAGTAATATCCCAACAATTAAAGGGAGTCAGGGGGCCGAGTTGAGTATGGTTGCCATTACAAAAGAGATAGTGCTAGAAAAGCTAAATGGACTCAAAATTGACAAATCTCCTGGCCCCGATGGGCTACATCCTAGAGTTCTGAGGGAGGTGGCTGAGGAAATAGTGGAGGCGTTGGTTAAGATCTTTCAAAAGTCACTGGAGTCAGGGAAAGTCCCGGATGATTGGAAGATCGCTGTTGTAACCCCCTTGTTCAAGAAAGGATCAAGACAAAATATGGAAAATTATAGGCCAATTAGCCTAACCTTGGTTGCTGATAAAATTCTAGAATCCATCGTCAAGGATGAGGTTTCTAAATTCTTGGAAAAGCAGGATCGGATTAGAACAAGTCAACATGGATTTAGTAAGGGAAGTCATGCCTGACAAACCTGTTAGAATTCTTTGAAGAGGTGACAAGTAGGTTAGACCAGGGAAACCCAGTGGATGTGGTCTATCTGGACTTCCAAAAGGCCTTTGATAAGGTGCCACATGGGAGGCTGCTGAGTAAGGTGAGGGCCAATGGTGTTTGAGGTGAGCTACTGGCATGGATTGAGGATTGGCTGTCTGACAGAAGGCAGAGAGTTGGGAAAAAAGGTTCTTTTTCAGAATGGCAGCCGGTGACAAGCGGTGTCCCGCAGGGTTCAGTGTTGGGGCCGCAGCTGTTCACGTTATATATTAATGATCTGGATGAAGGGACTGGAGGCATTCTAGCGAAGTTTGCCGATGATACGAAGTTAGGTGGACAGGCAAGTAGTACTGAGGAAGTGGGGTGGCTGCAGAAGGATCTAGACAGTTTGGAGGAGTGGTCCAGGAAATGACGATGAAATTCAATGTGAGCAAATGCGAGGTCTTGCACTTTGGAAAAATGAATACAAGCATGGACTACTTTCTAAATGGTGAGAAAATTCATAAAGCCAAAGTACTAAGGGATCTGGGAGCGCTAGTCGAGGATTCTCTAAAGGTAAACATGCAGGTTGAATCCGTGATTAAGAAAGCGAATGCAATGTTGTCATTTATCTCAAGAGGGTTGGAATATAAAAGCAGCAATGTGCTACTGAGCCTTTATAAAACTCTGGTTAGGCCCCATTTGGAGTACTGTGTCCAGCTTTAGGCCCCACACCTCAGGAAGGACATACTGACACTGGAGCGTGTCCAGCAGAGATTCACATGGATCATCCCTGGAATGGCAGGTCTAACATATGAGGAACAGCTGAGGATCCTGGGATTGTATTCATTGGAGTTTAGAAGTTTAAGGGGCGATCTAATAGAAACTTACAAGATAATACATGGCTTGGAAACGGGGAATGCTAAGAAATTGTTTCCGTTAGGCGAGGAGACTAGGATCCATGGACACAGCCTTAGAATTAGAGAGGGTAAATTCAGAACAGAAATGCGGAGACATTTCTTCAGCCAGAGAGTGGTGGGCCTGTGGAATTCATTGCTGCGGAGTGCAGTGGAGGCCGGGACGCTAAATGTCTTCAAGGCCGAGATTGATAAATTCTTGATGTCACAAGGAATTAAGGACTACGGGGAGAATGCGGGTAAGTGGAGTTGAAATGCCCATCAGCCATGATTGAATGGCGGAGTGGACTTGATGGGCCGAATGGCCTTATTTCCACTCCTATGTCTTATGGTTTAACATTTTTTACACAGAGGGTGGTACGCATATGGAATAAGCTGCCAGTGGAATTGGATGTGGCATTAATCACATTAACAACATTTAAAAGGCATTTGGACAAATACATGGATAGGAAAGGATTAGAAAGATACGGGCCAAGGGCAGGGAAGTGTGGTTAGTGTGGACAGACATTTTGGTTGGTATGGACCAGTTTGGGTCAAAGTGCCTGTCTCCGTGCTGTCGGACTATGCCTATGACTCTATGATCTGATCAGGTCCTGGGGATTTATCCACCTTTATGCATTCTAAGACTTCCAGCACCTCCTCCTCTGTGGTATGGACATTTTTCAAGATGTCGCTATTTATTTCCCCATATTCTCTATCTTCTGTATCCTTCTCCACAGTAAACACTGATGCAAAATATTTGTTTAATATTTTCCCCAAATCCTGCGTTTCCACATATAGGTGGCCTTGCAGATCTTTAAGGAATCTTATTCTCTCCCCACTTACCCTTTTGTCCTTAATGTATTTGTAGAATCCCATTGGATTCTCCTTAATCCTGTTTGCCAAAGCTATTTCATGTCCCTTCCTGATTGCTTTCTTAAGTAGTTGTGCATTATTAGCTGTTAGCTGGTAACAACATGCGTTTATTCTCATCCATTTTTTATTGAAGAACATTATAAAGGGTAAACCTAGGAATACTGGAAGTGCTGCATTATTTGAACCCACATTACTTTCTGAATCAGTGGATTTTGTGAGTCTGGCCATTTCAAATCATATTAGTGCCTGGGATTGAGATCCCTCGGCTGATTAAGGCACTGATCTGGATAGGTCAATGTGAATGTTCATCTGTACCTGTGACTAATGTTGACTTTTTCTCTTCCAGATTTCACCCTTCTCTGCCCCGGCTGTTACACTTTCAGAGGAACCTCAGGAAAGCAAATATTTCAAGTCGATGAATTTTGCCTCAATTGTCACTTTATACAAGCCATTTCTAAGATTCCTGGTATGAAGAATTCTGTTGGGATGCACTGCAAACGCTGATAGATGATCATTTTGTAGCTAAATTATTGTAGAGATACTGTCAGCTGAAACCTCCTGTTTAGCTTTTGTCAACACAGAACCAAGTTTTCAAGATTTGGGTAAATGGCTTTGCATTACACATTCCCCTCAGTAAGATGTTTGGATTTCTCAGCTTGATTGTGAATGTCTCCTGCCTGGTTGTCAGACTAATCCAACTGAATAAAAGAATTTCAAGAGATTGGAATCTACAGGCACTTTATCGACAAGTGGGAGTGCAAACTGGATGGTTGGTCCGATGCATTTAATTACAAAGAAGGAAGGAGGTGGATGTGATGGGAGAGGTAGGAGACAGAGAAAGATGAACTTGATACACGAGGCCAGTGAGATGAGAAGTTGAGAACAGAAATCAACCCTTCAGCTCGTCGAGACTGTTTTATCATAAATGTGGAACATGATTGACCTGATCCTTAACTCCATCCAGCCATCTTTGTTCCATAATCCACTCCATACCATTGCATAGCATGTCTGTTCAACTCAGTTTTGAAGTATTCAACTTTACTTTATTCATTCATTGGATTTGGGCTTTGTTGGCAAGGCTGGTGAGTTCATTGACTCTTGACATGAGCAGCGTTTTCTTGTGGGTATGAGAGTTTCAGATTTCCACTTCCTTTTGTGTGGAGAAATGCTACCTGACATCACCCTCATTTTAAGATTATGCACCTTGACTAGTCTTCACCAGCAGTGAAAATAGCTTTGTTCTACCAAGCGTATCAAAAGTTTTAGTCAACTGGGACACCTCAGTAAGAACTTCTTGCACTTCGGCATCGAAGGGAATGCAAACCTGCAGCCTGAAAACATCCTTTCTCTGGGTCCAAAGGTCCTGGCCCAGATGCCAAAGGCACACAACAACTTGGAAAGAATCCCACTTAATGTGAGACAACTTCACTACGCTACTAAGAAAGAATACATACTCAGAATGGCATTGGTTGCTTAAAAGTCCGACAAACCAAGGTCTCCCTAAGGTAGTCAATCCATCAAAAGACCTCAGTGCAATTTCAAAGCAAGAGATGAAACTGCTCTACCCAGCTGCCGGAGCGAATCCTTTTCTTCTTCCTCCAGGATTTTTATTCCTCTTTCTCTCATTCTGTCCATGCCATATTACCTGTCTTTGGTACACATAATTGGTTTTTGGTGACATCCATGCTCCATTTGCAGCCATCTCCAGATGTGTTCATTGCAGGTCTCTCTTCAAGCTTATACTTGAAGAAACACAGGTGGCTTTATAGGGTTTTATCTCCAACTCCCTTGTCTTTCTGGTCACAGAAACAGCATGCGACAGTTCCCCAATGAAGATCCAACAGAGTTATTTTAAAACTACTTTGTGAACTTTGGCAAAAATGTTCACCTTAACCAATATCTTCCCATTCTGCCTTCCTGTTGTCAAACCCACGGCCCATTCTTCTGTCAGGACTAGCAGCTTCTTTGTGGGTCCACCAATGAGACCAACTCCTCACTCATGGAGCTTCAGCACAACTAGTTTGCATTTAGCATTAAGAAAGGAATAAATACTTGTTACATAATTCAAAGTGATTCACAAAATACAAGAGTAAACAGTGAATTGGCTTGCAAAGTGCATCCGTGTGTACATGTATTGGCTAACATTGGTCTAAGCAATCTGACTCCAAATCTGATTCTAGTTCCTATTTCATCACTAACCCCCCCCCCCCCCCCCCCCCCCCAGGCATTATGAAGGCCCTAAATAACATTAAGGTCTCTTGATTAATTTGATGCCAGTCAGCAAATGGAATGGATCTTCCACTTGGTGTGACTCAGTCACGTGTGTGTGCAATCTATCGCAAGATCATGGTGCCCCCTGCAACAACAACTTGCATTTATGTGGCACCTTTGACAACTTAATGAACTTTACAAGAACCTGATCAGGGTAAATGTCACTGATCATCACAAGGTTCTTTGGCCATGATCTTGGTCAGCTGTCCAATGAGCTAAGCATTAAAAAGCATTATTTAGGAGAAGAGAGTGGGATGTTTGAGGTTCGGTGAATGATACTTCTGGAAGCCTCCTCACCAGATTCCTTTCCATCTCAGATACAATAATCTATGCTAAGCAGGTGAAGAGATTTACCTGAGCAATGTCTATAAGGTGGAGGTAAGATTGTGATATGAAATAACTGCACAGAGGCTGTTTCACGGTCACCATGCAACCCTTTATTTACATGTGCCCGTTACATAGGCTGTGACCAGCCAGTTCAAATCCAGTCCCTAGACGGAGGACACCTTCTGACTTCCCTGTATATGTCTGTCAGCCAAGGCTCCTTGATTAGGCCAGGTTAACAACCCCAATCAAGGACCTCATTATCAATTAGATCCATCTGGCCATGACTCTCATTACTACATCCTCGGAGTCTCTTTGTTCGGGACTGTCTCAATTTCGAAAGTGATCTAATCTATCTTCCCTCAATCCAAATTGGATGGCCTCACATTCTCCTCCAGTTTTACCCACTCACTTGAGACTCTCAAGGTCTCTCTGCACTCATCCACACTATTTTCAGTGCCATTTATCCTGGATTTCTTAGCTGTTCTCGGACATAACTGCTTTTGAGCTTTTCTTCACAGACGCCAAACACATTTCTTCACTTTCTGGCAGCAGTTAGTTCATGGCCACATTCTGGATCAGTGGTGCTGGAAGAGCACAGCAATTCAGGCAGCATCCGAAAAGCTTCGAAATCGACGTTTCAGGCAAAAGCCCTTCACAGGAATAAAGGCAGAGAGCCTGAAGCGTGGAGACAGACAAGACTCCATAGGATGAAAGTCTGTGCTGACAGCCCACAGAAAGCAGAGGGAATCAATGTGTAGATATGGCATTGGGTCATGGAATGCCATCAAATATCAAGGTGCGATGATTGGATTCTGTTCTGTTGGAAATGGGCATTGCCTGGCCTTGTTGCATGAATGTTACTTGCCACACTTCACCCAAACCTGGTGAAGTGCTTCCAGCACTTGTTGCATTAGAGGAATCATAAATAGTGCTGAACGTTGTGCAAACATCGGTGAACATCCCCACTTCAGACCTTTTTATGGAAGGAAAATCATTGATGAAGCAGCTGAAGATGGTTGGGCCGAGGACACTACCCTGAGGAACTCCTGCCAAGATGTCCCACAAGCATGACCAGCTTCCTGTGTGTCAGGTATGACCCCAACCAGCAAAGAGTTTTCCTCCTTGATTCCCTTTGACTCCAGTTTTACTGGGGCACCTTAATGCCACATTCAGTTAAATGCTTCCTTGGTGTCAAGAGCAAATACTCTCCCCTCACCTCTGGAAATGGCTGCAACCACACTTGGAGTAGTCAGGGTGTTTTCAGCCTAACAATAGACGGAGAAAGATTAACACAATCCAAAATAACATTAATGAATCTGCAGAATGGATGTACAATTGAGAAATCAATTTTAATATAGGTAACTGAGGTTTGATGCATTGTAGTCAGATGAATAAGGAAGCAACATGCTCCCCAGATAAATGTGGTGGAGGTGTATAAATACAGATACATCTTGAAAGGGACTGATAAATAAGACAAATTTCTTTGCAGAGTGAATTTTCATCATCTGGAATGCAGTACTAGAAATGAACAAATACAACAGAAACTTTCAAAATGGAATTGACTGTACATTGAAAGTGAAACTTATACTTGGCTGTGGGGCAGGAACAGAGTGTGGGACTGATCAGCGAGATTGATCAAAATGATTGTGCAGGAATGATGGGCTGAATGGCCTCATGTGCTATATGATTCTATGAAATCAGAACTGACCAAATCCAGTGCTCTGGACCATTTCCTGCAGCCTCCTGCCTGTGGGTGATTTTTAACTGTTGTGTAAAAGACCAAGATTGTCAATTAAACAGGAACATCAGCAAACTGTTTTTTACTTACAAACCTGCATCATCACTAGCTGTATTCCAATTTCTTTTTCTCTTCAGAATTCAATTCAAAGATTTTCTCAGAGAATGCGGAAGTTGGAGGTGCCATCGTCTGAGACATCAGAAATGGATAACTCTCAAATAGAATCCATTAACACTACACCACAATCAACAAGAATGCCTTCACTGAGCCAAGAACAGGATCAGGAAAGCGTAGACTTTTCAAGATACCTTCAAAACATAGTAAGTCCACAGCCAGCTGCAAACCTATAGTGATATTCAAGCAATTTGTGTTGAAATGATTTGGTGGTTTTTGCTGAACAAACAATGATGGAGGGGAACATTTTCTCTCTAATGATATCTACCCAAGCTTGCTTGGACATCCTGAGTCACCAAGACCTCTCCATCTGTTTGCAGAGGTTATGAACTAATCAGGATGCCTTATCCAGCAACATCAGCCTAAAATATTGATGCCCTTATACAGATTGTATCGGAGATGAAGCACGTTCCTGACTCCCCAGCATAAAGGTCGATCACAAACTCTGCGTGAACTCATAATGATGGAGCTGGTTAGCTCAGTTGGCTGGCTGACTGGTTTGTAGATGCAGAGTGATGTTAATGTCCTGCATTGGCTAGGGGTACTGTGAGGGTAAACCACTACCAGTCATTCCTCATGAAAGTAATGGTTGATTTACCTTTACCTTCAAAATTTCCATGTCAGTAATCTCTCATTTGGAAATGGAATAGGAGGTGAAAGTCTGGCAATGTGTGTTATTATTATTATACAATACTCATTGAGAAGAGCATTTACCAGACCTGTTGGTGATGGAGCCAACAGAGTCATGGCAGTAGAGGAATCTCTTTAGGAACTGTCTCCCCAGGAGACATGAGGCAAATAAAGCACAAGTCGCTGGCCTGAAGGCAGAGACTATAACTTGATGAGCACCACTTGCATTAAGCATTGCTCTTTGGAGTGACTCCCATGATAACTATTTGCCATTGCCGTGTATTGGAAGGATTTACAGGTTAATAACCAGCCTCCTTGACCACATTATGGGTACGCCTTCCATAGCCATCAAGTTGAAATGTGAAACTCAAGCCCACAGTTGGTAGGGTTGCTACCCATTCCACCACAAGACCTCCTCAGTAGAATGTCCTGAATATCTTTAAACAAGCAAAGAGCAGGCAGCAGAGCACGCACGAATCAAAACATCATTCAGGGACATTGTGTATGGTGGGCTCAAAGATTCTTAAAGTTGGAGCATTCCGTTCAGCAATTACTGTGGACTCTGCAACACAGGCAGTTTATGATCAGCAGTGGTTTGTCAGTGAGCAGTCTAAGATAACTGTTAATGGATTGATCTCACCAGATTTACCTTGTGGTCATGGGCACTGCAGAGAAAGGGGATGAGGGGTTAGTGAGTGGCCAAGAAACCCAGATTTAGTCAGCAGCATTTCACCCTCTCTTTAACTTTTACCGAAACGGAGTGAAAGTTCCAGAGACAGTGCCAGAGGAACATGTGAAGATTTTTATCTGTAATTGTGCCTCATCCTTTGACCCTTTCTGTTGCAGCCTCCCCGTCCGGAGATAGTGAAACCAGAAGAGGACAAGCTGATGAGGGATGTACAGACAGACAGATTAGCATTTAAGTCCAAGAGCTTAACACGTATGGTAAGTCTGAAGCCAACTCGTAAACTGTGCTAAAGAAATTCAAGTTGAAGTCCTGATGGTAGAATTTCTTTAGAAATGATACATATGTGATTATTCACAAGACCAACATCTCACTGTGTGGCCATCTGGTTAGGGACGGTTAATACTTAGAAAGAAATCTGAATACCTCATTCTAATCAATAGAACTACACGACAGGATTTCAGTTTCATTTAAAACAAAACACAAACTTGATTAAGTAAGAAAAAAAAACAAAACAACTTGGTTTGCATTTCTTATTTACCGTCAGAATTCCCTCACAGGACATTTTAGTCTTAAAGTTAAAACAGAAATTGCAGAGAAACTCAGCAGATCTGTGCAGAGAAAGCACTCTCCAGCATCCACTATTCTTTGGGTAAATGTAGTCTTAACGTTATTTACTCGTGCAGGGGCAGCGCAGGTATGCCACAGTCAGCTGGAAAATTCTCCCCGGTACTAGCTGTTCTCAGAGGTAAATCTTTTGTTTTCCATCTACTGACTCAGGACATTGTAGTCTCATGTTCTGGTCACTTTTTAATACTTTCAAGCTAATCTGTTGGTTATTTTCTCTCCCCAAGTCTCTGTAGGGATCACTGTAGGCTTTCCCACGAGTTTCAAACAGGGTAGTCTTCTACCATCTGTTCCTTCACGAATTGCAAACTGAGATTGAGCTTCACCCACATTGGCAATACTGATGTCAGGGTTTTACTTTGGCTAATGGTCTTTTACGTTCTTCCCGTCGGGTACACGCCACACAAGGCCTATAGACTACATCTACTGCAGAGTCTTTCAGCAAACACACTGGTAAATTAAAACTAGAAAATCTTTCTGAACTCCACCCATCTCTAAAGTGACATCGCCTGCTGTGGAGCTTTCTCAAACTGACCTTTCGAACAATTATCTCTCACTTACAACTTTGCATCTGATCTAATGAACTAAGTGGGTTTTACAACCTTCCTGAGCTCACCAAATGTTTTTCAAACTAACTTAGCTCCAACTTTCAAAACAAACACATCTCTCTGCAATGTGATGCTTGAGATTTTGTAGGCGTCGTGTTTCTAGCTCTTTAACCTTTTGCTGTTTCAACATTCTACCAGCAAGCATGAGTCACCTTGTGCACTGCCATCTTTCTCTCTCCTAGTGACCTCTAGCGTCCAGTGTTTTACTCACCTTGCTTTTGCAATCTTAATTGGTCAGAACTAAAAATGACTTCATGAACCAAGAACAACTGGGAAAATTCAGGGTGTTGCATACCAATGCATCTGTGTAACTTTTCATTACCAAGGGTGAGATCTGCGGAGTTCTTTTCCTTCAGAACCTTTACTGTTTTCCACTAACAATAGAGTTATTTTGGTTGAAGTGCATTGTGAACAGAACATCATCAAAACATTATGAAGAGTATTTTTAAGATTCAGTTTCATCAATTCTTAAACTAGAGCTTAATTTTCAAAAATGTGGACTTGAGAATCTGCCTTCCCTTAACTTAATCAATTATTGGACTAGAAACTCTCTCGAACTTCTATTACCCCTTGCTAATTCTGTGTGCAATGATTTATTTCAGAATTGGAAAGAGACTGGGAATCTGACAACGAGCACTAATGTGTTGTCCCGTGGTGCTCTGTACAATGTGCAGAGGGTTGTGTGGGGTGTGGTGGGGAGAGGGAAGAGCTGCAGTTGGGTGCTGTATAGTGTGTGCTTCAGCTTTACAAAGAAATTTGCTTCTGAAGGCTGAGATTTAATGTGGCAACATGGCCTCATCCACTGGTTGGAAACTGGAGGGTGATCCCACTAAGGGTGGCAGGCCCTAGAGCACACAACTCCAATTTGTACAGCTCAAGTACCATACTGAGGCAGCATGTCCTATCCTGAAAACCTGCTATTCAGTTAGCTGGCCCCTCAGTCCTCACAGCTCCATTGGGACATCAGTGGGGTTGGTTTTTACTCTGGCTTATTAGGCAGACCCAGAGGACAGTTTGGGGTCAATCACTAGAACACTCTCTGTGGCCTCCATGGGCCATAATCAAATGGGACATTTTACTCAGCAAGGCTGCAAATGCCAGCAGAGCTGGATGAAGATTCTTAAAGTGCCATGAACAGCAAAATGGGTGTCCCCGCATCATCAAGGACAGTCACTGTTCAAGAAGGTGACATACCACCACTTCCCAATGGTAAGTAGGAATGGACAAAAAATACTGGCTCCACCAGCAATTCCCAATTCTAATATAGGATTAAAAAATTTTAATGGTCTTTTTAAACATAATATCACCTCAGTCGGATAGACAACAGGATGTCTTTCTGAGTGCAATGAGCTGGAATGTTTGTAATCTTGCTGAGTTTAAGAGTTCTCCCAACGGACAGCGATGCCTCTCCTACACTGTCAGCTGCTCCAGATCCAACTCAGGTGGCAAAACAGTAAAAGGTCTTTTAGAATTTTAGAAAAATGGAGTCTCACCCAAATTATCCCTATGTTTGTTGGGGATCACTATCCGTCTTGGAGAGAAAGTGTCAGTGTAACAGCACAAAAAGAGTTCCTTTCTAATAGTTGCCTTGACAACCCTGATTCAGCAAGTGAGAGATGCCCCTGTGTTGGATGGAGGAGGATGACTGACTGGGAGACCTAGAGACATTAGAAGACCATTGTATATCCAGATTTATCTTTTGATGTTTCATGTCGCAGTATAACTATCCTACAGTGGACATTTCTGAAACAGCCTCCATGTATTCAATAATCGAAACTCATGAAGATGCAAGCTCTATCAAAGTTCCAGAAAGCAGTGAGCTTCAGGAAATGTCCATCAGCTTCCTAACATCCAGCCATCCAGTGCCTGTAAGTCTATATCACAGTAACACAATAAAGAATGGTGGTTATGGTTAAATAATTTCAGATAGAAAAAAGGGCAGTAATACCGTAAGCAATCGGAATGGGTTAAACCTTTGTATATGAATCCTTCTCTTTATAAGGAGAATATAGAACATTTTCAGGGAATTGCAGGTGGTAAGAAAGACATTGGAAAGTTTATTTCAAAGTGTAATAGGCTGTCTCAGAGTTAAGAATTTAAGAGAATAGTCAGCACAAGTTTCTGAAAGGGCCAAGTTGAATCCACCTTTCTAAATGGTTTGAAGTGGTAACAGAATGGACAGGAGTAATACACCAGATGTAATGTATGGACTTTCAAGTTGGCATTTGATAAGATAACACACAGAATACTCATGACTAAGTTCAGAGCATGTTCATTAAGGGGGATGATTCTGTGTGGGGCGCACTGGCTATAGAACAGAAGACACAGTAAAAGTAGCTAACTCACAGGAGAAAAAAGCAAACATGTTATTGTTTAATTTGGAGGTTTGAGAGTTTCTGACATTCACCATTTATATGAAGGATTTGGATTCTTGAACTGGAAGTACAAAATTAAAATGTATAGATTACACCATTCTAGAAGTGATAGTTAACACTGAGGAACACAGCGACTTTTTTTAATCATTCATGTGATGTGGGTGTGGCTGGCTGGGCCAGCATTTATTGCCAATCCTCAGTTGCCATTGAGAAGGTGGTGGTGAGCTGCCTTCTTAAATTGCTACAGTCACATGCTGTAGGTTGACCCACAGGGAGGGATTCCAGGATTTTGACCCAGGGACAGTGAAGGAATGGCAGTTTATTTCCAAGTCAGTACGGTGAGCGGCTTGGAGGGGAACTTGAAGGTGGTGGGATTCCCATATATCTGCTGCCCTTTCAGCAAGTGAGAGATGCCCCTGTGTTGGATGGAGGAGGATGACTGACTGGGAGACCTAGAGACATTAGAAGACCATTGTATATCACTTTCTTCCAGATGAAAGTGGTCAGGGGTTTCGAAGATGCTGTCTGAGGATCTTTGGTGAATTTCTGCAGCATATCTTGCAGATAGTACACACTGCTGCTACTGAGCGTTGGTAGTGGAGGGAGTGGATACTTGTGGATGTGGTGCGAATCAAGTGGGCTGCTTTGTACTGGATCGCATTGCACTTCTTGAGTGTTGTTGGAGCTACACCCATCCAGGCAAGTGGGGAGTGTTCCATCACACTCCTGACTTGTGCCTTGTGGACTGGCTTTGGGGAGTCAGGAGGTGAGTTACTCACCACAGTATTCCAAGTTTCTGACCTGCTCTTGCAGCCACTGTATTAATATGGTGAGTACGATTGAATTTCGGGTCAATGGTAACCCCAAAGATAGTGGGGATTCAGTAATGGTAACACCATTAAATGTCAAGGAGTGCTGGTGAGATTGTCTCTTGTTGGTGATGGTCATTGCCTTGCATTTGTGTGGTGCAAATGTTACTTGTTACTTGTCAGTCCATACCTGGACATTGTCCAGATCTTGTTGAATTTGAACATGAATGGCCTTAGCAGAGCCCAAACTAGACGTCGCTAAGCATTTTATGGCTGAGCAGAGGCTGCTTGATAGCATTGTTGATGACACCTTCCATCGCTGATGTTGAGAGTAGATTGCTGAGATGGTAAATGACCGGGTTGGATTTGTTCTGCTTTTTGTGTACAGGACATACCTAGACAAGTTTCCACATTGTTGAATAAATGTCCATGTTGTAGCTGTATAGAAAGTGCTTGGCTAGGGGAACGGCAAGTTCTGGAGAACAAGTCTTCAGTGTTATTGTTATTTATGATGTCTACCATACAGAAGAGGAGCAAAGGGGGAGATGTAATTATTGGAGATAACAGCATCAGTGAAAAAATGACACAGCTACCAGTTTGTCAGAAATAGGATTCATGTTTGTAATAATGAGATTAAAAAAAGACTGCAAGTGGGAGTACTGACTACCTCATAGTTGGAGGGAGGCAGGGGAAGGAGGAGATGCTGAGAGATTGTTCTCTGTTCTTGAGAGTCAAGAATTAGAAAGTACAGTCTCGGGATAAGGGATTGGTCATTCAGGACTGAGATAGGGAGCAATTTCCTTTCTCAGAGGATTTGGATGTCTCCAGCTCAGAGGGTTGCTCGGTTACTGAGGACATTCAAGGCTAAGGCTAATAGAATACTGAGCTCAGAGAGAGTCATGGGGATTGGGCGGGAAGGTTGAGGTCCAAGATCAGTCTTGATCTTACAGAGCAGGCCGGAGGGACCATATGTTCCAGTCCTGTTGTTTTATTTATGTTATTATGTGGTGATATAATGGAAATGAGCAAGGAACATGAGATGAATTGTGTTATAATATGGAAGTAGAATGAGAATATTCAACCCCTGAACCTATTCCACCATTCAATAACCACTATGAATATTCTGTTGTACCCATTTGCCAGTAAAAATCCTAGTCACTGTTCAACCACACTTAGTGTAAAGAAATGTTTCCTATTGCCTCTCCAGTGTGACCTGGCTCTGATTTTAAGTTTATGTTTCCTTGGACTTAAGTCTCCCACCAACCAAAAGAGTTGGTTGCTATCTATCCCCATCAATTCAATATCCTAAGACCTGAAATGCAATAACTCCTTGACCTTTTATGTTCCATGGAGTTCAAGCCTCGTTTATGCAATCTTTCCCCATAATCTAACCCTTGGGCACAGGTAACACATTCTGTATTTCTTCCCAAGGCCTGTCTAAGGTGTAGTGCCCTGAACTGCACACAACACTCAACGCCATCTAACCTTAGCATGGTATGGCTGTCTCAAACGTTCCTCTGCTTTGTGTTCTAGTCCCTATTTAAAAAGACTGACCTCCCGTTGACCTGTTGTTTTTTTTATCCCAGACTGATACTTATGTTTTTTCACAAGTTGTTCAAGGAATATGGGTGTCGCAGATAACACATTTCATGAAAGAAACACTAAAAAGAGAACCTGACTGTGGTTGTGGGTGGGAGGAGATATTAATAAGAGCAGAAGGGTTGACATGGCACAAACATATTCTAAAGCCTTGTCCATCATTCATCATGGGGCTGTGACCACGCTTGAGGTAAATGGAAGAAATCAGAAATACATTGATTATATTGTACCATGGGCAGACTTGGAGATAGTACCAGCGTGGATGAGTATTTATAAACCTTTAGCTGTGTTTACCCGACTTTCTAACTGATTGTTTGATTGTTCCTGTTGTTATTATTCTGATCTTTCTCTCACTGACAAGCTGCAAGTCCTCCCACCATCTGAAGATACCTTGAGAAGGGAGGGTGATGAACAGAAAAATATTCCGGAAACCGTACCTTCATCAGAAGTGAGTATTGCCCCTTTGAAAGAGCTCTGTAAGTAGGAAGTCAGCCCTCAAATGGAGAACCACATTGATGGGTCAACAAGCAAAGGGAGTGTACACAATGTGTTTAAACATACCTCTGCATTTCATGGGTGAGGAATTAAATTCCTAATCACACTCTGTATACTATGGGTGGTTCCCTTATTGGCAAGTGTCAACCTGTACAGTACCTCTCTCTGTCCTCCCCTCACCAACACTCCCACTTGCCATGGCCTGCCTAATTGGTACCATCCACCCCGACTCAACCCTCATTGCAAGATGCAATAAATACTCAGTCTGTCAGCTGGCTGCAACCCCACCTTTAGCCATTGATCCTGGTGGTGCTGCTGAGTCCAATATGCTTTGGCACTCCGAGGCAGCCTTCCTTCTTTGAAAGGGAAGTTGGCAGTTAAGTAGGTGCTGTAATATTTGTAATGAGGTCAGTCAGTGGACCTCATAGAATCTGGTCCAATCAGGGAGCCCTGGCTGACAGACATAAACAGGAGTGTCAGAGGTTCTGTTCACTCTGAGAGCTGGCTCTGAGGGAGCTGGATCAGAGTCAAGGACTCTCCACATGTAAATAAAGGGTAACTTGATGATGGGATACCAGCCAGTATGAAGTTTTCCAGATGCCAGATGAGCCAAATATTCAGTTGCATGTCCCACAAGATGGGTTTGCCTCCTGCATTCAGCCCAGCTGCTCTATCGAGCACACTGCAGCAGTTTCTGATCCCCTGTAAATGGTCTAACAGTGAACAGTCTGAAGTAATTGTCCAAAGATAGAAACCCATCAAATTAGCCTCATGATTCCAGGCTCCAAACAGCAAGTCTTGGAGAAAGAATATGAGGGTAATGGTCAGCAACAAAGCTTGAGCAGTGACTATTCCAACTCTTTGATTTTGACCATTTGCAGCCCCTCTCCCTGTTGTTTAAGGCATTTGGTACCTGAAAGGGTTAAGCCCACTCACCAGGATATAAAGGACTGTTTCTGTGAGGAACTAACCATTGTTCAGTTCTAGCGCTAGCTCTGATCAACCATCATTTTGTCTATTTACTCTTAAATCCAGTCAGATCTTTTACAAGAGATTTCTTTAACTCCAATGCAATGTAACTAGCTATTCGTTGTGATGTATAGAATTCCTACGGTGTAGAAGCAGGCATTCTGGCCCATCGAGTCCACACCAACAATCCCCCGAAGAGCATCTCACCTCAACCCATCCCTTATCCCTGTAATCCTGTATTTCCCATGGTTAATCCACATAATCTGCATTACACTGGACTATGGGAGGAAACCCACGGGGAGAATGTGCAAACTCCACACAGACAGTCTCCCAAGGCTGGAATCGAACCTGGGTCCATGGTGTTTTGAGGCAGCAATGCTAACCACTGAGCCACCATGCTACATACTGAGCCTATTCCATTCATCAAGACTGAACCTGCCTTCTATCAAAGACTGTGTGTGAGCATTCTTATACCTACTTGGTGTCAGTAACTTAGACTAAACCCCAACAAGATAGATTGGTGGTAATGCATCTCCCCAAGACCTCTCCATGCTTCACACGGACATTCACACAACATATACCTTGCTTCCAGCGATACAAATTTCATCAAAGCTTTGTGCCCTCATTTCCCTGTCAGTCCCAAAGCCCTCACATCCTTGCATCCCACGGACTGGCCTCACATCCTAGCCTCGTACTCTGGCTTCCCTGCCTGGCTGTTACCGGCCTTGTTTCCTGGTTTTGGGCATGGATTAATGCACCAACATCCCACACCCATATGTTTTAACCATTGACCATACACTAACCTGGGGTCTGGAGGAAGAGACCATGGGATGCTTTGCACCTGTTTACAAAAAAGGAATGGAATAATAAAAGACTACACTCAGAGGAGGAGCATCATGTAGCAGAAATAAATGAGCAGTGAAAGAAGAAGTTTAATATCTTTTAAAGTGGCAAGTCCCCAGGCTGGAATTAAATGTATTCTAGGCCAATAAAGGGAGTTAGGGAAGAAATGGCATAGCCTCGGAGTGTTGTTTTCCAATCATTTCTCACTATAGATGTGCTGCCAGGGGTCAAAAGGATAACTAGCATAGGACCACAGGTTAAAACATGAGGCAGCAAAAGACTAAGTGACTACAGACTAAAAAAACCCTTTACACAAACCTATCTTCTGGTTAAACCAGAAACACTTGATTGCATTACCACCTTGGCAGTTCTGAGCGAAACTACCTCACTCAGAATTAGAAAGGAATTGCAAGTCGCAATTCCCCAGTTCTCCTGAATACAGTATGAAGAGACTTATAGCAATGGTAGAATGTTTAGAACATGCTTCAAGTTTCCAATGAAAAGCTGCACTCCAAATGTAAATCAAAGTACCTTCTGGGTAAAACCTTGTCACAGAATCCATCGACAATGCAGTGAGCTGGAGGGTTTGTAAATCTTGCTGAGTTTGAGAGTTCTCCCAGCAGACAGTGATGCCTCTCCTACAATATCAATTGTTCCGGGTCCACCTCGGGTGACAAAACAGGAAAAGGTCTGCATTAATTTTCGAAAGATGGAGTCTCATCCAAATTATCCCCGTGTTTTTTGGGGATCACTTTTGGAGAGAGGGTATCAGTGTCACAGCACTTACAAATTTCCCATTTAAGAGTTGCCTTGACAACCCTGGCTCAGCAAGTGAGAGTCACCTCTGTGTTGAATGGAGGAGGGTGGCAATAACCGGGAGACCGAGAGACATTGGGTGATGGGTGTGTATCCAGATTTATCTTTTGATGTTTCATGTTGCAGAATAACTATCCTACAAAGGGCATTTCTGAAACAAGCTCCCTGCTTTCAACAATCCCAACACAGGAAGACAATGAGGTTCCAGAAAGGAGTGGGCTTCATTGGAGTCAGCTTGAGGGGCCAAATGGCCGCCTTCTTCATATTTCTTATAACCTTAAAACCATCTGCAGGAGGAATGAGGATTCTCATACCTTGTTGCTGCATTAAGCTGGGCTTCAGGAAGTGACTACCAGCTTCCTAACAACAAGACTCCCAACTCTCCCTGCACTGTAACGTTAAGCAGTAGTTTAAGTTATTAAACAATAGTTCAATAACAAGATAGAAAATAGGTATGAGAATCCTTAGAAACTCCCAAATATGGTTTTAACACCATAAGGAATAGGAACAGGAGGAGGCTATTTGGCCCCTCAAGCCTGCTCAGCCATTCAATAGGATCATGGCCAATCCGACGACATTTCTCATTTCCAATTTCCTGCATTTCCCCATAACCCTATTGATCAAGAGTCTATCTCATAGGATCATAGAGCTGTACAGCATGGAAGCAGCCCCTTTGGTCCAACTCATCCATGCCGATCAAATATCCTAAATAAATCTGAACTCGTTTGCCAGCACTTGGCCCATATCCCTCTAAACCCTTCCTATTCACATGCCAATCAAAATATCTTTAAAATGGGTGGCACAGTGGCTCAGTGGTTAGCACTGCTGCCTCACAGTGCCAGGTACCCCGTTCAATTCCAACCTCGGGCGACTGTATGGAGTTTGCACATTCTCCCCGTGTCCGCGTGGGTTTCCTCCAGCTGCTCCAGTTTCTTCCCACAGTCTAAAGATGTGCAGGCTAGGTGAGGTGAACTGGCCATGCTAAATTGCCTATAGTGTTCAGGGAAGTGCAGGTTAGGTGCATTAGTCAAGGGAAATGTCAAGTAATATGGTAGGGGAATGGATCTGGGTGGGTTACTCTTCAGAGGGCCAAATGGCCTGTTTCCACACTATAGGGATTCTATTAATTCTATTCTATGAAATGTTGTAATTGTACCAACCTCCAACACTTCTGCTGGCAATCCATTCCATACACGTACCATCCCCTGCCTAAAAAGTTGCCCCTTAGTTCCCATTTCAATCTTTCCCCTCTCACCTTAAATCTTTCCCCTCTATTTTTAGACTTTCCCATCCCAGGGAAAGACCTTGTCTGTTCATTCTATTCATGTCCCTCATGGGTTTATGAACTTTGATAAGGTCTCCCCATGACCTCTGACACTCCAGGGAAAACAGCCCCAGCCTATTCAGCCTCTCTGCATAGCTCAAATCCTCCAACCCTGGCAACATCCTTGTAAATCCCTTTCTGAGCCTTTTCAAGTTTCACAACATCCTTCCTACAGCAGAGAGATCAGAACTGAACGCAGTATTCCAAAAGTGGCCGAAACAATGTCCCGTACAGCCGCAATGTGACCTCCCCACTCCATACTCAATGCACTGACCAATAAAGACAGTATACCAAATGCCGCCTTCACTATCCCATCTACTTGTGACTCCACTTTCAAGGAACTATGAAACTGCACTCTAAGGTCTCTTTGTTCAGCAACACTTGCCAGGACCTTACATTAAGTGTGCAAATCCTGCCCTTTTTGCCTTTCCAAAATGCAGCACCTCACATTTATCTAAGTTAAATTCCATCGGCCAACGCTTGGCCCATTGGCCCAAATTTAAATATAGACAAGGTCCCTCCCCCGATAGCTCTCTGTGGCAAAACGTTCCAAATACTCACAACCCTCTGAGAGAGGAAATTCCCTCTCAACCTAGTTTTACATTTGCGTCACCTTATTCTGAGGCTATGCCCTCTGCTCCTAGACTCTCCCATGAGGGGAAATATCCTCTCAGCATTTACCCTGCCAAGTCCCTTAAGAATCCAATATATCTCAATGAGATCACCTCATTCTTTTTAAGTCCAGTGAGGTCTGTCCCAACCTGTTTAGCCTTTGCTCATTATTTCAGGGACCGCAATTGCCCCTGCCACATGGTCAACAATGCCCTGCAGCACACCTCCTCCACTTCCTGCAGCTCTGGCCTTGAACCCCACCCCTCCAACTGCAACAAAAATAGAAGCCCCCCCCCGGACTTCACCTTCCACTCCACCAGTCTCCGGATACAGCATGTTATCCATTTCCACCACCTACACCTACAGTCAGACCCCACCACCAAAGATATATTTCCATCCCCATCCCTATCTGCGTTCTGCAGAGACCATTCCCTCCGTGACTCCATTGTTCGGTCGCCTCCACCTCCAAATCAAAACCACACACCAGCAGGAGGAAGAATGCCTCATCTACCGCCTCGGGGTCCTCCAACCACACAGCATCAACATCGACTTCACCAGTTTCCAAATCTCCCCTCCCCCGACCTCATCCCAGATTCAGCCCTCCAACTTGGCACTGTCCTCTCAACCTGTCCTACCTGTTCATCTTCCTTCCCACTTATCTGCTCCACCCTCCTCTCCTACCAATCAGAATTACCTCTCACATACATCCATCTATCACCTTCCCAGCTACCATCCCCCTAACCCCACCCCATCCTCCTATTTATCTCTCAACCCCCTTCTCTCTCCACATTCCTGATGAAGGGCTTCTGCCCGAAACGTCGACTAACCTGCTCCTCAGATGTTGCATGACCTGCTGTGCTTTTCCAGTGCTACACCTTTTGACTCTAAATGTTTCTTTAGTCTTATTGTTACACTCAATCTTTTGCTGAACTATTTTAGTCCTGCCTGTGGGAAGCATTGAGTAAGAGAGGCTGGGAGTCGAGATGTCGGAAATTGTGATTTGGTCCTTTGTTGAAGAAATGGTGAAAAGGTGTGCTAAAGGGTTGAAAACAGATGCACTCCTTTGTGAGCAATTAATGATGAAGACACATTGGCAACATTCCAGAGGGCCAGAGTGAAGCAGAGACAGCTATGGGGCTTTGAGTCCAAGATAAGAAATCAGGATGCTAAGGCCGCCATGTTTTGACTCTGAGCTTTGGAAAGACCAAAATCAGCCATGGTGGGGTAGGTGACTAAATAACAGAATGAGGTTTATGTCAGCATGCATTGACCTATGACAGCTTCTAAGCCCTTGACAGTAAGTGATTAATAATCACACTGTCCTGGAACTGGTACACCATTAGGTGGCTGCCACTCACACAGTTCCTCTGTTCTCTCGGTTACTAAGGGTTAAACACAATCTGCTATTTAACATGCCTGTACAATCACAGTTACACTGCCTGCTACCTTATTTAGAACATAGAACATAGAACTGTACAGCACAGTACAGGCCCTTAGGCCCATGATGTTATGCCAAGCATTTATCTTAATCTAAGATCAACCTAACCGACACACCCGTCAATTTACTGCCATCCATGTGCTTGTCCAGCAGTTGCTTAAATGTCCCCTAATGTCTCTGCCTCTACTTCCACCGCTGGCAGGGCATTCCACGTACCCACCACTCTCTGCATAAAGAACCTACCTCTGACATCTCCCCTATACCTTTCTCCAATCACATTAAAATTATGACCCCTCAGAACAACCATTTCTGCCCTAAGGAAAAGTCTCTGGCTCTCTCCTGTATCTCTGTTTCTCATTACCTTGTACATCTCTATCAAGTCACCACTCTTCCTTCTTCTCTCCAGTCTGAAAAGCCCTAGTTCACGCAACCTTTCTTCATAAGACATGCCCTCCAGTCCAGGCAGCATCCTGGTAAATCTCCTCTGCACCCTCTTGAAAGCATCTACATCCTTCCTATAATGAGGTGACCAGAACTGGACACAATATTCCAAGTGTGGTCTAACCAAGAATTATTTTGAGCTGCAGTAAAACCTCTCGGCTCTTAAACTCAATACTCCTGTTATTGAAAGCCAAAACACTGTCCGCCTTCTAAACAACCCATTAAGAGTGTCACTTTGCAGAGACTAGGTAGTGTCATTTACTCTTGCTCACAGCAACCAATCTTTTCTCATCTTCCTGCACTGGAGCCAGGTTCTGCAGCTGCCAGCCTGGGCACTATCCCTCACTTCTTCTGGCCAGGCCATCTTGTTCCAATGGAACACTGTCCTCCTGCTACTATCCTTGTGAAACAGGATTCCTCTCCTTTCCAGATAAGCAGGAGGAGAATCTGCAGCCAGCATGTGCAGCCACACTATGTCTGCTCTGAGGTATCCTGGACGAGGGTGTTAACAGTTGAATTGATTCCTGGGGAGGTTGCGGCAGGGTGGAAGGACCAGAGTGGGTTGCTTTGTGTGTCCACTCTGTAGCCCAAGTGAGGCTGCTGGTTGCAGGGATTGAATGCCCATCTGGATGCCCAATAAATATGGAACCAAGAACTTTGACCCAATTAGGACTGGGGAGGTGGGTGGAGGCTGATATCTCTGTAATCACATGCAAGCAGCTGACCTGCCCCCACCTGATAATTGTTACAGCCAACAAAATAGGCCACTTAACCTACAGTGTCAGTGCCAGGTTTCCACATGCATGTCTCACCTAGAGCCATTCTCTTGCCTTCTCCCCATAACCTGCACGTTCTTCTTTTTCACATAAACACTTAAATGCCTTGAACCTGCCTTCACCACAGTTTCAAGCAGGGCATTCAAAGACCCTTACAATTTGTTGTATGAAGAAGATTTTTCTCATATTGCTTTTTTTCTTCTTTCAATACATAGTTTGAATCTTTGCCCATTTGTCTTAATCCCTTCATGAATGGGAACATTTTCTCCCAAATTTTTCATTCCAGACCTCTCGGGATTGTGAATAGTTTAAATCAGGTCTCCTCTTAGCATTTTTATTTCCACAAACAGTCGCAGCTGCTCTCGTGTATCTTTAGAACTGAAATTCCCTCAGAAATAACTCCACAGAGGCTAGTATCCTGTCACCAAGTCACCCTTTATTTACATGGGGAGAGTCCTTGACACTGATCCAGCTCCCTCAGAGCCAGCTCTCAGAGTGAACAGAACTTCTGACACTCCTGTCTTGTCTGTCAGCCAGGGCTCCCTGATTGGACCAGATTAACAGCCCCAATCTAGGGAACATATTTTCCATGATGTCCATCTGGCTGACCTCATTACAATCACCACACCCGTATTTCTGGAACCATTCCTGTCAACTCCTTCTTCACTCTCTCCAATATCTTCACTTTCTTTCTCAATTACAGTATCAGAGCTGGATCTAATACTCCAATGGAGAATGAATTTGTGTCTTACATACATTCAGCATAGCCTCGCTGTTGTACTCTAATAATAAAGCCTGTAATGGTGTATTCTATATTAGCTGATTTCTCAACCTGTCTTACTATCTTAAATCATTTATGTACACATACATCCAGGCCTCACTATTCCAGCTCCCCCTTTCGAATTGTAATCCGTGTTATATCTTGTCTCTCCATGCTCTTCCTCCAAAATGGTCCTATCAAAACATTGTAGAATGCTTAAGGGGTTGTTCCTTACAGCAGTGCATTGCTCAACCTGACTGGTGATGGGCTATTTTTGATCGGGTAATGTGTAATGAGATAGGTTTAATTGGAGATCATGTGGTTAAGGAGTCTCGAGGGAATAGTGACCATAACATGGTAATGTTTCAACTTCAATTTGTGTGAGAGCAACTCAGGTCTCAAACAAGTGTCATCAATGTAAATGAGGGCAGTTACAGAGGTATGAAGAAAGCATTGTCTAATGTGGGACGTGGGCTGGGAAAATAGACCAAGTGTCAGATCAGTGGATGAGCGGTGGCAGACATTTGAGAAGATATTTTGCTACATGGGCAAAACTTTATTCTGGTCAAAAAGGGCTTGGTGAGAAGAGTGACCCATCCATGATAAACAAAGATGGTCAAGGAGAATATCCAATCAAACATTCCAGCATACAAAATGGCAAAAACTCGTCATGGGTCAGAAGATTGGGATTTTATTTTAGGAACAGTAGCAGATGATTAAAATGTTAATAAAAAGACAAAAATAGGTTATGAAAATTAGTAGGCAAGAAATATAAAAGTAAATGTCAAAACTTTTACAGACTTATAAAACTAAAGAGAGTAGCTAATTTAAGTGTGGAATTCTTGAAGAATGCAATGGGGGAATTGATAATGGGAAGCAGGAAAATATCAGATAATTTAAACCAATATTTTGCATCAGCCTTCAAGATGGGATGGCATCATAAACATCTCAAAGAAAAGAGATAAACAAGATGCGCAGGAGAGAGTCTCAATCTTATAAAAATCTCAATCACAAGAGACAAAACAATTGACAAACGAATGAGACTGAAGACAAACAAGTGTCTAGGACCTGATGGCCTGCAACCAAGGATTTTAAAGGAAGTGACTACAGAGGTCATGGAGGCATTGGTCAAAATGTTCCAGCACTTACTGGATTCCAGGAGGTTTAGTGTGATGCTCCATTCAGGAAAGGAGGGAGATAGAAAGTAGGAAACCATAAACCAGTTAGTCTAACATGTGTCATTGAGAAAATGCTACACTTCATTATCGAGAAGCAAATACCAGGATGTTTAGAAGAATTTAACACAATCAAACAGGATCAACTTTGTTTTGTGAAACTGAAATCATGTTAGATTAGATTAGATTCTCTACAGTGCCGAAACTGGCCCTTCGGCCCAACTATTCCGCACCGACCCTCTGAAGAGTAACCCACCCAGACCCGTTTCCCTCTGACTAATACACCTAACACTATGGGCAATTTACCATGGCCAAATCATCTGACCTGCACACCTTTGGAATGTGGGAGGAAACTGGAGCACCGGAGGAAACCCACGCAGACGTGGAGAGAATGTGCAAACTCCATACAGACAGTTGCCCGAGGCTGGAATTGAACCTGGGACCCTGGTGCTGTGAGCAGAGCGAACTGGTAGATGTGGTGTATTTTGATAAGGGGGAACTGGTAGATGTGGTGTATGTTGCTTCCCAGAAGGCACTGAATAAGATGCCACGTGAAAGGTTATTGCAGATAATCAGAGTTCAAAATAGAAGTTTTGTGGGAAATGTATTAGCAAGAATTGAGGGTTGGTTAACATACAGAAGACAAAGAACCTGGACTTGTGAGTATTTTTCATGATGGAAAGTGTAATGAGTGGTACACCACAAGGATCAGTCCTTGGATCTCAGTTATTTACAATCTATATTAATCTGACTTGGAGGAGGAGAAGTGTGCAATGTATCCAAATTTGCTGATGATGCAAAAATAGGTGGGAGGGCATGTTATGATGAAGACATAAGGAATCTACAAGGGAATTTCACTAAGCTGGGTGAATGGGGAAAAACTTGCAGGAAAGTGTGATGTCACGCTCTTTTAGAAGGAATTAAAAGGCAGACTATTAATTAAATGGAAAGAGACTCCAGAAAGCACATTGCAGAGAGTTGTGCATGAAACACAAAAAGTTAGCATATAGGTGCAGCAAATAATTAAGAATGGAATTATGGACTTTACTGCTCAGAGTGGGTGAGGGAAGAGTATTTAAAGTTTTTAAAATGGTGAAGTCTTGTTACAATTGTCCAGGGTATTGGTGAGACCACACCTGGAGTACTGGGTACAGTTTTCATACCCCCGATTTAAGGAATAGAGACAAAGTTCACTAAGCTGATTGATTCCTTACTTATCAAGAACAGACAAACAGCTTTGGCTTTTATTCAATAGAATGCAGTAGAATGAGGGATGACCTCATTGAAACACACAAGGTTCTGAAAGAGCTTGACAGAGTAAATGCTGAGAAGAGGCTTCCACACGTGGGTCATCTTGAATAGTCACAGAATAAGGAGGCACTCTCATTTTAAACCGAGATGTGAAAGAATTTCCTCTCCCAGAGTGTGATCAAAAGGCCCAAAGATACTGGGAGAGCTGTGTGGTGTATGATCTTGTAGGCGCCTATGTGCAGGGTGGATTGTCTGAAATTGTTTAATTCTTTATATTACAGCCTTATTCCCTGTTAGAAATGGACTCATCTGAAATAGGACCAGTGTGGCTTGACATGAAGCAGAAGAAGATTCCAGAGAGCATCATATCAATGGAAATTACGTCAGACTTAACAACCAGCCTGGAAGATGTGGTAAGTCAGGAGCTGACTGTCAGTCTCATCCTGTGAGTCCCCTTACCCACCTTTCCCTGGAACCCCATCTACAGCTCCTTTCCAGTCAGGTGCTTATCCAAACTCCTTTTCAAGCCACGATTCTGTTTCCACATTCTCAGACAGTGTATTCTGATTGTAAGCACTCACTGAAGTAAAGGTTTCTCTCGGGTCACCTCTGCTTCTTTTGCCAATGACCTTAATGTTGTATCGTCTCGGTGCCTCGTGATCTGGAACTACTCCATGAAATCTTCACTCAACCTTCCCTTCTCTAATCAGACCAATCTAATACATCCACATAATTGAAGTTCCTCATCCATGGAGCTATCCCCTAAATTTTATTTGGCACCCTCTCTAAAGCCTTCGCTTCCTTCCTGAAAGGTCATGCCTGGAATTGGACAGAACACTCCAGTTGAGGCTCCACCCTTTCCCATGTTTTATGAAGGCCCATCATAAACCTTTGCTTCTATGTTCATTGCCTGTATTCAGAAAGTCCAGGTTCCTGTTGCCTTTACACTGCATTCTCAAGATACCTTGCCACTCCGAGTGGTCTGTGCACATAAGGCTCTCTATTGCTGCATCCCCTTTAGAATTACATCCTCCATTCTATATTGTATCTTCTCATTCTATCAGTCAACAATGTATTGCTTTATTCTAATCTTTTAAAATTCATTTGCCTCTCTTCCATTAGTCTGTCTGTTTGAAGTCTTACTATCAAGCTCCTTGCAATCCCTGTGCCTCCAGGTTAGGGGTAATCAGCACACTTTGAAATTGTCCCATGTCCATCCAGTCTGAGTGTTTAATGCAGGTCAGGAATAGCAGAGGTCCCAATGCTGACCACTGAGAAGCTCCACCGTGTGAGATTCATGACTGCATTGAGAGAATGTGAGGACATGTGGTGATGTGTGTCTAGATTAGAGTGGTGCTGGAAAAGCACAGCAGGTCAGGCAGCATCCGAGGAGCAGGAAAATCGATGTTTCGGGCAAAAGCCCTTCATCAGGAATGTGGTGATGTGTTACAGTTCATTGAAGCTATCCAAGTTACAAAGGCAACGTGCAACTTCACTTATAGTCTGGAGTCATGGATAGTGGTGGAAAATGCTTCAACTTTCTTTCTATCACATGGTTGACCAGGAAGCTTGCCATCTGTGTTTGGTGTGTGTTGAAAGAATTTGCATGTTGGCACCCAGCCTGCTTGACTGTAATATGAACACAGTTTCTTTGGTCATGAGTCCTGAGGCGGTAGCTCCAGCTCAGGGGGCCAGGATGCTACCCACTGCACCATAAGTTCTCCATGTGTTGGAGATACAATATCAAAATCTTCAATTCCAGCAGGATAATGCCACCAGTAGAATCATAGAATCCCAACAGTGTGAAAGCAGGCTATTCGACCTGTGTGGAGTCTACATCACCCCTTAGAAGAGCATCCCACCCAGACCCATCCATCATTTATGTTCACACACACATGACAAATCTTTGAAGCAATTTGTCTGCTCTATTCAGCTGCTCACTCACAAGAGCAGTGGGAGTGACTTAGTTCGATGCAATAGGCAATCTGTTTTCCATCCTACCATGCATTCTCCTGCCTCCTGCTCTCGGGAAGATCTGGGCCAATTTGGCTTGACCCAATATGAAGCTGTTGAATAGAGAATTGCAGTAGCATAAGGGAAACAATGAGTCCTAAGTGCAGCTCCATCTTGCTTGCTGATGGATGTAAAAGAAAACAGGGGGAGAAAATTAGAAGGTAAAGTGGGGAGGCCATTCAACCACTTGAGCCTGCACCACCAGGTTTATGAGGAGAGAGTGAGAGTATGGCATTGAGGTCGGGGATCAGCCATGATCATCTTGAATAGTGGAGCAGGCCCTGAAATTCATCCCTGCTGAAATCCTAGACTTGCTGTCAATCTACACATGCATGGGCTCCACTAGTTTTGGGTCTGCCTGCAGTCCCAGCAGTGGCCACCACTTGAACCTGGCACTGTCAGGACTAAAAGGTTGGATAAAGTCGAAAGATAGGAGCCATGATGTTGGAGGTGGTAAAGTCATCATAGTCTGACCAGACCAGAGGGAATTTCCAGCCTAACATCAGCAAACATCCACTCACTGAGCTGTCAAGAAAATAGTTGAAATGAGAGCATTTTTCACAAGTTGAATCTCTCGGGAATTGGCTGGTTCAGTGACATTTCACATGGAAAAGTTGATTTCATATTCAGCCTAGAATGATGGGATGCAAATGTCCTCAGTGTGCTGACTGTGTTTCTGTCTGTTGGCCATCCTGTCCTGTGCCCAGTGGTTTTAAGTTTGGATAACAAACTGTGATGTACTGCCAGTCTCATCCAGAGAGGCCACAACAAGGCTTTCTGGTCATTCCTGATGAAGGGCTCCAGCTCAAAACATTGATTTTCCTGCTCCTCGGATGCTGCCTGACCTACTGTGCTTTTCCAGCAATACTCTCTCATTTCTGGTCAGAATTTCATGATTGGATAGAGTAGGGGGATCTCCAATGTGCCCTGCTCTGTCCTCTACCTAATCTGGGAGTGCTGGCTATTGGTAACGGTTTTCAAACTGAACCTCCCTCATGCTTAGGACATTTTGTTTGAAAACAATCCTTAAGTAAAATAATTTAAAAGTTTACCATTGATATTCCTTGCTCGGCCAGTGACAAATCACTGAGACATTATGTTTCGATCTCTGGCACATACAATGTGCACAATGTTCCCAAAACAACTGCTCCTGGTTCAGGCGGTGATATATTCTCCAAAGTAACACCAAATGCATCTGGATCCATCTTAGATTACATTGTATGCACAAAATTACTTGAGAATGGGGATTCATCTCATTGGAAGAACACTTGAGAAGGTTCAGCTATGGAGAGTGGGTTCCCAGCTGACTCTAGCCAAACTTGCAGCATCCTAAAATGTACAACTTCATGTTACATGGGAGCAGAGTTTATTTATGCCCTTGGCATTCTTTCCGCTTTAGTATTTCTGCTGTTCCCACCTAATGGGAATGTGGCTTTGACCTCTTAATTGTCAAATTATCAAGGCACAGTTTACCTCAAGCCTGGCATGACCTCACCAAAGCCTTGGCATTCCTAGCAGCTAACTGGAAACTGGATTATTTTACCCATTGCAATTTTTGATGCCAGTTGCTACTAATATCTTTGTATCTTACTTCTACCTCCTTGAAGAAAATCCATTACATAGTGTAAGATTTCTGGAATACCGTGGTTCTGGTCTCCAAAGGATATTATTAAGCTGGAGAGAGTTCAGAAGAGATTTCCCAGGAAGTTGCCGGGTATGGAAGCTTTGAGTTATAAAGAAAGGCTGGATAGGCTGAGTGTAGGTTAAGAGGTGACCTTACAGAAGTTTATAAAATCATGAGGGGTGTAGATAGAGGTTAATAGTAGGTGTTTTCTTTTTCCCTAGAATGGGGAATTTCAAGACTATAGGGGTATATTTTAAGGTGAGAGGAGAGAGATTTAAGCAATTTGAGGAGCAATTTTTAACACGGGGGTGGTTCATGTGTAGAATGAACTTCCTGAGGAAGTGGTGGATGTGGGTACAATTACAATGTTAAAAAGACTTTTGGATAAGTACATGAACATGAAAGGTTTGGAGGGATGTGGGCCAGGAGCAGGCAGGTGAGACTAGTTTGGTTTGGGATTATGGTCAGCATGGACTGGTTGGTCCGAAGGGTCTGTTTCCATGCTGTATGACTCTATGACTGACAAAGATGCTAAGATGGCCTCATCATGGACTGGACACACTCACAACATGAACATATTATTAAAAGATTTAAACAGCAAACTATACAACGTTGAAACCAAATCGTCAAATATGCTTTTGCATAAGTACCGCAGTCCTTTCAATAACTGCAGAACTAGGCATTTGAGTTTAGTGACTGCATACTTTGCAGAAACAGTTGGATAAAACATCCAAAACCAGTAAATCTTAGAAATGATGGTTCTGGTCCAAATTGGAATGCCATATTGCAGGATACAACATGGGGGGAGGACAACAGGCTTGGTTGTAAATGGACTATATGTGAGATGAAGGAGTGAATGACTGCCTCATTTCAGGGCTGATATGACTACAGCAAGCCAGGAAGCACATGTTGGTACATTATTGCATTTCCATTTCAAATAAGGCATTTGGACCAGTTCTGTCATTTGTAAGATTTACTGTGTTTTTCTTGTCTCCCATTATCAGGAAAATGCTGCCATAAATGGATTCCCTTGATTACTTCTTTTAAATCCACAATATCAGGGTGTTGAAGTTTAAGGATCATATTAATCTTAATTAAACTGCAGCTGTGGATTCATCAACACGTCCCTATCAGCATCAGCAAGTTGAACACCTTTCAGGTCTTTGTATATCCACACTTGGCAAAATAACAGCTGACTCTTGGTTTCCCTTTAAAGTATATCTATAAATTAAGTCTTTTGACAAGGTCGCACATAAAAGACCTACTTAAAGAAAAGCTGTGGGATCCAGGAGAATGTATCAAACTGGATAGAAATTATTTTTAGATTTGAGTTATTATTGTCACATGTACCTAGGTACAGTGAAAAGTTTTATTTTGTGTGCAGTACAGGCAAGGTCATACCATACAAAGTGCATTAGGGTAACAGAACAGAGTGAAGAGTATAATGTTACAGCTGCAGAGAAGGTGCACAAGAAACGAGATCAAGATTAAGTTTAAAATTTGAGAGGTCCATTCAGCAGTCTAAGAACAATGGGGAAGAAGCTGTTCTTGAATCTGTTGGTATGTGTGTTTAAACTTGCTTAAATTGGCTTGGTCTCACAAAATAAAGGGTCTACTTCTGCTCCCACTTCATCTTTAATTCATACCATATATTTTTGTGACTGATAACTTGTTTCCATTGGGTTCTGCAGGACTTTGAACTAGGTCCCATTCTTTTAGTGGTAGATATTAATAAGGTAGAAGTAAATGTTTGGGGCTCAATCAAGATGTTTGCCAATCACACAAAAATTGGCCACATGTTTGGTGGCAAGAAGGGTAGTTGTGGAATGCAGCAAGAAAATCAATGCACTGGTCAGCTGGGCAGAAAAGGGATAAATCATATCATGAAGGGATGCATTTATGGATCACAAGGTAAAGGAATAAAAGTAATAATAGATTAATACGGAGCAGCGTAGACAAAGTGAAGGACCTTGGAGTGAATCTCTACAGATCCCCAAAGGGAACAGGATGGGCCAATGTAAGGTGATTAAGAAAGCAAATGGAGATGAGGAAAACAGAGTTCACCCAGGAGGTAGTAGGCACCTAGAATGACAATCTGAGTGGGCAATAGATGCTATTATGATCTCAAACCACATTCACCAGTTTTACTCAGACCAGTCAATATTATGTGCTGATCTACGAGGAGAAAGTGAGGACTGCAGATGCTGGAGATCAGAGCTGGAAATGTGTTGCTGGAAAAGCGCAGCAGGTCAGGCAGCATCCAAGGAGCAGGAGAATCGACGTTTCGGGCATGAAGAAGGGCTCATGCCCGAAACGTCATTTCTCCTGCTCCTTGGATGCTGCCTGACCTGCTGCGCTTTTCCAGCAACACATTTTCAGTATGTGCTGATCTAGTTAGGGACCAATAACCTTTATTTTGAAGCTACATAAAAGATGAAATCTAGGGGACTTGCTAAGAGAATAAAGTCACAAGGTTCCACGGTATTCAACAAACAACAATACTTTACAAGGTAGAACATAACACAACCCACACTAAATACACAGCTTATTCCTGACACCCTGAATTCACATGTATTAAATACGGGGAAGGGATTGACAAATGTAATCTAGCTAAATCTCATAGATTTCTGAGTACCTCCCCACCCCATTTCCCAGACCTTGATAAGACATTCAGTCATCAAACTTCACAAGGCATTGACATTCTTCATTTTTGCTGCTCTGGCCGTGAAACTCCATTTTGGGCTGTTGCATTATGAGCTGCCTAAATGATTGTTTCTGTTCGGACAGCCTACCCTTCTTTCCTGCTCTATGTTCCCCTTGAATCCAAATCTGCACTCCAATACTTATGTGCAGTCAAATCTCCAAAGTCTCACCAAATGTCACCATACGAGACTAAATATTTACCGACGTTGGTGTTATAGGGAGAGGCTCGACAGGCTGGGACTTTTTTCATTGGAGGGTAAGTGGAGACCTTACAGATGTTTATTAACTTCGGAGGAACGTAGATAAGGTGAATAACAAAAGTCCTTTCTCTAGAGTAGGGGAGTTCAAAACTAGAGGGTATATTTTTATAGTGAGAGGAGAAAAATTTTAAAAGGACATGAGGGGCAATGTTTTACACAGAGATTGGTTTGTATGTGGAATGGACTGCTAAAGGAAGTGGTGGATCTCGGTACCATTAACAATGTTTAAAAGACATTTGGATAAGTACATGAATAGGAAAGGTTTGGCCAGTTGTGGACCAAACATAGGTAAGTGGGACTACTTTGTTTTGGGAACATGGTCGGCATGAACTACTTGGACTGAAAGGTCTGTTTCCATGCTGCATGAGTCTGTGGCAGGGAGTTGGGAGGCCATGTCGCAGCTGTACAAGACATTGGTAAGGCCACTATTGCAATACTGTGTGCAGTTCTGGTCTCCCCGCTGTAGGAAGGATGTTGTGAAACCTGAAAGGAATCAGGAAAGAGTTACAAGAATGTTGCCAGAGTTGTAGGGTTTGAGCTAAAGGGAAAGGCTGAATAGGCTGCGGCTGCTTTCCCTGGAGTGTCAGAGGCTGAGGGGTGACCTTATAGAGGTTTATGAAATCATGAGGGGGCAGGGATAGAATAAATAGACAAAGGCTTTTTCTTGAGGTGGGGGGAGTCCAGAACTAGAGGGCATAGCTTTAGGGTGAGAGGGGAAAGATTCAACAGGGAACTAAGGGGCACCTTTTTCACACAGAGGGTGTTATGTGTATGGAATGAGGTGGCAGTAGAAGTGTGGAAGCTGGTATAATTACGACATTTAAAAGGCACCTGGATGGGTATATAAATAGGAATGGTTTAGAGGGATGTGGGCCAAGTGGTGGCAAATTAGACTAGATTAATTTGGGATACCTGGACGGCATGGATCTGTTTTCATGCTGTACATCTCTATAACGCTATATTTCCTTGGATTCTCCCTCAACTCAAATCTTGCTGAGTTGTATCAAACACATACCCTTTATGAGTTTTCCAACACCCACTTTTTCAGCTGTGCTGAGGAATTAGTGCTCTCAGGCGTCTTTTGGGCCACTCACAGCTTCCTCCCACACAGAGAGTGAAACCTTCCCACTATTTCAGGTTCCAAGGATGATTACGGAGTCCTGGCACCAAATCTTTGCTGAGTACAAAGTTAAATATCACACAACACCAGGTTATAGTCCAACAGGTTTAATTGGAAGCACACTAGCTTTCGGAGCGACGCTCCTTCATCAGGTGAAGGAGCGTCGCTCTGAAAGCTAGCGTGCTTCCAATTAAACCTGTTGGACTATAATCTGGTGTTGTGTGATTTTTAACTTTGTACACCCCAGTCCAACACCGGCATCTCCCAATCTTTGCTGAGTACAACATCCTAAAAATGTTCCTCAGTTCATTTTATCAGCAAGGGGCCATCTAATTGCTCTTGATGGTTTCCCTGCAACTAAAAACCTTGCCTGAAGTCTGCCTCTGTCTGTTGATCTTTGGTCCTTGTCTGTACTCTTTTATACTGCTCCTCAATGATCCCTCAAAAATCCTGAATGACCCATTAAAAACCATAGGGCAGAACTCAATGTTACCCACTCAGCAGCTTTTGGAATTGCGTACTTGATAAATGTCAAGTTCTCACAGAATGCTGGATATTAACTTCATCACAGGCAGAACCCCTGATCTCAATTTTAAAAGATTTCTTTGAAATGTATCTCAAACGCCATAACCTGTAGGGAGGCAGACCACCAACAGGAAAGTTGGATAAGGCTGGGTGACTCATTACATGACTGGTGAAGACATGATGAGCCAAGTGCCTATCTGTGCTTTTTTAGCTTAACAGCAGTTAATGTGTTTTGTGTCTGATCTGCTAGGATTGCCAGCATTATGATTAAATGGGGATGAGCTTCTCTGGGCATCTCATTTGTGAGTGAGGAAATGTCTAACATCTGGTTTGACTCCATAGGTTACCTTTACGGGTAAATATTTAATAGTTGCGCCTTGTGCGTTCTCCACAATTTCAGATGTATTCTGTTCTTCAATGAAGGGCGCATTACATCCTGTTACTACTACCAAACCAGTGACATCAATTTGATTATCTGCACTGAGGATCAGAGAAATTCAGATCTGAAGGCAGGAGAACTGGATCACATTTCAACTTAAAAAGTCTAATACTGGCAAATCTTCATTCACTGAGTTCAAGGAAATAATTGCAGTGGAAGACTTTTTTTTTCATTTTTTGTTCCCCAAACAAACTCTGACATTTCCTATTGGAGAGCTGGCTTCATATTCAGCCCTTGGTGATGGGAAACACAGCTCCTCAGTATGGATAAAGAGTGGAGCTGGACAAAGCACAGCAGGTCAAGCAGCATCAGAGGGGCAGGGTTGTCGATAGTTCAGGTCAGAATCTTTCATCATGAGTCCTGATGAAAGCTTCCAACCTGAAACGTGATTCCCCTCCTTCTTTGATGCTGCTTGATGCCCTGTGCTTTTTCCAGGTCTACTCTTTATCTGCTCTGACTACGCAGCACCTGCAGTTCTCACTATCTCGGTCTCCTCTGTGTGCTGACTGTAAGTGTTAATGCCTGTTGGTCAGCCTTATTCTGTGCTGAGTGGATTGAAGGCTACATCCCAAACTGTGCCTTACTGCCAGTTTCATTCCGGAAGGCCACAGCAAGGCTTGGGTAGAAAATGTGGATGGTCAGAGGCTCATTATTGAAGCAAAGCATGAAGATCTATGCTGTGTATGCTGTGCATGCTGTGTCCTCTACTTGATCTGGGAATGCCAGGTGCTGACAGTGAATTTCATTCCTAAATTCACTCATGTTGGCGATGTTTCATTTAAAAGCAATCGTAAACCAAAAAATACTATATATTAATGATTTGGATGCAAGCATAAGAGGTACCATTATTAAGTTTGCAGATGACACCAAAATTGAAGGTGTAGTGGACAGCAAAGAGGGTTATCTCAGATTACAACAGGATCTTGACCAGATGGGCCAATGGGCTGAGAAGTGGCAGATGGACTTTAATTCAGATCAATATGAGGTGCTGCATTTTGGGAAAGCAAGTCTTAACAGGACTTATACACTTAATGATAAGTTCCTAGGGAGTATTTCTGAACAAAGAGACCTTGGAGTGCAGGTTCATAGCTCCTTGAAAGTGGAGTCGCAGGTAGATAGGATAGTGAAGAAGGTGTTTGGTATGCTTTCTATCGTTGGTCAGAGTATTGAGTACAGGAGTTGGGAGGTCATGTTACAGCTGGACAGGACATTGGTGAGGCTACTGTTGGAATATTGCATGCAATTCTGGTCTCCTTACTATTGGAAAGATGTTGTGAAACTTGAAAGGGTTCGGAAAAGATTTACAAGGATGTTGCCAGGGTTGGAGGATTTGAGCTGTAGGGAGAGGCTGAACAGGCTGGGGCTGTTTTCCTTAGAGTGTCGGAGGCTGAAGGGTGATCTTATAGAGGTTTACAAAATAATGAGGGGTATGGATAGGATAAATAGACAAAGTCTTTTCCCTGGGGTCAGGGAATCCAGAACTAGAGGGTGTAGGTTTAGGGTGAGAGGGGAAAGATATAAAAGAGACCTAAGGGGCAACTTTTTCACACAGAGGGTGGTACGGGTATGGAATGAGCTGCCAGAGGAAGTGGTGGAGGCTGGTACAATTGCAACATTTAAGAGGCATTTGGATAGGTATATGAATAGGAAGGGTTTTCGAGGGATACAGACTGGTTGCTGGCAGGTGGGACTAGATTGGGTTGGGATATGTGGTCGGCATGGACAGGTTGGACCGAGGGGTCTGTTTCCATGCTGTACATCTCTATGACTCTATTTACCTTTGGCATTCTTTGTCCATGATGTGGAAGTCCTGGCGTTGACTGGGGTGGACAAAGTTTAAAATCATACAACACCAGGTAATAGTCCAACAGGTCCAATGTGACAAAGCGCAGCGCCCGAAAGCTTGTAGTTCCAAATAAACTTGTTGGACTATAACCTGGTGTTGTTTTATTCTTTGTCCAGAGAGTGGAAATCATAAAGATATAATGTTCTAATCACTGACTCATAGAAAGTGCACTAGATCACTGCATGTATCTGTTAGAATATAAATTCCTGTAATTATTATGTCTGCATGACCACTGAGGCACATTATCCCCCTCTCTTTTGATATAGAAAAGTCATTCAGATTCGACCTTCCAACTGGAATCTGTCAAAAATGTAGCATCTTTTTCTAGTGCGGAGAGTGATGGAATATCCAATTTAATGTCAGATATTACGGTTGCACAGTCTGGTTATATGGTAGGTATAGAAATACCCAAGATTGGGGCTCTACCTTGTGTAATACAGCTACTTGTGGTCACACTGTTATGTTTCATTCTAATTTGTTTTTCGTTAAAGGTCAAGTTTTTTTTGATTAATGGTTTTAACACACAGGTCACTTTGTGATGTAACTCTGCTTTAGCACCTCATTTAAATTATGTCCAGTAAGGCTGCCAATATTATCTTGTCAATTCTATAATGAACCAGAATTGATCTCCCAGCTTGGCCAGGACAGAGGGTAAAGGGTATGCTGGGCAACAAGGTTACAAGTCGTTCGGATTCTGCTAATGTGGATAGCACACCCCTTTGTAAGTTCCTTGTTTTCAGCTGTTAGATCTGATCAGCATCAGTGTTCAGGTCTCTTTGTATTATGGAGGCTGTCTTCCCCTTAATATGTTCATTTATACCAATGCAATCAAGGGAAGACTGAATTCATGACAGCTGGGGTAGTGCAGAGTCAGTCAGGTAAGATATTCTCTTGGGTTGCCCTCCAGGGCTCAGTCGAATAAGTCCAGATGCTGGAGTTCTCCAGCCAGAACATATCTTGTGTCTTCACATTGCTTCAATCTTTGTTGTATCAAAGAGGATGCTTAAAAAAATGTAACAGATTTAGCAATGGGAGAGGCCATATTTGGTAAGACTAACTGATTGCTGACTGCACATTTCTATCAAGCATTCGAAAAGGGTCTGCTTGGATTGGAATGTTGTTTTGTTTAGATGTGAGATGTGGATCTTTTGGCAGAAGCAGACTAAATTGCTTTAAAATGTAAGCTTGGACGAAAATGGAAAGGATCTGCTGGACAGAAAAACGAAGGATGAAGTGTGAGAATCAGTGCAGGGTCCACTGATTTTCATAATTTATATAAATGATTTTGATGTGAACATAGGAGGTATAGTTAGTAAGTTTGCAGACGACACCAAAATTAGAGGTGTATTGAACATCGAAAAAGTTTACCTTAGAGTGCAACTGGATCTTGATCAGATGGGTCAATGAGCTGAGAAGTGGCAGATGGAGTTTAATTCAGATAAATGTGAGGAGCTGCATTTTGGAAAGGCAAATCAGGGCAAAACTTATACATTTAATGGTAAGGTTCTGGGGAGTGTTGCTGAACAAAGAGACCTTGGAGTGCAGGTTCATAGCTCCTTGAAAATGGAGTCACCGGTGGATAGGATAGTGAAGAAGATGTTTCTTATGCTTTCCTTTATTGGCCAGAGCATTGAGTATAGGAATTGGGAGGTCATGTTGCGGCTGTACAGGACATTGGTTAGGCCACTTTTGGAGTATCGCATGCAATTCTGGTTTCGCTCTTATTGGAAAGATGTTGTGAAACATGAAAGGGTTCAGAAAAGATTGACAAGGATGTTGCTAGGGTTGGAGGATTTGAGGTTTAGGGAGAGGCTGAACAGGCTGGGATTGTTTTCCCTGGAGTGTCAGAGGCTGAGGGGTGACCTTATAGAAGTTAATAAAATCATGAGGGGCACGGATAGGGTAAATAGACAAGGCATTTTCCCTTGGGTAGGCGAGTCCAGAATCAGAGGGCATAGGTTTAAGGTGAGACGGGAAAAATTTAAAAGGGGCCTAAGGAGCAACTTTTTCTCGCAGAGGGCTGTGCATGTATGGAATGAGCTGCCTGAGGAAGTGGTGGAGGCCGGTACAATTACAATTTTAAAATCAACTGGATGGGTATATCAATAGGAAGGTTTACAGGGATATGGGCCAAGTGCTGGCAAATGGGACTAGATTAATTTAGAATATCTGGTCACATGGTTGAGTTGGACCGAAGGTTCTGTTTCCAAGCTGTACATCTCTGTGACTCTATGATTCTAAGTGCTGGGGAGGGTGAACAAACAAAGGTATTTGTTTAGCATAATTCAGAAAAGATAGGCAAATTGGCTAGTGGAGAAGGCAACAAACTGGTAGGAGGGAAAATTTCAAACAATAATAGGAAGAGAACAAAAGAGAATATAGTGTTGGATAGCTCAAAAACTTAAGGATGTTATTTGTGAAAGAAATTGCTTAGGAAAGAGAGAAAGAGGCGACAGAGCTAAGAACCTGCCTTCAGGCCAAGTGAACTTGGTGATGATTTCCTTGAGTTATGTTTAACATGGAGAAATATTGACTCAACAGTTATGGATACAATAGAAATCTTTAAGATTGGACAAGTCAGCCACCAATAACCACAAGGAATAAAAAAAATCTTTAATGCTCTTGCTGGAATGGTGTCAGGACAATCGATTTTGCAGCATTCAGTGTCTTCAGTCATTCCTTGTCTTCACATGGAGTGAATTGAATTGGCTGTGTCCTGAGAAGGGGACCAGGATGGATCACCCACTTGATGTTTCTGGCTGAAGAATGGGGAAAGTCTATTGCATCAGCCTTTACTTTTACACTGATATGCTGCACGCCGAGGTTGTTGAGAACTGGGTTACTTGAAGTGACTCTTCTAGTTAGTCTTTTAATTGTCCACCATCATTCATGACTGGATGTGACCGAATTGCAGAGCTCAGATCTAATCTGTTGATTGTGGAATCACTGAGCTCTGTCACTTACTGCTTTGCTGTTTGGTGAACAGGTCGTCTTATTTGGTATCTTCATCAGGTTGAAACCTCACTTTTAGGTAAGTCTGGTACTGCTCCTGGCATTCCCCTTGCACTCTCCATTGAGCCAGACTTATCCCCTGGTTTAATGGTAATCGTTGAGTGGGCGATATGCCAGGCCATGAGGTTACAGATTGTGCTGGAGTGCAATTCTGCTGCTGTGGTTGGACCACAGCACTTCATGGATGCTCAGCCTTGAGTTGCTAGATCTGTTTGAAATCCATTCCATTTAGCATGGTGATAGTGCCACACAACACAATACAGAGTATCCTTCATGGTGAACGCAGACTGTGTAACCACAAGCGGTGGTCATTCTTAAAGATACAGATGTGGACAGATGCAACTCCAGCAGGTTCATTGGTGAGAAGGAGGTCAAATACATTTCTCCCTCTTGTTGATTCCCTCAGCACCTGCTGCAGATCCTATCTAGCAGCAATAAGACTTGGTCAGCTCAGTTAGTCATTGTTTGGCAAAGCAACCCAGATTCTGCACCCTTTTCTCCTTTGAAGTTGTGCTCAACATAGTAGATTCATCAGTTGAGGTGTTTGGGATTGGTTGAGTGGGGATCTCCCTGGTAATCAGCAGGAAGTTTACTTTGTCATGTTCGACCTGAGACCCTGAGACATGTTGAATATTCAAAGGGCAACTCCCTTCTGACTGTATACCACTCTGCCACCATTTCTGCTGGGTCTGTCCTGTTGGTGGGATAAGGATGATAATGGTGATGTCTGGGACATTGTCTGCAAGGTATGATTCTGTGAGTATGCCTATATCAAACTGTTGCTTGACCAGTCTGTGAGACAGCTTTCTCAGGTTTGGCACTAGCCCCCAGATTTAAGTGAGGAGGACTTTGCAGAGTTAACCAGCTACATTAGAATTTTCGAAACCCTGCAGTGTGGAAACAGGCCCTTCGGCCCAACAAGTCCACACTGACCTTCAGAAGGGTATCCCACCCAAACCCATTCCCCATTATTCTACATGTACCTCTGACTAATGCACCAAACCCACACATCCCTGAACAATTTAGCACAGCCAATTCACCTGACCTGCACATCTTTGGACTGTGGGAAGAAACCAGAGCACCTGGAGGAAACCCACACAGTCACAGGGAGAATGTGCAAACGCCACACAGACAGTCACCCGAGGCAGGAATCGAACCTGGGTCCCTGGCACTGTGAGGCAGCAGTGCGAGCCACTGTGTCGCCCATTTTTGCTGTTATCGTTTCTCCTTTTTTTCAAAAGGACATGAATTTTTTTCCAGCAACATTGACTGCTTTAAGGCTGTTAAACAGCGAATCTGGAAGGTTTGAATTTTTTCTGCAAAACCAAACCTGCTTCTGGCCTTTATCTCCTCTCTCTGGGTCGTAAATCCTAACTTGGCAAATGCTTGAGATGTTGTCTCACCAGCTAGCTTGCCTAAACATTTAGCTGGGTTATATGATTTCTCCAGAGCTGCTGTTTTCACCCACTGTTAAAGTGATTACATTTGTGACCCTCAAATAAACCAGTCACCTTCACAGAACTGAGACCTAAAATCCCATATACCTCTACTTTAGAACCCATGATCTTAAATAATAGCAACAAATCCTTAAATCTTTGTCATACCACCCAATGTTGCACTTGCTCTGTGTTATGGTCAACATTTACCAGTGGATTTCGCTGGTAGATCACCTCAGACGGTATTCAATCAACCATCCATTGCTTGACTGAAATCGTAGTCAGGGCAGTCAGAATACAAATGAGACATTTGCCTCCTTAGCTCACACTCAAGTGGTTACAATCAATTATGTAAAGTCAGGTACAAATCATTCGACTTACTGGATTCAAGTTTCCAACTTGTTATGATGGAATTTGAAGTTATGGTCTGAGGATTATCATTTAACACCAGTAGGCACCTGCAGCATAACCATCAGGAGCTTTCAGACTATCTCCTTAGCTCATAGTGCACAATAGCTGCACAGTTAATGATCTGAACAATCTCCGATAGGACCAGAGGAATAGCTTTCTCAGAGAAATGAATCTTCCAACAGAGGCAGGTAGATGATTGTAAGCAGCATCAAATTGAATCAAATCAGCTCTCACGAGGAGAAATTCATTGACAGGATATCAGATGAAGTTGAAAAGTTTGTTGTTAATATTCTTTGTGTAGTGAAGGGTGAATCTCTCACACAAGCTACTGCAAAAGTCAATGGTTCAATAGTTGATCCACAAGGATATACTAATCCCTGGCACACAACATGCACTGGATCACAATTGATTGTGCTACTCAGTTTGGGGATTGTGCATTATCTGTCAGAATAGAAAAGATTATTCCTGTATTGTTCTCACTGAACCCTCTCTCTCTCTCTCTCTCTCTCTCTCTTTCTCTCTCTCTTTCAATATAGGCTGAAAAACGAAGAACTAGTTCCATACTGGACTTTGAAGATGAGGGAATTCTCCAACTATATATGCCTGAATTAGAGTCTGATGTGACATCAGAAGCAAGTGCATTGCTCTCACGTCACCCACTCTCACGTCGAGACTTCGTCACGCCTGAAACCTCACCCAATGTGAGAGAACGTGAGGAGATTGAACAATGGGAAATGATCTTCCAACAAAGTCTTTTCAAACCAGAAGTTTCCCACAAGGTACGTTATGTTATATGGATCATGTGAAACCTGGGGCTTTCTGTTTTGCTTTAGTGTTTCAAAGTGATGAAGTATGTAAAGTTTGATTTTATTCCACTTGAAACAGCTTTTCTGATTGTGTTATAGATACATGCAGGGACAAAGAGGACTGTAGATGCTGGAGATCAGAGTCAAAACGTTGGTGCTAGAAAAACACAGCTGGTCAGGCAGTATCTGAGGGGCAGGAGAATCAACACTTCAAGCATAAGCTCTTCATCAGGAAAGTGGGTCCCAAGGGATAGATGGGAGAGGGTTGAGGCTGGGGGGCAAGGTAGTTGGGAATGCAATAGGTAGACGATGGTGAGGGGGTGATGGTGATAGGTCAGAGAGGAGGGTGGAGCGGACAGGTGAGAAGGAAGATGGATAGGTAGGACAGTTCAAGAAGGCGATGCCGAGTTGGAGGGTTGGATCTGGGATAAGGTGGGGGGAGGGAAGATGAGGATACTGGTGAAATCGATATTGATCCCGTGTGGTTGGAGGGTCCCAAGACGGAAGATGAGGTGTTCTTGTTCCAGGCGTTGGGTGGCCAGAATTTGGCGATGGAGGAGGCCTAGGACTTGCATGTTCCTGGTGGAGTGGGAGGGGAGCTAACCTGAGTGGCCACAGGGTGGTAGGGTTGTTCAGTGCGTGTGTCCCAGAGATGTTTTGTGAAACGTTCCACAAGTTGGCACCCTGTCTCCCCAGTGTAGAGGAGACCGCATCAAAAGCAACGGTCACAGTAGATGACATGTGTGGAGGTGCAGGAAAGTCCCTGTCAGATGTGGAAGGATCCTTGGATGGAGTTGAGGGGGAAGGTGTGGACGCAGATGTGTCCTACCTGTCCATCTTCCTTCTCACCTATCTGCTCCACCTTCCGCTCTGACCTATCACCATCACCCTCCACCATCATCTACCTATCACATTCCCAGCTACCTTCCCCCGAGCCCCACTCCCCTCCTATTTATCTCTCAGCCCCTTTGACTCCCCTCCCCTACCTTTATCCTGTCACATCAATCTACCAGTTATTGCTGTCACCAATTATGACAGTACTTGTATAACCAACTCCCATCAACTACAGACTGATTACCACTAGACTTAGATGCGACAGAGTCCATGTTAGAGATGAATGTCACAATTTAACCGAGCTAGCAAATATGCACTCGTGCTCAAATAAAAAATGGATACAGGAGCAGGCCACTGGTCTATAGAGCTTGCTGTACCATTCAACATGATTACGCTTGACCCTTAATCCCAAAACCATACCCCATGCCCTTTGACACCTTCATATTCAACAATTTGTGTTCCACAGCTATTTGTGATACAGAACTCCATGAGCCTCTGAATGAAAAAACTCATCTCAGTCTGAAATGGCACGCCACCAATAGGTGTGTTGGATCCTCAGATGTTGCCTGACCTTCTGTGCTTTTCTAGCACCACACTCTCGACTCTGTTCTCCAGCATCTGCAGTCCCTGCTTTCTCCTCCCTGAAGTATCATAAGATAAATGTGGGCTGCTGCATTTTGGAAAGACAAATCAGAGCAGGACTTAGCCACTTAATGGTAAGGTCCTGGGGAGTGTTGCTGAACAAAGAGACCTTGGAGCACAGGTTCATAGCTCCTTGAAAGTGGAGTGACAGGTAGATAGGATAGTGACAAAGGCATTTGGTATGCTTTCCTTTATTGGTCAGAGCACTGAGTACAGTAGTTGGGAGGTCATGTTACAGCTGTACAGGACATTGGTTAGGCCACTTTTGGAATATTGCGTGCAATTCTGGTCTCCCTCCTATAAGAAAGATATTGTGAAACTTGAAAGGGTTCAGAAAAGATTTACAAGGATGTTGCCAGGGTTGGAGGATTTGAGCTATAGGGAGAGGCTGAACAGGCTGGGGCTGTTTTCCTGGAGCATTGGACGCTGAGGGGTGAAAGAGGTTTAGAAAATCATGAATGGCACCGATAAATAGACAAGGTCTTTTCCGTGCGGTGGGGGAGTCCAGAATTAGAGGGCATAGGTTTAAGGTGAGAGGGGAAAGATATAAAAGGGACCCAAGGGGCAACAATTTCATGCAGAGGGTGGTGTGTGTATGGGACGAGCTGCCAGAGGAAGTGGTGGAGGCTGGTATAATTACAACATTTAAAAGGCATCAGGATGGGTATATGAATAGCAAGGATTTAGATGGATATGGGCCAAGTTCTGGCAAATGGGACTAGATTAATTAAGGATGAGTTGGACCAAAGGGTCTGTTTTCGTGCTGTACATCTCTGTGACTCTATGACTGTGAGTCATTTGTGGCCAGACCTTCTGCTCTGCTTCTGTGTGTTTGGTGGAACAAAGTGTTTGACCTATGGTTTCACCTCTCACAGTTCTTACGGATCCTAGAGCATTTTCCTGAAATTCCTCAGATAAAGTTCCAGTGTAAAGGATTTGAAAAATCTCACTATTACCACAAGGTGCTGCTACTGTCATTACTAGCACCTGAATAAAAGGTTGAATGAAGGGGTTATTATATGAGGAAAGGTGGGTCCTATAGGTACTGCATCCAGTGGAGTTTTGAAGAATGAGAGATGATCATATTGAAACGTAAAAGATTGTGAAGGGACTTAACATGGTGTCCCTGAGAGGATACCTTTGCTTGTTGGAGGCACTAGAACTACAGGACAGGGTTTAAATAGAATTTAACATATTTCGGATGGGAATAAAGAGACTTATTTTTCCTTAGAGTGTCATTGATCTGTGGAATTTTCTTTCCCAGAGGGCAGTAGTGAGGTGGAGAAAGGGGTGATGAGGCTGGGGGAGTTGCTTACTTATTGAATATTTTTAACGCTAACTTGGATTTTTATTTACTGACAAGGGAGTCAGGGCAGGGAGGAAGCCAGAGCTGAGGCCACAGTCAGATGAGCCATGATTTATCAGATGGGGGAGTAAGATCAAGGGGCCACATGGTCTACTCCTGTTCCCCATTCACTCTTTATGTACATCTTAGACAATGACATTTCAGAAAAATAATACCACAGCTAAGCTACTTCTCTCTCTCTATTTTTAACAGAAACCGTTGACAGAAGTAAATGACGATCTAGAACAAGTTGTCCAGCACCCAGAGAGTCAGACACCAACTGACCAACGCAAGCGTATCCCCATTGTTGTGGTAGACACCAATTTCCCCGACACTTGGTTCACATCAGGAGAAGTGCTTTCTGGGATACCTCATCCCCAAAAGCAGGTGTAGTGTTTTTAGCTTTCCTTCATTCACCAATCTTTATATAGAGTCAGCCATAACTCAGTATCTCACCTCTGAATGGAGGAGTTGTGCTGTCAAGTCTAACTGCAGAACGTGAGCAAAACAAAAACCCAGGTTAATGCTCCACTGAGGGAGTGCTGCATTGTCAGAGATGCCACCTTTCAAAGGAGAAGTTAACGTTGGGTGCTGGAAGCTGCTTGCATGCCTTACTAGTGTCCTCGCTTGTGCTGGTGATAATCACACAGCAGCACCTACAATGGGATTTACTGAGCTGGTTGCCATTGTTGTCTCCTCATTACCCTGTGAAACATCCAGCTGCTCCCTGGCTGGCTTAACCATCTTCTCCCTCAAAGTGGAGACAATGTCTGATGTCCAACCCTGTCGGTCCTGGAGGTCTCAGCCCGGTCTTTCCCGAAATGTGAGAAAGGAAAGGATTGTTTTTGGTGGAACTCTACGCAACAGCAGTTGGTGATCGTGAGGGTTGTAATTGTGACCCGCAGTGAGAACTGTATGGGGTGACTGAGTTAGAGGGTGTGCTAACCTTACGACTGTGAGGCAGCGGAGAGAGGGCAGTGTCACTTACCTTCGCAGGAGTAACTCTGGAGGACATTGAACATCTTCCTGCCTCTGCAGGGTGTCATAGTAGAGACAGCACTGACCCCGTCAAGCTATCCCTGTCTGCAGTTGCATGGGTCTGATGGCTGTTGTGGTCAGCAGGGAAGAACATTGGCCTCCTCTCTGTTACCCCATCCACCTGTACCTTGATAACTTTCTCCTTGAAAAGCAGTGTACAAAGTTATCTTTCCGCTGTGCCATCTGATCTTTGGGACATGTGAGGATACAGTCTCTGCGGCATTTAAAGTGATATCCAGCAGCCCTCTAAAAACACATTGGAACCTGAAAGGCCATTGCCATTGGTGGGAAGTTCCATCTTGCTTGCTGTGTGATTTTTCTTATTATTCACTCATGGGACATGGGTGTCACTGGTTGGCCAGCATTTATTGCCCGTCCGTAGCTGCCCTTGAGAAGGTGGTAGTCAGCTGCCTTCTTGAACCGCTGCAGACCACGTGCTGTTGGTAACTCACCAAGTAATTCATTCACCATCTCGCTTACATAACTTATAATCCTGAGAAGCATGTGATTGTATGGGATAGTTTGACCCAGGCAGTGACAGATGAGATGCTGTACAACTGCTCCCCACCAAATGTTTAAGGCACAACGTGAATAAGAGTTTAATTCTTTGCTCCTGTCCAATATCATGAGTTGTACAGGGCTAAATCTGCGTACCGGGCAATAGAGATTTCACAAAAATGCTGCAAGAGCTAAACTGTCTCTCTCTCTCTCTCTCTCTGTCTCTCTCTGTTTTAAATGCAAAAACAGCTTGGCAGACATGAAAACCTGCCTCAATCAACACCTATTACAGGCTGGGACTCAGACAGTGAACTGAAGACAGAAAATAAAATGTTGTATTTAATAGACACAGACTTGCCAAAGACATGGACCAAACCATTAGAGATACAAGACATCAAGGATCCAGAGGGAAATGGAACTTTGGCCCTCAGTGAATTACAGCTGGAATATGAAAAGGTGCAAAAGTTAATTTATTTCTTTTCCTGAACCCACTGCCTTCACCATGGCCTCAAAGTTTATGGCATACCTGCACACTTTAATTCCTCACCCTCACTGGGAACTATGAGCCTTTACAGTGAGTGCTATGCAGTCACTCGATCATAGGGACATTACAACTGGACACAATGTCCAGTGTCTCCTCACATGCACCCGGCTGGGGCTGCAATTATTTACAATATGTACTCGTGACTTGGAAAGATGGAAGAGAATATATGATGACCAAGTTTTTGGATGATGCAAAGAAAAGTGTGAAGGCAAGTGGTGAGGATGATACAAAGACCCTGCAGAGGGATATAGACAGGCTAAGTGAATGAGCAAAATCTTGGCAGATGGAATATAATGTGGGGAAATGTGAGTTTGTGCACTTTTTGGCATGGGGAATAGAACAGCTGAATATTACTTTAATGGTGAAAGACTGCACAAAGCTGGAGCACAGAGAGATTTGCAGGTCTTCGTATATAAATCACAAAAAGTTAACATCCAAGTTCTGCAGGTAATAGGGAAGGCAAATGGAATGTTGGCCTTCATTTCAAAGGGAATGGGATATAAAAATAGAGAAGTTTTGCTAAACCTGGCAGTTGAAAAAAGGTTCACTCAGCTGATCCAGTAGAGGTTACAAGAAGAGGTTGAGTAGGTTGGACTTGTCCTTATTGGAGTTTAGAAGGATGAGAGGTGACCTTATTGAAACATCCAAGATTCAGGTTAGTTGCAGAAAGGATGTTTCCCTTTATGAGAGATTCTAAGATCAGAGGGCATAATCTCAAGTAAGCAGTGCCTCAGTTCGTACAGAGATGAAGGGGACTTTCTTCACAGAGGGTGGTGAATCTCTGGAATGCTTTACCACCGAGGGCTTTTGAGGTTGGGCCATTACGTATGTTCAAGACTGAGATAGACATGTTTTTAAGGAAAGCAAGAGTTGTGTTGATGAGACAGGAGTTAAGGATTATCAGAACAGCCACAATTGTTTGGATGGCAGAGTAGACTTGAGGGGCTGAATGGCCAATTTCTGCTCCTGTATTGCATGGTCCTATGATCTGATTAATATCAATGGGTGAGCAGTTGCTGGAAATTATCATCCCGAACAGAGTGGCAGTGCACATAGACAAGTATAAGCTGACTAAACAGGAAACAGAGAATTGGGATGATGGGTAATTTTCGAGTTGGCAATTATTGGAGTGCCACAAAGATCCGTGCTGCGCCCCTCAACTATATTACAATCGATATAAATGACTTGGATGAAGGAATTTCATGTATGGCAGCTAAATACAGCAATGACATTCGCGATGGGTCGGAAAAGCAAGCTGTCAAGAGGTCATAGAGAATGTGAAAAGAAATGATTTAGACGAGTTAGGTGAGTGGGCAAAACTTTGAGAGATGAAATGTGATGCAGCAGAATAGGAAAATGCCCACTCTGGCAGGAAGAATAAAAAGGTAATACGTCATTTAATTGGAGGGAGACTGCAGAAGTCTATGGTACCGAGGGATCAGGGAGTCCTGCTCCATGTGTCACAGGCACAGCAAGGGACTAGGAAGGCAAGTGGGTTGGTTGCAGGGGGATTCAACGATATAAGAGAAGGGTTGCTGTAGCTGTGATGTATCTTAGTTAGAGCACCTCTGGAATGCTGCTTTGCTCATCTTATGTAAGCAAAGATATAATGATATTTGGCTGTTTCTGTGGGTGACATAAGGCCATAAGGAGCAGGTGGGGCTTTTACCCTTTAGGATTTAGAAAAATGAGAGGTGGTCTTATCAAAGCATGAAAGGTCCTGAAGTGACTTGACAGTGTGAATACTGAGAGAATGTCTGTCCCCACAGAGATGTATAGAACATGGTTTAAAATACAAGGGTCTCCCATTTCAGATGCAGATAATAAGGACTTCTTTCTGTTAGACAACGTGGAATTCTTGTCCCTTGAGGACACTGTGGGCTCGATGACTGTGTATATTCAAGGCTGCTTTAGACAGCTTTTCGATTGACTGGTGTCTGAAGGGTGAAAGGGAGCAGACAGCAAAGTGAAGTTGCTGTGAATGGTGGAGCAAGTTCAAGGGACTGACCAGCCTACTCTGCTCCAATTCTTTGTTTTTCTCTTCAAGGATAGTGATAGCACAGAGTTGATCGGGAAGCTCAAGCCAAGCTGACTGCGTTCAATCGGCTAAGTTAGATTTTCCTGGATCCAGAGACTAGGACATACTTGGATATGATTCCACATTGTCAGGTGGACCAGAGCTGTAGCTGCAGTGGACCAGTTTGGCTCGATGTGTGGTTCATTCTGAAGCACAGATCTTTGGCCCAGAAAGAGATTTTTCCCGGGGGCTCCTAGACTTCACTGTATCAACTTGACTCGGTCATATCTCATGAACAATGGAGCAAATGAACCTACTGAAGATTGGGTCCTATGGTGGTGGAGACCTCAGGAAGGGACCCTATGGGATACAGAAGCCACCTCTCCCTTTCCACCATATCCCCACCACCTACTTCCCCAACCCCTGAGACATTCAGAGAGATGCCTGAACACCTTTGCTGTATCCACACTCTCGCACCTTGGGGTGCAGATTCATAGTTCTGTGAAAGTGGAGTCGTAGGTAGACACGGTGGTGAAGAAGGTGTTTGGTACGCTTGTCTTTATTAGTCAGTGCATTAAGTATAAGGGTTGGGACATCATGTTGAGGCTGTACAGGACATTGGTTACACTTTTGGAAGACTGCATTCAATTCTGCTCTCCTTTCTATAGGAAAGATGTTGTTAGACTTGAAACGGTTCAGAGAACATTTATAAGAATGTTTCCAGAGTTGGAAGGTTTGAGCTATAAGGAGAGGTTGAATAGTCTGGGTCTGTTTTCGCCTGGAGCGTCAGAGGCTGAGGAGCGATTAGAGAGGTTTATAAAATCATGAGGGGCATGGATAAGATGAATAGCTAAGGTCTTTTCCATGTGTTGAGGAGTCCAAAATTAGAGGGCATAGGTTTAGGGTGAGAGGAGAGAAATTTAAAAGGGACGTAAGGGGCAACTTTTTCATGCAGAGGGTGGTGCGTATGTGGAATGAGCTGCCAGAGGAAGTGGTGGAGGCTGGTCCAATTACAACATTTAAAAGCCATCTGGATTGGTTGTATGAATAGGAAGGGTTCAGAGGGATATGGGCCAAATGCTAGCAAATGGGACTAGATTAATTTAGGATATCTGGTCAGCATGGATGAGTTGAACTGAAGGGTCTGTTTCTATGCTGTACAACACTATGTTCAGCCATTGTTCAAAATATCAGAACCCACCTCCCCCACACTACCAGCCCACTCCACTCTCCCATCTAGCTCCATCTTGTGGCCACAGTGACCCCTATACCTTTCAGTCACATGAGGCCCTCGTGATAGTGGATCTCCTGCTGATTGATCCAGCCAGCAGACAACCTGGGGAGTTTGACTGAATGTGGAGAACGTATAAGACAGCAGGTAATACTGTGATCTCTGCAAGGTAATGAATGGACGAGGGTCAGTCATCCCTGAAAATTTACATGCCTGTTTTCTGAGGTTAGTGAGTTCCTCCCAGCATACAGGAGATGGTTCAGACTCTCCCTCTTGTCCAGATTTTACCCAACACCCTTTAACACCTTTCAAGAGGAGCCACTGTTCCAACGTAGACAAGATGCCAGCTAATTTTGGATGCAGCAAAAGCTCTGCCAAAACTAGAATGAGGTAACGACGAGATAATCCAGAGTCTGGAGGGGCACTGAAACAAACATCAAGTTCTGCAGATGCTGGAGTCCTTCATACGGGCAGCACGGTGGCTCAATGGTTAGCACTGCTGCCTCCTCACGCCAGAGACCCAGGTTCAATTCCAACTGTGGGTGACCGTCCATGTGGAGTTTGTAAGTTCTCCCTGTGTCTGTATGGTTGTGTTCAGGGGGCTCTGGTTTCCTCCCACAGTCCAAAGATGTGCAGGTTAGGTGGCCATGCTAAATTGGCCCACAGTATGCAGGCTAGGTGGGTTAGCCATGGGAAACGCAGGGTTACAGGGATTGGGAAGGATGCTCTTTGGAGGATTGGTGTGGATTTGATGGGCCAAATGGCAGGACTGGTTGTGTTTAAGGGGAGAGCAACAGAGAAATCATTTGAGACATTGACTCTCTCTCTCTCTCCAGACGCTGCCAGACTGGCTGAATTTCCCCAGCACTTTCTGTTTATATTATTGAAGCAAACTTCTTTTTTCTCTTTTTTTGAAATAAAGACAGTAATCCTCCATCGCTGGAGGGATGCAGCTGCAGCGCCCCCAGGAGGCACCACCTTGCACAGGCCAGCACAGCACCTTGTTGTGCTGGCCCAGAGTTTCTCTGTAGTGGGAGCTGGGCACAGAACTGCTGTTGTTGGGTGGGATGGTGCAGCAGGACAGAAAAAGTATCTGCAGTTTTGCTTAAAAAAAAGCTTCTACTTTAACACAGAGCTTTTTAGGCAGTTGGACCAATCAGAATTTGTCATCGACCACACCTCTACAGCCAACACTGGAAAGTGAAACAGATAAAGACGAGAATGCAGTAGCCGCCACAACATTTTTCACTTCCCAAATAATTGCAGATCTGCACTGAAGCAGGTTCACTGAAACGACTTGCATTCAACATTGTAAGGTTGAGGGTGGGAGTGAACTGCTGGTTCACTCCCATACACACACACACACAGACACACGCACACACATTCATTTCTGTCCCCGGTGTGATTTTTGGAGTTTTACCTCCTGTGGTGACACTTGATTTGTTCAGGATCTGCGGCCTCGGGTCACCAAGCAACATTGGTATCACCATTGGTGATTAGAGGACTGCCTTTCACTCCATCACTTCTGTTCATTCTACTTCCTTCCCCACATCATTCCCTGCCTCCCTTTATAAAATATGTTGCATCTTGAAGCATTCCGAGTCTTTTGTGAGGATCACAGCCTGACATGTTAATTCTGCTTTTCTCTCCAGAGACACTGCCTGACTCACTGAGATTTCCAGTAGACACGGTGCTTTATCCTTGACTCAGTTATTATCCTGGCCTCATCTGTCACAGTCTATAAGTGTGCTGGAGGTGTTCTACCTTGTTCAGTAGAGGAGATAGATCAAAGTTAGAGAGTTATGCAGCATTGTGAAAACTCATCACATTCTTTGTATTTTTCAACACAGAAAAATGCACAAAAAGCTCACAGACCAGCATACACAAAAAGCCTATCCTCAGCTTCATCACTGAATGTTTCAGAGATTGAATCAGAAGCTGAAGAAGAAGCTGGAGATGAGTTACTTTTCTGGGGATATCAGGTAATAATGGATAATTCTCCAAAACTGAGAAAAGAGGATTGAGGGAAAAAAACTCAGCAAATGTCAGAAAAGTGTTAGGCAATAGTAAGTGCTATGATTCCAACAGATGACAATATTGGACAGTTACATCCCAGTACAAAAACTTGCCTGGGTGGATCATATGTCTAATTTGTGGAGTTGGTTAACATGGTGCTTAGTCACATATAGTCACATGAGACTGCTGATGTTCTTTACTAACAGAACATAACTTTAGGATATTAAAGAAAAATAACAATCGAGGCTGGATACTTAAAACTGTTTAAAAAAAAGTCCAAACACAAACAAGAAAATAAGGTTTCAACCTGTTTCCCAATATTAATCTTTGCAAAGACTCAAACTCAGAGAAGGGTCTGAAAGAATAGGAGCAAGGACAGGAATTACTCGGTGATGAAGGCAAGATTACTAGTCTCTCAGATGACCTTTCCTGGCCCCTTATGGTATTTGCCGCCAGTACCAGTATTTGGTGCTGGGTCATGTTTATATCCACTGGTAAATTTACTCAACTGATAAATTTGCTGAACAGATTGTGCAGGGTCTTCTCCTATGACAGTGGAGACAGTTTTGTGAGTCCGCTGGCATAAATATTTTTCAACGCTTGACAGGCAAAACATTTTTCTCTTCTAAACACTTGAAATTATCTCTATAAACTCTCCTGGCTTAGAAGATTCACAAACGAAAAGCAATTTGGATAGGGAGATTGGTTTCACTTAATTCTTAACTTAATTTTCCTGAAAGAAGAAAATTTTTCTCCATTCAAAACTGAGCTCCCAATTCTTCTGACCAGTCCAAAAGCTAAACTGTAGTCTCTGGTTTGTCATAAACTCAAAAGCATAAACATTTTATCCATTAATACAACAGGTAGCCTACCGAGCATTTGACTGTAATTACATGCCTTCTTGGCAATGATGCATTTAGGTCACTGTTCCAAATGACCTTTTGACCTTTTAAAAACAAATCACATTCACAGGACCAACCATAATTGACCGGCCTTCATTTCAAAATCCAAATCCCAGTTTTAAATTATGCTAATACAGACTGGGGAAAATATAAAGGGCACGGAGGATAAAGAAATCCAAAACAAAAACGCAAGATCTAACATAGTCCAATGAAGAATGAATCAGTTTTGAATCTAATTCTGAGGAATGAAGTAGGGTGGGTCAAGTGGGTTGCATTCAGGTAATAGCAATCATAATATAATTGGATTTAAAGATGTTATGGAAAAGGATAACAAAAATCCAGTGGGTAAATTATTTAAATTGAAGAGTGTGATTTGATGAAGGATGGTCAGGAAGACAGTACATTCACAATGGGAGCAGTAAAAAGAGATAGTTCAAGTATGAAGGAAGCATATTCCTCTAAAGTGTTAAATGCAACACCGGAAAACATGGGCTATGACAAATTTCAGGTCCAGAATATTATAGAAAACGAGTAGAGAAAAGAGGTCAAGTGAGAAATGAAATGCAATGTATAAGAAAAAAAAATTAAAAAAGATTAGTTGCTAATAGAGTGAGTACTTAAAATTATTTTATTATCAGATAAAAGAAGTGATAAAGGTCCAGTGTAGTGAATGCGAGACAATAAGGGAAATCTTCTTGTGGGACAGATACATAATTGAGGGACTGAAATGCGTGTTTTGTAGTCATTTTAACAGACATAGAAGTTTAAGTTAATCCAAAATTAATTCTTACCTTGTGCCTTGGATCACAGAGTGTATCTAACTTTTTTTTGGATTTGGTTAAAGGTAGTTAATAGAGACTCAAACATAGCAATTTGCTTAAACACTGGCATTTATTAAGTTTTTTAAAAAAAAGATTTTAAAAAAGGAAGGAAAAGAAAGCAATGAACTTCACGGCCTTCTGCACATCGGGGACCCCTCGATCGACGGCTGGTCTGGAGGCTTAAGTTTGTCCCTGGCACCGCTCACTATCCTGGTCTGTGGTGAAGCCCAGTGACTTGGACCAAAACTCTCTCTCTCTTATACAGTGTAACAAACAGCCAATACAGAAAAGCAAATACAGCAAACAAGCCATCTTCAGCACGTACAGGAATGTTCACAGGATTTATTCAAGGCCATGCAGCTGTTGAATAACATCACCAATTTTAGCCCTGCAGCTCATCCTGTACACCTTGGTTTAAAATTAACAGCCAGCATTGATTTCCATCCAATATACAAAGCTCAGCTTGCCATTTTTAATAAATTAAATGCAAGAATTTATAAATATTTCATCCATTCACAGTCAGCATTATTTGTCCAGTTGATGGTGATTCAATTGAGCTTGCAGTTTCAAAAATGGTTCAGTATTTACCTTTGCTACTTAATTTGAGAAACATAAATTTCTCTGGTCCTCATTGGTCTGCCCTGATCAGAATAGTAAATGGTGCTGAGTAATTGAAAGCTATCTGTATATCTTTGAAAAGAAAATACCTTTTTGTTTCCCATCGCAGAGACGTGCACATAAAGCATCCACTCCATCCAGCCTAACTGACATATCGACATTTGTATCACCGATGGCCTCGGAAAGTGAAACAGATCTTGACGAAAATGCATTCAGAACGCGTCAGGTACCAACAAGACAGTATTTAATATCAACTCCTTTCACTTTAAATGAAAGCGCCCAAGTATTTGACATTTCAACCCTGGAGAACTTCTCTGACTACCCACACTATCCATGCCTCTCAGAATTTTATGTATTCCATCAGGTCGCCCCCTCAGCCTGACATTCTGGTGAAAATAATCTATATTTGTCCAACCTCTTATAGTTAATGCATTCCAATCCAGGCAGTATCCTGATAAACCTCTTACACACCCTCTCTAAAGCCTCCACATCATCTTATAGTGTAAATACCAGAACTGCACACAGTACTCCAAATGTAGCTGAACCAAAGTTTTATATAGCTGCAACATGACTTACTAAATTTTGTACTCAGTGCCTCGATAGATGAAAGTAAGCCTGCCATATCCCGCCTTTACCACCTTAACCATTTGTATTTCCACTTTCAGGGAGCTATGGATTTGCATTTAAGATTCCTCTGTATATCAATTCTCCTAAAGGTCCTGCCAGTTACTGTATATAGGATTTCAATGGCTTTATTTGTTAAATCATTGAAAAGTTGCTGGTGCATTTTTCATTCCAAATGGCATGATATTACATTGATAAAGTCCATCTGGTGTTACAAAACCTGATTTATCTTCGGTTTGATCAGACAGTGGATCTTGTCAATATTCTTTTATCAAGTCAATTCTTGTAACAAATTGCATTTCTCAACTGCTGTCAGTACAATTTTCCAAACTGGAATTGTAAATGGATCTTTTATTACCACATTCACTTTGCAATAGTGAGGAAATAATCTCTACTACTTAGATGATCATTGGAATTTCATGAGCTACTTTCAATTTCAATACAATTACGAGCTGATGTAATTCTATCATCAGCTGGTGTTTGAGGTGGTTTCCATTTTCTCATTATAATATTGCTGTTTAACCAGTAATACTCAGGCATTAGTTGTGATGAAATTTCAGTGTAAACCATTAAATATAATTTTCTCAATTCGGGATCCATTTATTGCATTTATTTATTTGCATTTATCTTGCCCGCAGTCTCTTTACCTTCATCCTTTTTATGCAATTTTTCAGAAGTTGTATTAGATAATTGCATTTCATAATCAACATCTCCCTTTTTTATGGCTGCCTCCTCTTCCTGTTTAACTTCATGAGCCTAAGATCTAGTCACAATGCAATCAAGGAACAGAGGATGTTTTCCCAATAGCATCTCAGTTCTCTTTAATTCCACTGGTTGTTCAGGTACCTTCAGTGAGGCCAATATTTTTGAGTGAACCAGGTCATTTCACTGTATAGAATCAACCCTTTCTATAGATGTTGGTTGACCTGCTCCAACTACAACTTCTCCATTTTCTAAATACTCTTTAAGTCAATGCTGTATAATGGCAGCATTTTATGACATCTCCATGTATATATCAAAATAATATTTTTTTCCTTTGTTAACCCTCTGGAAGGCAAGTGATAACCTTAGCCGGTATTAGTGACTGACTTTCTCCACTACCTCTCAAAATTTCTTATTGATTTACTTCCTTAATGAATAAGGAAGTATCTCTTTTATTTTTAATTTAACAAATCAGAAGCTGAATTGGTTGAATTGTCATTAGTTGAAGAATAGTTTTCTTGACTGTCCTGTGTTATCTCTCCCTTCCCAGTTGGGTTAGGGTTAGGTCCCAAGGGGATGTACTCTAGTTTTGCTCTACCTACAGTTTTAATGCCCACTTCCTTTCTTGATGCACTCATTTTCCAAACATTCCTTCGGCATTCCTATTATTACAATAAGTTTTCCATTTAATTTCAAGCAATTAGGTTTAGTATGCCCAGTTTTATTACAATGAAAGGAAATCGTATTTTAAATCTCTTTTAAGTAATAGCCTTTCTTGTTTATCATCTTTCTATTTGCTTCCTTGGCAACACAAATGTTGAGCATTCATTTCAATCATCCTTAAAAGATCATGGTTTTACACCCACTTTCAACTTAAAATCATAGAGTCATACAGCACGGAAACCGACCCTTTGGTCCAACTCCTTCATAGATTCCCTACAGTGTGGAAACAGGACCTTCCGCCCAACCCCTACATAGATTCCATACAGTGTGGAAACAGGTCCTTCCATCCAACTCCTTCATAGATTCCCTACAGTGTGGAATCAGGAACTTCCGCCCAACTCCTTCATAGATTCCCAACAGTGTGGAAACAGGCCCTTTGGCCCAACTCCTTCATAGATTCCCTACAGTGTGGAAACAGGTCCTTCTGCTCAACTCCTTCATAGATTTCCTACAGTGTGGAAACAGGTCCTTTGCCCAACTTCTTCATAGATTCCCTACAGTGTGGAAACAGGTCCTTCCATCCAACTCATTCATAGATTCCCAACAGTGTGGAAACAGGTCCTTCCATCCAACTCCTTCATAGATTCCCAACAGTGTGGAAACAGGCCCTTTGGCCCAACTCCTTCATAGATTCTCTACTGTGTGGAAACAGGTCCTTCCATCCAACTCCTTCATAGATTCCCAACAGTGTGGAAAGAAGTCCTTCTGCTCAACTCCTTCATAGATTCTCTACAGTGTGGAAACAGGTCCTTCTGCTCAACTCCTTCATAGATTCTCTACAGTGTGGAAACAGATCCTTCTGCTCAACTCCTTCATAGATTCCCTACAGTGTGGAAACAAGTCCTTTGCCCAACTCCTTCATAGATTCCCTACAGTGTGGAAACAGGTCCTTCTGCTCAACTCCTTCATAGATTCTCTACAGTGTGGAAACAGATCCTTCTGCTCAACTCCTTCATAGATTCCCTACAGTGTGGAAACAAGTCCTTTGCCCAACTCCTTCATAGATTCCCTACAGTGTGGAAACAGATCCTTCCACCCAACTCCTTCAGAGATTCCCTACAGTGTGGAAACAGTTCCATTGGCCCAACTCCTTCATAGATTCCCTACAGTGTGGAATCAGGTCCTTCTGCTCAACTCCTTCATAGATTCCCTACAGTGTGGAAACAGGTCCTTTGCCCAACTGCTTCATAGATTCCCTACAGTGTGGAAACAGATCCTTCCACCCAACTCCTTCAGAGATTCCCTACAGTGTGGAAACAGGTCCTTTGCCCAACTGCTTCAGAGATTCCCTACAGTGTGGAATCAGGTCCTTCCACCCAACTGCTTCATAGATTCTCTACAGTGTGGAATCAGGCCCTTTGGCCCAACTGCTTCATAGATTCCCTACAGTGTGGAAACAAGTCCTTCCATCCAACTCCTTCATAGATTCCCAACAGTGTGGAAACAGGTCCTTTGGCCCAACTCCTTCATAGATTCTCTACAGTGTGGAATCAGGTCCTTCCGCCCAACTGCTTCATAGATTCCCTACAGTGTGGAATCAGGCCCTTTGGCCCAACTGCTTCATAGATTCCCTACAGTGTGGAATCAGGTCCTTC
>NC_057716.1:23706706-23710118 GCF_004010195.1 Chiloscyllium plagiosum | reverse complement strand
GGAAACAGGTCCTTTGGCCCAACTCCTTCATAGATTCCCTACAGTGTGGAAACAAGTCCTTCCATCCAACTCCTTCATAGATTCCCAACAGTGTGGAAACAGGTCCTTTGGCCCAACTCCTTCATAGATTCCCTACAGTGTGGAAACAAGTCCTTCCATCCAACTCCTTCATAGATTCCCAACAGTGTGCAAACAGTTCCATTGGCCCAACTCCTTCATAGATTCCCTACAGTGTGGAAACAGGTCCTTCCGCCCAACTCCTTCATAGATTCCCAACAGTGTGGAAACAGGCCCTTTGGCCCAACTGCTTCATAGATTCCCTACTGTGTGGAAACAGGTCCTTCTGCTCAACTCTTTCATAGATTCCCTACAGTGTGGAATCAGGTCCTTCTGCTCAACTCCTTCATAGATTCCCTACAGTGTGGAAACAGGTCCTTCCGCCCAACTCCTTCATAGATTCCCAACAGTGTGAAAACAGTTCCATTGGCCCAATTCCTTCATAGATTCCCAACAGTGTGGAAACAGGACGTTCCACCCAACCCCTTCAAAAATTCCCTACAGTGTGGAAACAGGTCCTTCTGCCCAACTCCTTCATAGATTCCCAACAGTGTGAAAACAGTTCCATTGGCCCAATTCCTTCATAGATTCCCAAACAGTGTGGAAACAGGACGTTCCACCCAACCCCTTCATAGATTCCCTACAGTGTGGAAACAGGTCCTTCCGCCCAACTCTTTCATAGATTCCCAACAGTGTGGAAACAGGTCCTTCCGCCCAATTCCTTCATAGATTCCCTACAGTGTGAAAACAGTTCCATTGGCCCAATTCCTTCATAGATTCCCAACAGTGTGGAAACAGGACGTTCCACCCAACCCCTTCATAGATTCCCAACAGTGTGGAAACAGGTCCTTCTGCCCAACTCCTTCATAGATTCCCTACAGTGTGGAAACTGGTCCATTGGCCCAACAAGTCCACAACGAGCCTCCAAAGAGTAGCCCACCCAGGCCCATGCCGCTGCCCTATTTACCCCTGATTATTGCACCTCGCCTACACATGTCTGAACACTAGGGGCAATTTAGCTAAATTGGATTGTGGGAAGACACCCGAGCTCCCAGAAGAAACCGATGAAGACACAGAGAGAACGTGCAAACTCTATACAGGCAGCTACTTGAGGCCAGAATCGAACCTATATCCTTGGCGCTGTGAGGCAGCAGTGCTAACCACTGAGCTACTGTGCTGCCCCAACTCCTAGTATCTCTCAAATATCCTAAATCAATCTAGTCCCATTTGTCACTACTTGGCCCATATCCCTCTAAAACTTTCTTATTCAAGGACCCAGCCAGATGCCTTTTAAATGTTGAACCCAAGCTCCATGACTTCCTCAGGCAGCTTATTCCATATACACACCACCCTCTGCATGAAAAAGTTGCCCCTTAGGTCCCTTTTAAATTTTACCCCTCTCACCCTAAACCCATGCTCTCTAGTTCTGGATTCCTCCACCCCAGCAAAAATACCTTGTCTATTTACCCTATTTATGTCCCTTGTGATTTTATAAACCTCTATAAGGTCACCCCTCAGCCTCCAGCCTATTCAGCCTCTCCCTATAGGGAAAACAGCCCCATCTTATTCAGCCTCTCCCTACAGCTCAAATCCTCCAACCCTGGCAACATCCTTGTAAATGTTTTCTGAACTCTTTCAAGCTTCACGACATCTTTACTATAGGAGAGAGATCAGAATTGCACACAATATTCCAAAAGTGGCTTAACCAATGTCCTGTCCAGCTGCAACATGACCTCTTCAGTTTTTTCAATTTAGCTTTAGCCAAAGATATCAAATAATCCATTGTTGTGACTTCTACTCCAGAAAGGTTTTATCACTATCGAAAACTATTTTGAAATTCTAGTCTGTGTAATATACTTCAAAACAGCATTCTTGCTTTATGTCCAGGACTTCCATGAGCTAATTTCTTTAAGAGCGACACAAATCTCTCTCAAATTTTGTGAAGTCCTATCTTACAAAGGGCCCCTACTTTTTTATGAATCCAACTAATGGTAATACTAGACAAGTCAAACCCCAGAGTAAAAACTGGCTTGATAGATCATATGAATGTTTCAATTGTTTCCCCGGTGATCTGTCACTGAACATATTGATTATGAGGCTGCCAGTATTCTTTAACAAAACAGCACAACTTCATTACACTAAAGAAAGAGATAAAGCAAGGCTATATTATAGGAATATATGTATGTAAGCTTAAAAATGTGTTGCTGGAAAAGCACAGCAGGTCAGGCAGCATCAAAGGAACAGGAGAATCGATAAGCCCTGAAGAAGGGCTTATGCCCGAAACGTCGATTCTCCTGTTCCTTTGATGCTGCCTGAACTGCTACGCTTTTCCAGCAAAACATTTTTAAGCTCTGATCCCCAGCATCTGCAGTCCTCACTTTCTCCATATATGTATGTAAATCAATTTGAAAAGATCTTAACACAAACAGCTATAACAAAGATTCAACACATAATTCCAACAATATCTTTTTCATTTACTCAATCTTAGAAAAATGCCACTCCTATCTCAACTCTCTAATTTATTATTAATTGACTGTTCCTGTTTCCCTTTGGAATGCCAAGAATGTTATGACCCATTCCCAGTTCAGATCCCTGAATTTCCATTCTGACAACTTGAAAACGTTTATACAAATTTTTGCAACCTGGAGGCTTCACAAAATAAAAATGTTCTGTTCGGGTGAAAGTATGCTCTTGAACTCAAACTTGGTTCCTCTGCTAAGATGGAGCTGTTCTCCTACATTGAATGCTTGATTCTTCTGAACTAAACTCAAACTGAAATAATGCCTCCTGATCTGTTTACTCTGCATGTTGTAAATGTTCCTCTTTTTAAAATCTTTATCAGTAGCACCTTTGTACTCTGCTGGGCATTTGACTGAAATGCATGTTCTCTTGTAAATGATGTATTCACTATTCCAAATGTCTTTCTGACTGCTTGAAAATACCTTTGTTGAACTGAAACCTAATATTTCTACTTTAAAATTCCAAATTCCCAAATGATGATCATATACATCATACACCTTTATCACAATATGGTAGGTGCCATTTATTGTGAGCAAGTAGGAAGTAATGTACTTCGGGAGAATGTGAGAGACAATATAATCGAAATGGTTGTATATTGTTGGGGGTGAGAAAGCAGAGAGACTCAGAAATGTTTGATAGTGGCAGGGCGAGTTGATGAGATGGTGAAGGCAGCATTTAGAATACCTGACTTTGTTAAACAGGGGAACGAGGGGCAAAGCATGGAGGTAAGGACGAAACCTTTCCAAATCTCAGATTACTTCCCAACTGGGGCAAGCTCTCATTATCACCTGTTCTCACTAACACTCTCTAACCCCCCCCCCCCCCCCCCCCCCCC
>NC_057716.1:23684795-23706671 GCF_004010195.1 Chiloscyllium plagiosum | reverse complement strand
CTCTCCTATTACCTTTCTTTCTCACTTCCTCATTGCTTCACCACCTCAATTCCTTACCTTCTCATCCTTAGATCTGCACTCCCTCACCTCCTCACCCGTCCTCTCTCTCACTCACTGCTTCGCTATCTCTCTGTCTATCTGAATCTTCCTCACTCAATCCCTCAACTAATTCTCTTTCTCGCATATCCCCTCGCCCCTTACCTCCTCCCTCTGCCAATCCCTCTTCCCCTCACTCTCTCCCTCATACACAAACTTGGGAGGCCAGTCCCATCATCTTGATGGTCTCCGTAGAAAGGAATACATTTCATTTTCTGAAGAAGGGTTACTGGATCCAAAATGTTGACTCAATTTCTTTCTCCACGGGTGCTGCCAGACCTGATGAATTTCTCCAGCAGTTCTTTTTTGTTTGTTAACCTACCTGCCTTAGTTTTCAGCTTTCTACCCCCTCCTTTCCTAAAACAGCACTACATTTGCTATTTTCTGGACCTTTCCAGTAAGCTTGGTATATTATAACTAGTGCATCCACTATCTCAGCAGCCACTTCTTGTAAGACCAATAAATGCAAGTTCATCAGCACCAGGGGACTTCTCAGTCTTTAGCTCAAATTAGTTTCCCAGTATCCCTATCTGTTATGCCTTTAATTAAATCTCACCCCCACTCCCCGATCCTACCTCCTTAGGAGTTTATAAGGCAGCAAGAGGTCATAGAAAATACGTGCAGCGGTGCAAACAGTAACTGTGATCTATTTCCTTTTCAATGCAGGAATATAAACAGAGCTTGTATTTGCCGCAGTCTAACGTTTTACAGGCAGGTTCATTAAGTGATGCAGACGATGAATTCCTCATGTCACTGAAATCTTATAAGGTAATTATGGGACTGAGGTGCACTCCACACCAGTAACAATGAGAGAAAGAAGGAGAGGAAGGTGTCGGTGATGTGTATTGAGGGTTGGGCGCTAGCGATGATGTGTAGTCATTTGTACTTTCACTGGGCCAAGGAATTTATTTATACGCAATGTGCTTTGTCCATGGACAGGGGGAGAGATCCTCCTTCAGCCCAATCCCATCTTCTCCAGCACCCAGGGAAACATGGCACAAGGGGTTAAAGGCCTGAAGGAGGCAGCTTTCCTTCCACTGGGTACAGATTGTGGGTGAGAGGGAAAGGCTTGTGATTGTAAACGTCACTCTACGTTTATGTCCTCCAGCCAGATCTGTCCTCTGATGAGTCATGACACCCTGATTCCTCACGGTGGTCTGACTTCACAGCCATTTCTTACTTATTTTAACTTGAGGATTTTGATATTTCCAGCAGAATTCCTCTCGCTTCTTACCAGCTTGAAGATTTAGCCACAGTGTTATTTCTCCTTTCCTCTGAGATACAGCAGTACAGCTCCTTCGTGGCCCAGTTCAAGCCTCAGTGTCCCATGAAGTGGAAACCCACAGCATCTTTCAGTCTCAGCACCTCCCTCCTGACCTGTCTCAATCATTGCCAATTAGCAGGTGACTCAGGAAGGTCATCCTGAGTTCCTGTTTTAATTTAGCTCTTCACTTCTGATCTGCCCTCAGCAGGGAGTCTTCCCTTTTAGATTAGATTACTTACAGTGTGGAAACAGGCCCTTCGGCCCAACAAGTCCACACCGCCCCGCCAAAGCGCACCCCACCCATACTCCTACATTTACCCCTTACCTAACACTACGGGCAATTTAGCATGGCCAATTCACCTGGCCTGCACATCTTTGGACTGTGGGAGGAAACCGGAGCACCCGGAGGAAACCCACGCAGACACAGGGAGAATGTGCAAACTCCACACAGTCTGAGGTGGGAATTGAACCACTGTGCTAACCACTGTGCCACCGTGCCGCCCACTTTTATTTCCTGCATCATTGGTCCTGACATAGACCATGACATCTGAAAATTCTCACTCCCTTTTCAGGTTTCCCTGCAATAGCTCTGAGTTATCCTTTAACTTTGCACAGGGAAGTCACAAATCCCTCTGCACTCAGTCTCAACTGCAGAGGATGCCATTTGTATCATTCATTATGGAAGTCTAGATAACAGGACAACTATTTCTGTTTTCCTCTAATGTCTCCACCTCTGTACAGCTCTGCACTGCCCCCTGCTAGTCAGCACCATTGTTAGCAGTCTGACTGTCCTCTCTGCAGTCTTCATCTTTATTCCTCATGTACGTTGTGCCCATGGTCCAGGACCAGTGCCTATGTGTTGTTGCTCTTCCTGTTATCCTGACTGACTGACATTCACCCTGCTTCCTGAACCTGTGCTTTCCTCAGAAGTGTGACTGCAGCAACAGCTCCAGATATCCCACTGCACTCGCCCATGTGTCTACACCCCTCCAGCTCACATTCCATTATCAGTCACTCTGACCTGGAGTGAGTTAAGGCAACAATATTTCGACAATCTGGAACAGCCTTACTTTCCACAAACTCCCACTGACTGCAGTCCCAGCACATCACAATTCAATGTCGGTGCTTCTTTGTTTACTCATGTTAAGTAGTAATATTCTTGCTGAGTTTGCAGAATCACTTGAGATACAGTGTTAACTGGTTGCGAGATTCATGCAAATTCAAATTGACGTCTCACATTTTCACACTTACTCTACATGTCTACTCATCTATTCTTGCCATTGCCACAAATTTTCTTCCTAAATAACTTCCCCTCAATTTGTCACACTTGGCTACGCAACACAGAAACAAGTCATTCAGCACGTCCCATCTGGACCTATGGTTATGCCCCACTCAAATCTCCCTCTGCTTTTCCCCATTAAACTCTCATCAGCACAACCCTCCAGTTCCCTCCTGCTTCACATACTTAGCCGCCCTCCCTTTGCCATTTGCCAATTTTGAAATTTTGCTGTCAATCTGGAGTTCAAGTAATTTATGCAAATAACAGACTGTGGTTCTAACACTGATTCTGTGTGACCTCCATGTGACTCCAGACCGGCAGGAATGGGGTTGACCTTCAACTATGAGTGCAGCACTCCACTCCACTTTTGAAATACTTGCCAATGATGTCAGCATATCCTCAATAAACTAAATCAAGTAGCTTGTGATCTTAACCAGGGAAAGGATGACTGACAGGAAGGCAGTGAATAATCAAGTCTGGAAACTGGTAAACTGGGCATGAAGTGCAGATGAAATATGCTTGCTGTAATTCATGGGATATGGATGTCACTGGCTGATGCAGCACATTTTGCCCATCCTTAGTTGCCCTTGAGAAGGTGTTGGTGAGCTGTCTTCTTGAACCACTGTAACCCATGTGCTATAGATAGACCCACAATGCCAGTAGTTCTAGCGTTTTGATCAGTGACATTGCTTCCAAGTTGGGATGTGGTGCAGGTTAGAGGGGAACTTGCAGGTTACAGTGTTCCCTTCTATTTATTGCCTTTTTTTCCTCAATGTTAGGGTGGTCATGGGAATGGAAGTTCCTGTCTAAAGAACTTTCTGAAGTGCATATTTTAAACGGTATACAATGCTGCTACCCTCTACCATGGTTGTGGTGCCAATCAAGCAAGCTGCTTTGTCCTGGGTGATGTCAAGCTTCCTGCATGTTGTTGGAGCTGCATTTATCTCGGCAAGTGGGGAGTATCCCATCACATTCCTGATTGTACTTTGTAGATGGTAGATAGGCTTTGGAGTGGCGGATGGTGAGTTACATAGAAGCATAGAAATTAGGGCCAGGAGTTAGCCATTTAACCCTTCAAAACCTCCACCGCTATTCTTTGATCAACCCAGTAACCTGTTCCTGTTTTTCCCCATACCCTTTGGTTGCTGCAGGATTCCAAGCCTCTAACCTGTTCTTGGACCCTCTGTCACTGTGTTAGATGGCTAATTCAGTTCAGTTTCTGGACAATGGTTACCAATATATTGTATTTAGGGATTGAGTAACAGTAATGTCATGGGAGGAAGGTTAGATTCTACCTTATTGGCGGTGGTCATTGCATGACATAGTTGTCACTTGCCACTTCCCAACCCACACCTGATAATGTCCAGGTCCTGCTGCATTTGGGCATTTAGCAAGAAGCATTGGAGGGATCATGAATGATGCTGAACATTGCACAGTCATCAGTGAACATCCCGCCTTCTGACCTTCTGATGGATGGAAGGTTGCTGTGGCCGTGGGTATGTGGGAAGGTCATTGATAAAGCAGCTGAAGATGGTTGGGCCTAAGACACTACGCTGAGGAGCTCCTGCAGAGACATTCTGGATCTGAGGTGACTGATCTCCAATAATCACAAGGCAGTCAATATTATTCATGCTACTTAATCATGATATAGAATTTGTGATAACAAATTTGCATCTTCCTTTTTGTCGGAATTTCTCCAGAAATCCTTTTGCCCTTTGAAGTAAAATTGTGCCCCAACAATTGCCTCTAACCTACAATGAAACCAAGCTGTTTAATTTCCCCAGAGATGACCATATTCATCAGAATTTTAATTTGTAAACTTCTTGGACTCTTTACTTATGACCTCTTCTCCACTTATTACTTTGGTCCAATGCTTCTTGCTAATTTTGGATTAGATCTTAGTTTCTTGATCTCTAGGACTGACATTAAAAATGTCAAGCAGAATAGCCCCAGTCCCAAACAGTATGAACACCTCCTGAAGAAAAGCCACTTCTGCCTGATCATTGCTGAAATCTTTCTGCTTCTGAATACAGAAAGTGTTAGCAACATTGAATTTCAAAACAGATGTGAATCGAGTGGAATCTAATGAGGAAAGAAAAGTGAATTCAAAGAGTGAGGAGCAGACTGATCAAGAGTTGGAAACTTCCATTTCGTACTGCAGTGATTTGGATCAGTCACAACAGCCCATATCTGGGGAAACAAGTGAAGGAGAGAGTGAACAGCTGGGCGTGGTAAGTGATTTGTATTAAAAATTAAAAGTTCATGACAAAAGTGTACTGGCTTTGTGTATCTGCAGCTCAAAGTACCACATGGTAAGAAAAGCATGGAGATAAAGGTGGAAGATTTTAATCTACATATAGACTGGAAAAATCAGGTGGGCAAAGGTAGCATCGACAAATAGATCATGGGACTCTTTCAGGATAGTTTGTTAGAACAGCATTTTCTGAAGCTGACCAGAGATAAGGCCACTCTAGACGTGGCATCGTGCAATGAGATGGGATTAATTACCGATCTCAGTAGTGAAGGCATCCTGAAATTAGCAGCGACCATAATATGATTTAGTTTTAAGTCCCATTTGAAAGAAGAAGGAATGAATCAGAGACTTATTAAATATTCACGTAAAGGCAATTGGGAAGGCATGAAAGCAGAACTGGCTAAAGTGATTTGACAAATTTGGTGAAAAGACAGGACAAAACAAATGGAGTGGCAGACATATAAGGGGATATATCAGGATACACTGAATAAATATTTTCCAAACAGTAAGAAAAATACCAAGGAATGGACTGAATATTTAAAAAGTCTGCAAAGAATGACAAAAAATGTTAATAAGGAGGGCAAAATTACGATACAAAAGAAAGCTAGCCAGAAATAACATAACAAAAAATAAGAGTTTCTATAATTTCTTTTAAGAAAATGAAACAAACTGAGTATGAATTCTATGGAAAGTAAGTCTGGTTAACTGGGAATGGAAAATAAGGAGATGGCAGATGAATGGAACAGGTATTTCCATTAGGCTTATTGACAGAGGATACAAGTAAATCTGAGAATGATCTATAAAGCCGGAAATGGAAAGAAAGGAGGAATCCAGGAATATTATGATTGCCAGAAATATTGGAGCTGCGAGCTAACAAGTGCTGGGTCTTGATAGATTTCATCTTAGGGTTACAAAAGAAGTAGCTAGTGAGCTAGTTGATATTTTGAGTTTAATTTTTCAAACTCCCATGATTCAGGAAATATTCAGCAAATGTAATTATTTCATTCAAAAAGAGAGGGAGACAGAAACCAGGAATCGACAAGCCACCTTAATATCTGGTCATAGAGTTAAGAGATGTACAGCGCGGAAATAGACCCTTTGGTCCAACTCATCCATGCCGACTACATATTCCAACCTAATCTAGTCCCATTTGTCAGGACTTGACCCACATCCCTCTAAACCCTCCCTATTCATATACCCATCCAGACGCCTTTTAAAAGTTGGAATTGTAGCTTCCTCCACCACTTCCTCTGACAGCTCATTCCATACACACACCATCCTCTGCATGAAAAAGTTGCTCCTCAGTCCCTTTTAAAGTTTTCCTGTCTCAGCCTAAACCTATGCCCACTAGTTCTGGACTCCCCCACCTCAGGGAAAAGACCTGGTATATTTACCCTATCCATGCCCCCCGTGACTTTATAAACCTCTATTAAGTCACCCCTCAGCCTCCGACGCTCCAGGGAAAACAGCACCAGCCTATTCAGCCCTTCTCTATAGCGCAAATCCTCAAACCCTGGCAACATCGTTGTAAATCTTTTCTGAACCCTTTCAAGTTTCACAACATTCTTCCAATAGGGAGGAGACCCAAATTACAGACTATATTCCAAAAATGGCCTAACCAATGTCCTGTACAGCTGCAAAATGACCTCCCAACTCCTATACTCAATACTCTGACCAATAAAGGAAAGCATACCAAACGCCTTCTTCACTATCCTATCTACCTGTGACTCCAGTTTCAAGGAGCTATGAACCTGCACTCCAAGATCTCTTTGTTTACCAACACTCCCCAGGACCTTACCATTAAGTGTATAAGTCCTGCTCTGATTTGCCTTTCCAAGATGCAGCACCTCACATTTATCTAAATTAAACTCCATCTACCACTCCTCGGTCCATTGGCCCATCTGATCAAGATCCTGTTGTACTCTGAGGTAACCATCTTTGCTGTCCACTGCACCTCCAATTTTGGTGTCATGTGCAAACTTACTATACCTCTGATGTTAATATCCAAATCACTTATGTACGAAAAACAACATACCCAGCACCGACTCTTGTGGTACTCCACTGGTGATAGGCCTCCAATCTGAAAGGCAACCCACCACCACTACCCTCTGATTTCTACCTTTGAGGCAGTTCTATATCCAAATGGCTAGTTCTCTCTGTATTCCATGAGATCTAACCTTGATAACCAGTCTACCTTGAGGAACTTTGTTGAACACCTTACTGAAGTCCATACAGATCACATCCACCTCTCTGCCCTCATCAACCATCTTCATTACTTCTTCAACAAACTCAACCAAGTTCATGAGACATGATTTCCCATGCATAAAGTTATGCTACTATCCCTAGTCAGTCCTTGCCTTTCCAAATACATGATATATGCTTGAGTTGTTTTCTTAACCAAAACCTCAATTTCTCTAGTCATCCAACATTCTCTACACCCACCAGCATTGCATTTCACCCTAACATGAACATACTGTCTCTAGAATCTCATCTCATTTTTGATGGCTTCCCATTTTCCAGCCATCCTTTTATCTGTGAACATCCATCCCCAATCTACTTTTGAAAGATCTTGCCTCATACTGTCAAAATTGGCCTTCCTCCAATTTAGAATTTCAACTTTTAGATCTGGTCTATCCTTTTCCATCACTATTTTAAATTCAATAGAATTATGGTCACTGGCCCCAAAGTGCTCTCCCACTGACACCTCAGTCACCTGCCCTGCCTTGTTTCCCAAGAGTAGGTCACGTTTTACATCTTCTCTACTAGGTACATCCACATACTGAATCAGAAAATTTTCTTGAACACACTTAACAAATTCCTCTACATCTAAACCCTTAATACAATGGCAGTCCCAGTCTATGTTTAGAAAGTTCAAATCCCCTACCAGAACCACCCTATTGTTCTTACAGATATTTGAGATCTCCTTACAAAATTGTTTCTCAATTTCCTGCTGATTATTGGAGGGTCCACATACAATGCCAATAAGGTGATCTTTCCTTTCTTATTTCTCAGTTCCACCCAAATAACTCCCCTGGATGTATTCCCAGGAATGTCCCTCCCTAAGTACAGCCGTAATGCTATCCTTTAATAAAAACACCACTCCCCTCCTCTCTTCCTTCCCTTTCTATCCTTCCTATAGCATTTGTGTCCTTGAACATTAAGCTGCCAGTCTTGTCCATCCCTGAGCCATGTCTCTGTAATTGCGATAATATCCCCTCCCATGTTCCTATCTGTTATAGAGAAAATGTTTGATGCTATGCATAACAAATTGATAGCAAGCATATGATAAAAAGTAAAATAGTGAGTTTTGAGAAGATTTGTAGCCCAGGTTGAGGTTCTGGATGTAGGTTTGTTCGCTGAGCTAGAAGGTTCATTTTCAGATGTTTCATCACCATACTTGATGACATCTTCAGTAAGCCTCCAGGTGAAGCATTGGTGGTGTAGCCCGCTTTCTATTTATATGTTTGAGTTTCCTTGGGGTGGTGATGTCATTTCCTGTGGTGATTTCATTTCCTATGATGATGTCATTTTCTGTTCTTTTTCTCAGGGGGTGGTAAATGGGATCCAAGTCAATGTGTTTGTTGATAGAGTTCTGGTTGGAAAGCCATGCTGCTAGGAATTCTCATGCATGTCTCTGATAGACTTGTCCTAGGATGGATGTGTTGTCCCAGTCAAAGTGGTGTCCATCCTCATCCGTATGTAAGGATACTAGTGAGAGTGGGTCATTTTTTTTGTGGCTAGTTGATGTTCATGTAACCTGGTGGCTAGCTTTCTGATTGTTTGTCCAATGTAGTGTTTGTTACAGTTCTTGCAAGGCATTTTGTAAATGACATTAGTTTTGCTTGCTTCTGTATAAGGTCTTTCAAGTTCAAGATGTCGTTTTAGCATGTTGCTTGGATTGTGGGCTACCATGATGCCAAGAGTTCTGAGTAGTCTGGCAGTCATGAACATCAACTAGCCACAAAAAGGGAAGTGAGGAGGCTCACTGAAGATGTTACCTAGTATGGTGATGATAAGTCTAAAAATGAACCTTCTAGCTCAGCGAGCAAACCTACATTCAAAACTCAAGATAATCAGGCAGAATCAACATGATTTTGTGAATGAGATATCATACTTAACTTGAGAGAGTAACTATGCTGTAGGTAAAGGGGAATCGATGAATGTATTATACTGTGCTTAGGTTTCCACAAGGCATTTGAGTGCCATGCCAATGGTTAAGGAAAAGGAAAGCTCATGATATGTAGAATACATATTGGAATGGATAAAAGATTGGATAAAAGAATGGACAAAAAATAGAGAAGAAGTGCAAACGGGTAATTTTCAGTTTGGCATGTTGTAAAGAGTATTGTGTCACAGGGATCAATGCTGGAATCTGAACTGTTTATAATTCATATAAATGACATAGATAGATAGATGGAAAGGATGGTTGCCAAATTTGCTGATGTCGAAAGATACGTAGGAAAATAATTGATGAAGGAGGCTGTAAGGAGGCTGCAAAAAATATAAACAGATTAAGTAAGTAGGGAAAGATCTGGTAAGTGGAGTATAATGCGAAATTACCCATTTTTGCTGGGAAAATTAAATAAAACATGTTGTCTAAATGCTGAGAGCTTGCAGAGCTCTGAGATACAGAGGGATCTGGGTGTCTTAGTGTATGAATCACAAAAGGTGATATGCAGGTACAGCAAGTAATTAGGAAAGCTAAGAAAATGTTTTTGTTTGTTGCAAAATTAATGAAACACAAATGTAGAGAGGATATGCTCCTGTCATACAGGGCACTGCTGAAACCACATATGGACTGCTATATACAGTAGTGTTTGCCATAATCACGAAAGGATGGAAGCTTATTAGAAGGGTTTATCAGCCTCATATCTGCAAACAGCAGGTTACACATTTTAGGCTTCTAGCTGCTGATTGGAAGAACAAGAGGCAGCCTGACTGTAATATCGAAGATCCTAAGGGGCTTGTCAGATTTCCTAAGGGAAATGGTATTTCCTCTGGTGGGAGAATGAAGCAAAAAGGGCTCATTGCTTCAACATACAGGATTGTCCATTCAAAACAGAATGAGATGCATTTTGTTTCTCTGAGAGTCATGAGCCTCAGGAACTCTCTTTCTGAAACACTGCTGGAAGCGAAACTCATGATGGCAGAAGTGGATTGATTCTTGTAAGCAAAGGGCTTGAAAGGTCAGTGGTAAGCCGGAATGTGTGCTTTTACAATCAGATTAGCTATGATCTTATTAAATGCTGGAACAGCCTCGAGGAGTTATTTCCTTGCTGCTTCTTTTTTGCATGTTCAGATGTTAATGCAATTTTTTTGTGCGCTCGGTATGATTTTGGATTTTTTTCTATCTCGGCAAAATCCGATTTATTCACACTGGATAAACATTGATGGTATCAGTTGTCCATCATTAGTAATCAGATCGCTATCTACGAGATAAACCTCCACTTAATTCTCACAGGAAATCTAATGAACTAATTTACAAAAGGCTCATGTATTCACAGTGAATATTCATTAGTGGGTAACTAATGAAATACTTACATGGCACACATGATAATCACTCAGTATTTACCATTGCTTGCTATTCTGTGATCTATTAATGTAACCTCAATCTCAAAGATCCACCTCTTTCAGTGGTGGAGGCATTGTCAAGAAAGAGAAACACAAATGGAGCATTGCTGAAAATAATTAAATCTTTCTATTTAGCAAGATTCAAACGTGACCTCCACCCTGGCATCAAAAGTGCCTTCAAGATCGTCACGTTCAAGTTCGGAGACTGACGTGGAGACAGGCAAAATAGGTCACGCATCCCCATCATTGAAATCCTATGAGTAATTACTGATCGATACTAAAATGGGGGCACAACCTGATGTGGTCCACCATGAAGACAGTACTTGGCAGGAAGACGGCAGTAATCCTATCTGTGTTAAAAGCTCAGTGCACTTGTGTCATGGTTTTCTGAGTTCACAACACACTGAGTTGATTTGTATCCTGGGTTTGGTTTGATTCTGGGGATTTTCTTCTTTTCTGTTTGGTCAAGTTTGCTGTATTCAAGATGTCTCAGTCTGACTGTGGTCAATGATGAATGGAGATGGCAGATGAGAGACCTGGGCACCTGATAACCTCAAACTCACCCACACATTCCCCCCCCACCCCCGCCCCCCATCCCCCAGTACCGGCCACCGAAATGGGTAACGGAGGGGCCCAAGCACACGCTGTGTAAGCCTCTTGTCGTTGTCTCAGGCCGTGTGAGTATCACAGATGAGGCAGGCGGCCAGTTCTACCTAAACTGCTCTTCACTGGCAAACTTCAAGGAGGGCACCTGATTGTGGGTATCTATGATGCCCCCATGAAGATAGTCAGTCTGGAATCTATGCTCTAATACAACAATTCTTAGTGTATGCTTCCCTTAACAAAATTGCAAACTCCGTTACTGGAGAGGCTAACTAATAGTACAACTCCAATAGCCCATTTTGGACATCACAGAGGCTTTTTGAGAAGTTAAATATTGTCAGGAAAACCAGCCCTCAACAACTTGAGGATATACTTTACCTCGCATATTTAATAATAAGTCATTTTTCTTTTTTTGTATGTTTGAGCCATCTCCCAGCAATGACAACCATTCAACCTCAATCACGTTTAACTTCCCATGTGGAGTTTATTGGTGGTATTCACAGTTAGATGGTTTCAAAGCTGAACATACTGCACTGTAGTTTGCGGACTTCGATATTTCTGAAAAAAAAGTTGGAATCCAAGATACTTTTAAACTTTACACAACCAGAAGGAAGGAGTTAGAAACGTCCTGAGTCAATTGACTGACTTCAGAACACAACATAAAACTCCCAGATTTTTGGAAAGTCTATTGTCAATTATAAGGTTGTACCTCCTCTCACTAATCATTGAATGAACGGATATATAAAAGTTTGGTGTATTCACTGTTAATGTTCCATTCCCAATAAAAAGCAAATCACTCACACTGGCAATTGGGAAAATCACATGAGACAGAGTTACTTTTGCTTCTGAATATGCAAAGCATAAGTATGTCTTGGGACCTCTTTGTTGGTGGTCCAGAGTATTAGAAAAATGTATGTAGCATTTGCTAATGTTGTGCTTCTGTATTTCCATGCAGTCACCTTTAACAAGGCAATACTCTCTCGATTGGTCAAGCATTAACGTTTCATTACAATCTATCGTGGTACAACAAGAGAAAATTGAAGTAAGTCTTCTTCGGTGCTCTCAGCTTTCCAGGTCATTAGAGAGCAGCTAAAACTGGCAGCCACTCCTCATGAAGGCAGTCAAGGAGAGAGTGATCTGTGGGAACAAGTCGGTCATCTTTGAGAATTAAGTGTTGAGGGGTCAGCACAAGTGTCCAGTTACTTGTGAGGAAACAGGCAATGGATAATGTATTTACCCAGGTAGATTTCTTTTCTTTGTTGTGGTGAAGATTAATTTATTCATTAGGAGATCTTGTGATGGAATGGGTAAATTCTGTGCCTCTGAGCCAGACTTCTTGCAGAACCTAGAAAGCCAAAGAAGGTGCAATCATAATATGATCAAACAGGGTTAAATAGCAGAGTTGAGAGTGTAGTGCTGGAAAAACACAGCCGGTCAGGCAGCATCCGTCAGCCAGGTGGACCCTCATGGAATATGAGCTTCCTGGTTGAGGCTGGTAATCCGGCTCTTGTAAGACACCAGGCCCACATAAGCCACATTCCTGATGAAGAGCTTATGCCCAAAACGTCGATTCATCTGCTCCTCGGATGCTGCCCGACCTGCTGTGCTTTTCCAGCACCACACTGTCAACTCTGATCTCCAGCATCTGCAGTCCTCACCTCCTCCTAGCTCAATTCTACTATGTCATGATGACTGTTTCCTAAGGGTTCTTTCACTCTGAGATAACTTATTTAACTTGCCTGATTGCACATTATGTGTTATTTGAAACCTTTTCCATGATTGTTAATCTGCTATTAGTTATCAGTGATGATGACCAGAGTGCACACTTGTGAACTCAATGCTAACTTCTATCCAGGTCCTACATGTAGTTTAGAAATCTTGAGAGGATCATTAAGGTTTGACCCTAGCTTGAGGAGAGTTCACTGCTGCAGTGCCCTGCAAGATGTATAGGGTGCAAGATGGACCAGAGTTTTCCAGCCCTTACTCCACTTCCTGAGGATAAGCAAAGTGCATTATCAATACAGTGGCAGACATGTGACAAATACTGGCACGGGATCTGAAGGCTGCAGAGATGGGAGGCAACATCCCAGTGGATGTTAAGGTCAATGACACACAGATTTTCAATGCAATTGACTCCTTCCAAGGAACAGTGGGTGATCTCTGTCGGATCTCTCAGTTGTGCACCCACAAATGCAATGAGTCAGTGACAAATGTCATCCACAAGACCACAGTGGTTCATTTCATTGACGAGGTCAGTATTGTAGCCCAGGCTCATGGACTCAGGAACATAGCTTGGTACCTCACAGGTGAAGGGTGCCATCAACTGTATACACGCCACACTGAGAGGGCTATATCTCAGTCACCATGGGGTTTATCAACAGGAAGGGGTTGTGATCAACATAACCATGGGCTAGAGCCATATGCCCATTAGCCTGGCAGCTCACAACATCCAGTTGACCAATCCTCATGTACTGGTGCATTTGAGGGGCTTGGTGTCTTACAAGAGCCGGATTACCAGCCTCAACCAGGGAGCTCATATTCCATGAGAGTCCACCTGGCTGACCTTGCTACAGTCACTGCAATAAAGATTACCCACTGCTACCGTAGCTCGTGACACTGTTATGCACTTCCCCCTCTGTTGTGCAGGGGCAATGCTGACCTATACGGTGACGTGAACCTTCAGAACCGAAGGTCACTTGGCTTGAGACGTTAAATCCGCTTTCTCAGATGCTGCCAGACCTGCTGAGTCTCTCCGCTATTTATGTTTGAGTAAGATTCAGTCCTCTGAGTGGACATCAAGGTATGGTAGACTAGATATATATAGTCTCAACTGGCCAGCAACCCACAGGAATGGCATGTACAAGAATTTGGGGTTTTGTTGTTTTCAAGGAAAAACTTTTGTGATGGTTATTGTGTGTAAACTGTACAGGCCTTCCTCCTGCGAATCACATGCTAGAGTGGCTTATTGTTGTGTCTAATACCAGGTCTCAGTGTTTCCTAACCATGTAACTTAAAATGCTGTCCACATAAAGTAAACAAACACCTTCCAAATGTTTATTCTAAATGTGATGTTTCATGTATTTCATTGCCATTATGAAATTCTAGGGAAGAAACAGTAAGATTCAGCGAGACACACTCAAAATCAGAACTGTATATGCTGTTAACATATAGAGCAATTTATTCACTGTTGTGGCTCCCTCTGCTGAGACATGTATGTATGGTAGCCATTAGTATACTGCACTTGCCTCACCAGGCAATACTTAAAATAGTTAACGTCAGATGTTAACTCAAAGCTTCCCAGAATCCTCTCTGTTTGTTTTAGATTTTCAGCATTCGCAATAATTAGCTTTTATTTCATAGAATCCTTACAGTGTGGAAACAGGCCATTTGGACGAAAAATGTCCATACCGACCTTCTGAAGAGTAACCCATCCAGATCCACTCCCCATTACTCTGCATTTCCCCTGACTAATGCACCTAACCTACACATCCCTGAACACTGTGGGCAATGTACTTTGGCCAATTCACCTAAACTGCACATCTTTGGACTGTGGGAGGATGCCAGAGCACCCAGAGGAGACCCACACAGACACTGGGAGAATATGCAAACTCTACATAGACGGTCACCTGAGGCTGTAATTGAACCTGAGTCCCTGGTGCTGTGAGGCACTGTGAACCACTGAGCCACCGTGCCACCCATAATTCCTAACAGATAGTTGAAAGTCAAAGCACAAATCTTATGAGAAGGAAGGCTACCAATTAACTGTCCACAATCAGCAGGGAGTTCGTTTTATTAATTTGAGAGCCCTCCATACATTGTTCTCAAGAAAACCAATATCAGGATGAGTAAAAGGTTCTATTTGCAATATTCATATTTCTTACCCGTTAAATAGCATATTTCTTGACAGCTGTGAAAATCACACTGGGTTCAGTCTTTGCCTTTACTACCTATTTGACAAGGCATAAATAATATCACAATCTTACTGGGTTGCCTTGTCTAATTTGATTTTGTGTGCTTGATAGTTAGGGACAGTAGGAATGCAGAAACAAAAATCCTATCTTGCCGTTTGTCCAAACAGATAAAGCAAAGAAGACGTCATTCGGTGGCTTTTTCACCGAGTACAAATTCACTCCCATTTCATTTGGTGAGAGAAATCAAACAAGAACAAGGACAGCCTCCAGAACCCATCAAACCTGATGTGGGTTATCAGGTAATGAGAGAATTGTCCCAAAACGGGGTCGGCACTGAAGAGTGACCAGCCGAGTGACGGGTCAATAATCTGCAAGAGTTTAAAGTTGAAGCAATGATAATGATCCTCACAATATTCCTTGTTGTGCATGGTCTTTACATTTCAATTCAACTACCTTTTTATTGTGGAAGTGCACATGTTTGGTTTGGAATAAACATGAGAGCAAGAAATTATCTTGTATCGGAACGTGTAGAATCCAAATGGGTGGAGATAAAACTTAACAAGGGGAAGAGGACACGAGTGAGAGGAGTCTATAAGTCCCCCAATGGTAGCAGTTGTTTAGGAAAGAAAATCAAATTGGGAGGTAATGTGAGCATGAAAAAACAGCAGAATATTGTTCATAAATCACTTTAATCTTCATGCAGATTGTGAAAATTAAATTGACAAAGTTAGCCTCTCGTTACATACTCAGAAAGCTCCAGTAGATATGTTAAGCATGATTTTCCTTTCACAAATGTATGCTGACTTTGTCTAATCCCTTCACAACTTTAAAAGCATTCTCTTATTACATCATTTATAACAGACACCACTATTTTCTTCACGATTGGTGCTTGGCTGTCTGGCCTGTATTCTCTGGTTTCTCTCTCCCTCCTTTTTAAAATAGTTGGGTCACAATTGTCACCCTCCAATCTGTAGGAACAGCTCCATGGTCTATAGAATTTGAGAAGATGATCATCAATGCATCTAATATTTTCAATGTCAATTCCTTTAAATATGCTGGGATGTAAATCAGGAACTGAGGATTTATCAGCTTTTAAGACCATTAATTACGTAGCACTTTTTTTTAAACTATTCCTGATTTTCTTCAACTGTCTAGACCTTTGTTGTCAAACATTTATGGGAATTTATTTGTTTCCTCTTGTGAAGACAGAACAAAAATAAGAGTTCAATTCTTCTGTCATCTCCTTGCTCCCTTGACAATTTCCACATTTCTCACTGCAAGGGATCTAAATTTGTCTTCACTAATCCTTTTCTCTTCTCCTATTTATAGAAGCTTCTATGGTGAATTTTTATGTTCCCCACATGTTGACTCCCATTGGTTATTTGCCCACATTTGGTCCACTTTTTTTGTCCTCTTTTTCAAAATGCTATACTACTCCCAATCTCAGGCTTGCTGATTTTACTGCCAATTTTATATGTCTCCTCTTTCGATCTAATACTCTACCTAATTTATTTTATAGGACATGATTGAGCCAGCTTTCCTGTTTTATTTTTGTGCCAAATCAGTGGGAATACTTCTAGTAATTCACACAAACTTTGCTTCAGTATTAACCATAGACTTTCGACTGTCAACCCTTTTAGTAAGGTTGCCTCATCCATCATTGTCAACTCACACATCATATCCTCATAGACCCCTTTCTTTAGATTCAGGAGCCTAGTTTCTATTTCAATGTCTTCACTCTCCAACTAGGTGAACAGTACTATCATTTTATGTTTGTTTCTCTCAAACAGACACTGCACAGCAACGTTGTTAATTAATGCCTTCTCAGTTCACAAAACACAGTCCAGGAGCATCTAACCTCAAGGTGATTTCTCAATGTATCAGATTAAAAAGATCACATATACATCCTGGGAAATCCTCCTCCAAGTTATTATTGCTAGTACAGTTTTTCCAATTCATATGTAGATTAATCTTACTCATGATCACTGTCCTGCACATATTGCACGTGTCTAACAATGCTATCAGCATTAATCGATATACTTGGTTATGATAGAATTGCAATTACAGAGACATGGCTACAGGTTATCCAAGGATGGAAACTGAACATCAGGAATATTCAATATTTGAAAGGACAGGCAAAGTGTTTGAGATGGTGGCTCACTACTACCTGCTCAAGTGTATTTAGGGATGGGAAATAAATGCTCAATGGTGCTCACATCCCACTAAGAAAGCAAATTGTCTCTTTTTATTTGTCAATACAGAAATATTCATCAAAGCAAGATGAAGTAGCAGGCACCCCCTCAGAGCTGCCAGTTCCTCAGGTAATTATGAACTGCCCAAACTGGAATCTCACTTCAATAATCCAACACTGAAATGAGTTACCAATAGGAAGGGTCACTAATATCTGTTTGAGCTTTGATGAGTCAGGGCATGTGTGTCGTGATTTTGTCCAAACACAGCACAATGCAGTTTATTCACAGCCCACTCAACGTCATTTCAGAGTTTTATATTCTTTTGGTGTTGTTTAATTTAATCAGAGTGTTCTTGAGTTACTGCCTCAGATCATTAATCAGCAGTTTTCTTGTCAAATATAATTAGAAGCAGCAGATTGAAAGAGCTGGATTTCTGATCAAACTTGGAGCAGCAAACAGATATGGTGCAGGAGCGGTGAATACATTGCAACCAAATTTGCAGACCACAGAAAGCAGGTGGAAAGTCAGGCTGTAAGAGGGATACGTGGAGTTTACAGAAAGACATTAATAGGTTAAGTAAGTGGGCAAAATGTTGGCTAATGGAATATTGTGTGGAATAATGTGAAATTGTTAATTTTAGAAGAGAGCGCAGAAGAACAAGATGTTATTTGAATGGAAAGAAAAACTGCAGAAAGCTGCAATATAAAGGGACTTGGCGGGGTGGGGGGGGGGGGAGGGGGGGGGTTGCTACTTGTGCACAAAACTTAGAAAACTTCCACACAAGTACAGTGGGTAATCAGGAAGTCGAATGGAATAATGGTCCTTATTTCAAAGGGGTTGGAGAAGTAGTTTAGACAAGTCTTACTGCAGTTGTAAAAAGTGTTGGTGAGACCACATCTGGAATACTGAGCATAGTTTTGGTTCTCATATTTAAAGAACGATATCACTTCATTGGAGGCAATTCACGAACGCATGCTAACTTTGTCCAATCATTTTAAGATTTACCAACTGTTCTGTTTTTACACTTTCTACAATTTACCCATTCTGGTGTTGGGCTACTTGGTCTGTAACTCAATGTTTTATTTTCTCTGCTTCCTTCTTTAAATCATTGATGATTACTTTTCCACCCTCCAATCTGCAGGAACTGCCCCAGAGTCACTTCCTTTGATACACTGGGATGTGGATTCAGGCACTGCAGATTTCTCAGCCTTTTACCCTTTTGATTTCTGTCATATCCTTTTAGTTATTATTGTTAATTTCCTTCAATTCCTCCCAGTTCAGTGGAGACTTGGTTGTCTAATATTTCTGAGAAAGTATTTGTGGCCTCTTTTGTGAAGAGAGAATCAAAATAGATGTTCAATTCTTCTGCCATCCCTTTGTTCACCATTATAATTTCCCTAATTCTGAGTACAAGGGGCATAAATTTGTCTTCACTAATCTGATTCTCTTCACGTATTTACAGAAGCATTTACAGTCAGTTTTGATGTTCCTTGCAAGTTTACTCCCATGCTTTATTTCCCACCTCTTAGTCAATTTTTATTTCCTCTTTAGCTAAATTCCAAACTTGGTCCTCAGGCTTGCTGCTTTTTCTGCTGATCTTACACCTCTGCTTTTTGATCTAACCATCTCCCTAATTTATTTGATATCATTAGATTAGATTCCTTACAGTATGGAAACAAGCTCTTCAGCCCAACAAGCCCAACAAGCGGGCGGCACGGTGGCACAGTGGTTAGCACTGCTGCCTCACAGCGCCTGAGACCCGGGTTCAATTCCCGCCTCAGGCGACTGACTGTGTGGAGTTTGCACGTTCTCCCCGTGTCTGCGTGGGTTTCCTCCGGGTGCTCCGGTTTCCTCCCACAGTCCAAAAAAAGATGTGCAGGGTCAGGTGAATTGGCCATGCTAAATTGCCCGTAGTGTTAGGTAAGGGGTAAATGTAGGGGTATGGGTGGGTTTCGCTTCGGCGGTCGGTGTGGACTTGTTGGGCCGAAGGGCCTGTTTCCACACTGTAATGTAATCTAATGTAATCTAATCTAATCTAACCTATCCTCTGAAGAATAACCCACCCAGACCCATCCCCTACCTTATATTTGCCCCTGACTAATACACCTAACACTATGGGCAATTTAGCATTAGCCAATTCAGCTAACCTACACATCTTTGCACTGTGGGAGGAAACCAGAGCAACCAGAGGAAACCCTCGCAGACACAGGGAGAAAGTGCAAACTCCACACAGACAGTTGCCCGAGATGGGAATTGAACCTGGGTCCCTGACGCTGTGAGGCTACAGTGCTAACTACTGAGCCACTGTGCCGCCCCATCATGTTTGAGTTCCCTTTACTGTTTTCCTTTTGTATCAATAATCTTTGTACTTCCTTCATTATAAACAATAGCCTATCCATTGCCAACCCAATCTGCCATTGCCAACTCATATTTCATACCTTCATTGTTCCTTTTATTGAGATTTAGGAGCCTAGATTCAGAGTCAATGTCTTCCGTCTCCAGTTCAATTAACAATCCTATCATTTCATCTTTGACCTTCCCTAAAGCACCCTGCACAACATTATTGTTAATTCATCCATTCTCATTGCACAATGCATGGGCTAGGATCATCTGATCTTCAATCTATCAATTTATAAATCAATGCATATATTATCCAGGGAATTCTCTTCCACCGTATTATTATTTCTTTGGTTTGTTGAATCAATATGTAGATTAATGTTGCCAATGTTTACAGTTGTACCATATTGCATGTATCGAACAATGCTACTAGTGCTATGTGTTTCCATGACCATGACATACTGGCAGTTATGGAGATCTGGCTGCAGATGAATAGAAAATGGAATCTGAACACCAGGGGTATTCAATATTTTGGAAAGATAGATAAATAGTGAAAGGAGGTGAGGTAGCATTGTTAGTAAGGGAAGATATTGGCTTAGAAATCATAATACGGAATTTCTTGTGGAGTGAGTGGAGTACCAAAGGACAGAAACATTGATGGGGGGTTGTCTAAGGTCCCCAAACAATAGCAGCAGTGTAAGGGAAAGCATTAATCAAGAGATTGGAGACACTGTCAATAAGGGGGCAGTAACTCTCACTTCACTTCTGGAATTCAGCCCTTTTGAACATGATTGGAACAAGGCTCCAGTGAGGCCTGGTTATTGCTGAATAAATGCCACACACTTTGCTGAGTTGGAACTAATTTGGTATTCCTTCCTTGTTGCTGGCTCAAAGACCTGGATCTCCCTCCTTAACAGGACTGTGGATATTCTGACAGCCCCGCCCTGTGGCAGTTCATGATGGTGGCTCACTACTGCCCTCTCAAGGGCAATCAAGGAAGCACAATAAATGCTCAGTGGTAATCACATCCTATTAATTCTAAGAAAACGAATGCCCTCTTTTTATTTAAACACAGAAATATTTATCAAGCCAACAAAGTTTGAATATAAACACATTGATCCAAACTTTAGCAACACTTGAAAGTCCAGAGGGAAATGAAAACCAAGATGAAGCAGCAGGGATCTCCTCAGAGCTGCCAGTTCCTCAGGTAATTATCAACTGCCCAAATTGGAGTCTCACTGCAATCCTTCAAGAGTGAAATGATTAACTAATAGGAAGGGTGACTAATGTGTGTTTGAGGTTGATGGGTCAAGGCATGTGTGTGGTGATTTTGTACATACACAGCAGAATGCAGTTTATTCATAGCCCCGTCCAGATCATTTCTGATTTTCATGTTCTTTTGGTGTTGTTTAATTTAACCAGAGTGTCTTGAGTAACTGCATCAGATTATTAATCAGCAGTTTTATTGTCAATTGTAATTAGAGGCATTAGATTGAAAGACCTGAATTTCTGATGAAGCTTGAAACAGGACATGGGGTAGAAGGCTGTCCTGCTATGGACAGCCTTTAACATATAACAACATGTAACAGTGTAATGTGTGGGGTATGGAGACTGCACGCCAAACTTTTTTTTATTTCAAAATATACTTTATTCATAGAAATAAATCTTTGGTACTGGTACAATTTGTCATGTCGTTCATAGATATATACATTGCATGTCTTAACATTACAAAGAACAGATTGAATTACTCGAATTTACAGTTATCCTATTTACAGTTCCCTTTATTAACCATCCAGTCTCTTAATATTTAGCTGTGGCTTCAGCAGAACCCACCTACTGAGTGGGTGCCCTGTTATACGATAGCAAATGAACCTTCTTTAATCCCAGGTTATGGGGTTACCGTTGTCCATTTGACTGTCCTGTCTCTGGGGAAGCTGTCTGCATCCCCATGGTGAGCACAAACTGCTGAACCCTCGCTGGGCTGAGGTAGCTATCCAGGCTCTCACTGTGGTCATTTACCTACTCTGGAGTCATTGAGTAAAGGCAAGGGTCCGCACCGTCCAGTTCTGTGTCTGACAATGGGACTGTCAGAGGATCACAGCTCTCAGTTGTCTGTGGTTGTGGGGCAGTGGGTACCTCCTGGTTCTCACTGGGTGGAGGGTGGACTTGGGGGGGTCCGTTGTTTCCTGGTTGGGAGGAAATGCCCTCCTCTTTATCTACGGCGCTCTGTCTCTTCTTCTGGTGGTGATGACATTCTGTGCACCCGTCTTCCCCATCCGAAGAGCTGGCCGTCCCTCCCTTGTGCAGCTGTCTTTTTCCCTTTTGCTGGGAGGCTTTGGGGGCCTGGTCGGATTTTCTCTTCCTGTTTT
>NC_057716.1:23669336-23684414 GCF_004010195.1 Chiloscyllium plagiosum | reverse complement strand
CCTCCTCCACTCCGGCCTGTTCTTCTTTCTGGGTGCCACCAGACTCTGTTTCCCTGCTGTCTAGGTGGACGTTACTGGTCTTTGGGGGTCCACGGCTCGCATTGCCATCTCCAGCCATCTGTGCGTAAGTGGGGCCCCCCCGTCTTGGGCAGGTCTTGTACATGTGGCCCGCCTCTCCGCACAGGTTGCAGCTCTTTTCTTCCTGACAGTCCTTAGTCAGGTGACCCTCCTGTTTGCAGTTCCTGCAGATGGTCACTTTGCAATCCGCCAGCACATGTCCCGACTTCCCGCAGGCTCGGCACACTTTTGGCTGCCCTGCATATGTCAGGTAGCCTCTGCTGCCTCCAATTGCGAAGCTCGAGGGTGGGTGGAGAATGTTCCCATTGTCATCGACCCTCAGAGTCACCCTGACCTGCCGCTTACTGGTCCAGATCCCAAAGGGGTCGATCACATCGGTGGCTTCTCCCTCAACTTGGACGTACCTTCCCAGGAAGGTCAGGACATCAGCCGCTGGAACATAGGGGTTGTACATATGGATTGTAACAACCCGATTCCTCTGTGCAGGAAGCACACACAATGGGGTTGCCGACAAGATGGAAAACAGCGGCTCCCCTTCCTTCTCCTTGAAGAGGAGCTGTTCGCACTGCTTCACACTTCTGAAGGTCACATCAATGTAGCCTGCCCCAGGGAAATCCTGGAGGCAATACACGTCCGCTGCAGCGAACCCACAGCATCCCAGCAGTACCTTCTTAATAAACAGGATGCGATCCACCGGTGTACAACCCTCTACCTTCTTCACAGTCACCCAGAGTGTGTTGCGAATGCCCTGGCCAGGGCTGCGAGCGGCTGCTGAGGCCATAGCTCTGAGGTTGGCTGGTCTCTGAATTGGCGATAGGCTAAAGCCAGCATAAAGATCCACCAATAGCAGGTCAGCACAACCAAACGATCCTCCAAAATCAAATCACGATCCAGCGATAGTCTCCAGCAACTCCGACGACTCGCAACACGATCCCCGTGGTTTCTTCCCCACCAGCACACGTCCGCTGCGTCACAACTGCAGCACTCGAGCAGAATCTCTTCCTCTGGTCCTCAGGAACTACAGCCAAAAGGCCGAGAACCACCTTGGTGATGATGGTATATTCCCCTGCCAGGTAAGACTGCACGCCAAACGCTCTTATGGCCTGTAAAGGGGTGGGCTCGAAGATGTGGATTCACTCCACCTGTGAGGCCTCTTAAAGGCAGCAAATCTTTTTGGTGGCGCAGTGGCAATGTAACTGAGCAGTAATTCAGAATTTCAGGTGTGTGGTCTGGGGGCCTGGGTTCAGATCCCACCACAACAGCAGCTAGAATTTAAAATCAAAACTAAAACTTTGTTTGAGTAATCAAGGCCATAAAACCATTGTTAATTCTCAGAAGAATCTATTTGATTCACCAATACTCTTGAGGGAAGGAAATTTGACACCTTCACTTAATCCGGCCTACACATCACTCCACATCCACAGTAAGATGGTTGACTCTTCACTGCTCTCTGAAATGACCCAACTAGCCGCTCATGTCAAGTTCAATTAGGGATGGGCAACAAATGCTGGTTTTGTCAATGACACCCCAATCCCATGAGAGAAGAAAGGAACGAAACAGGGAGGGGTTTTCTGGTTGAATGGCCCACTTCATAGACCAGGAATAGGGCAGATGTAACTATTATAGTGGCAATCATATACTCAAATATATTGCATTGGCACCACAGAGACACTGGGCCAGGTAGTGGATGAGAGGCGTGAGGAAGATATGTTTGTTGGTAGCATCACATAGGAGGAGGTGGTTATGGTGAAGAATGATCCTTTGAATATGGAGCATATTCTGTTTCTGAGAGGGAGGGGGAGGAGTGACAGTAGAAACTCAGGGAATGGGTTGGACACAGTTGAACACCCTGTCCACCACAGTGAAGGGCAATCTGCATTGAAGGAGAAGGAAGACATGTCAGATGTACCATTGTGGAAGGTACATCATCAGCACAAGGTAATGGAGATGAAGGAATTGAGAGAGTGTAATGGAGTCCTTACCGCAGGCATGATGTAAGGAATAAAGTCGAGTGAGCTGTAAGTGTCTCTGAGGACCTGTGATGAGCATTAATAGTCACTTATCCCCAGAAACTGAGTCATAACATTTAGGTATACAAAGTGTCATGGATAGATTTGGTGAAGGTAAGCGAATGACAAAAATTGGAAATGAAGATTGTTGATTAATTTTAATTCCAGGCAAGAGACGGAGCAGTTTGGACATAGTTGATAATTCACTGGGTAAAGAGAACGGGAAAAGGAGTCTGAGACTTTCCAAGTATTCTGTTGTTGTATCTTTTGGAATGGACTCCCACATTTCCCCATGATGGATGTGAGGCTATCTGGTCTGTGATTCTCTGCTATTTCTCTTCCTCCTTTTTTTCAAATAGTTGGGTTGCATTCGCTGCCCTCCAATCAGTAGGAATTGCTCCACAGCCTGTAGACTTGGAGAAGATGACCACCAAAGCATCTAGTGTTTCCAAGGCCACTCCCTTTAATAGGCAGGGATGTAAATTATCAGGATTATTAGCCTTTAACCACGTTAATTTCCATAGCATCATTTTTTTTCCTTAATACTGATTTTCTGGGTCCCTTGTCTAACATTTCTTGGTAATTATTTGTGCCCTCTTTAATAATGAGAGTATAAAAGTAGGAGTACAATTCTCTACCATTTCTTTGTTTTCCATTGCAATTACCTAGTTTCTGGAATACAATGACGTAAATTTATCTCCTCTGATTTTATTCTCTTCACCTATTTATAGAAGTTTTTGTAAGTTAATTTTGTGTGTTCCAGACAAGTGTACTGTCACACTTCAGCTTCCCTTTTTAGGTCAATTTTTTAATCCTCTTCTGCTGAATTCTAAACTGCTTCTAGTCCTCAGGCTTGCTGCTTTTTCTGTTTCTTTTGATCTAATAGCTTCTAAATTTACTTTATGGAAGTCACATTTGAGCCCCAAACAATAGCAGTGCTGGAAGAGAAAGCATTAAACAAGAGGTTAGAGACACAAGCAAAACAAGGGCCCTAATTTTCGCTTCACTTCTGGAATTCAGCTCTTTTGAACATGTTGGGAACAAGGCTCTAATGAGGTCTGGTTATTGCTGAACAAATGTCACACACTATGCTGACTTGGAACTAGTCTTTCCTATTGCTACGTCAAAGATCTGGATCTCCCTCTCTAACTGAACTGTGGGTATTCCTGTAGCCCTGTCCTGCAATAGTTCAAGCTGGTGGCTCACTACTGCCCTCTCAAAGGCAATCAGGGATGGGCAATAAATGCTCAATAGCATTCACATCCCATTAATGTATAATAAAACAAGTCCTCTCTTTTTATTCGCAAATATGGAAATATTTATCAAGACAACAAAGTGAGGATGTGAATGCATTGAGCCCTTCATCAGCAGCATTTGTAAATCCACAGGAGGATGAAAACCACGATGATGCAGAAGAGAGCTCCACACAAACCTCAGCAGCTCAGGTAATTAGAGTGGTGCTAGAAAAGCACAGCAGGTCAGGCAGCATTCGAGGAGCAGGAAAATTGACGTTTCGGGCATAAGCCCTTCATTAGGCTTTTGCCCGAAACGTCGACTCTCCTGCTCCTCGGATGCTGCCTGACCTGCTGTGCTTTTCCAGCACCACTCTAATCTTGACTGTAATCTCCAGCATCTGCAGTACCCACCTTTGCCGAGCTTGGGTAATTATTAACTTCCCAAACTGGGATCGCACATCAATAATTCAACATTGAAATGAGTTACCAATAGTATCTGGGAGAGGTTGATGGGTCAGGGCATGTGTGTAATGACTGCGTACATGCATAGCACAATGCAGTTCTTTCATCACCGCTAAGTGTCATTTCAGAGTTTAATCTTAATTCGTATTGTTTAATTTAACCAGTGTGTTCGTCAGTTAGTGCCTCACGTCATTCATCAGCAGATTTATTGTCAAATATAATTAGAGGCAGTAGATTGAAAGACCTGGATTTCTCATCCAATTTGGAACAGAGTGTGATTTGGGAGGGAGAGTTTAAGGTGTGCTCTGTGCAGTCTTTCACATAAAAAAACATGTAACAGTGTAATGTTGGGATGTACAGACAGAAACGCCAAGACCTCTCTTGGTCTGTAAAGGAGTAGGCTAGAAGGATGATCCTTTGAACATGGAGTCGGTCAGGACGGAGGATTGAGACAAGGAGACTCCCCTAATTCATTTCTGAGAAGTTTCTATGTTCTTGCAACTTTACTGTGAAACTTTGGTTTCCCCCTATTGATCCATCCTGTTGTGCTATTTTGCTGAATTCTAAACTGCTCCTAGTCCTCAAGCTTGCTGATTTTTCTGCTGATCTTTTATATCCCCTCTTTAAATCGAAAGCCTCTTTAATTTGCTTTAACAATGCATGATTAAGCCACATTACCTCTTTATGTTTGTGTCAAATCAGTGTGAATGATTGTTACAATTCATGTACACAATCCTTCAATATTAACCATAGCCTTTCCAAGGCCAACTATTTTTGTACAGTTTCCCCCATCTGCCATTGCCAATGTAGGCCTCATACCCTCATTAGTTCCCTTTCATTTCATTTCAGGACTCTAGGTTCAGAGGCAACGTCTTCACTCTTCATCAGAAGAAACGATTCTATCATTTCATGTTTGCCCTTCCCTAACGACTCCAGAAAACAACATTGTTAATTAATCCGTTCTTAATAAACAGTGTTAGGATCATCTGGTCTCTGGATGGTTTCTCAATGTATGAATCTAAAAAAAAATCAGCTTTATATTCCAGGAGTTCCTCCTCCACAGTGTTATTGCCAGTTTGGGCTGTCCAATCTCGAATTAGGTTAACGCTGTCCATGATCGCATGCACCCAGTGTAAATCAAGATCCACAGTTATGATATAGTTGCAATTACAGAGACATGGCAGCAGATTAAGCAAGGATGGAAATAGAAATGTCGGCAGTAATCAAGAAATGGAAGGACAGACAAATAAGGAAAAGTGAGGTGACATTATCATCAAGGGAGGATGTTGGCTTAGAAAATCATAATATGGAATTTTTGGGGAAGTGAGTAAAATGTCGAGGGGCAGAAACATTGATGGGGCTTGGATATAGTAGAAATAGAAGTAGTGAAAGGGAAAGCATTGAATAAGAAATTTAAGACACATGCAATGAGAGGGGAGCAACTCTCATTTCCTTCTGGAATTCAGCTCTTTTAAACATATTTGAAACAAGGCTCTCATGAGGTTTGGTTATTATTAAACAAACATTCTGTGCAGAATTGGAACCAATCTTTGCTCCTTCCCTATTGCTGCATCAAAGATCTGGATCTCCCTCTCTAACTGAACTGTGGGTATTCCCAAAGCCCTGTCCAGCAGCAGTTCAAAATGGTGGCTCACTACTGCCCTCTTAAGGGCAATCAGTGAGGGTGAATAATGTTTACATCTCTTTAATGTATAAGAAAACAATTCCTCTATTTTTATTTGTCAAATTAGAAATATTTATCAAGACGGCAAAGTGTGGATGTGAACGCATTGAGCCTCTCACCAGCAACATTCGTAAATCCAGAGGAGGATGGAAACCAAGATGATGCAGAAGAGAGCTCCGCACAAGCCTCAGCAGCTCAGGTAATTATTAACTTCCCAAACTGTGATCGCACATCAATAATTCAACATTGAAAAGAGTTACCAATGGGGGAATGTTACTAAAACCTGTTTGAGGTTGATGGGTCAGAGTATATCTGCAGTGATTTTGTACATGTGCAGCGCAATGCAATTTGTCCATAACCCCTTCAGCATCATTTCAGAGTTTTATTTTCTTTTTGTTTTGTTTAAATTAAACAGGGTGTTCTTGGGTTACTGCCTCAGATCACTAATTGGCATTTTATTACCAAATAGAGGCAGCAGATTGAAAGACCTGGATTTCTGATGATACTTGGAACAGGACATGGGGTGGAATGGAGGTGTTGAGTGTCTCTGTGCAATCTGTCACACATATACAACGTGTAACTGTGTAATGTGTGGGCTTTGCAGACTGAAACACCAAGCACTCTCATGGTCTGTGAAGAGGTGGTCTAGATGGATGAACCTGTAAATACAGAGCCTGTCGGGGTGAATGGTGGAGGCAACAGGAATCACTTCATCTGTTTTTGAGAGTTTTCTATATTCCCTGCAAGATTATTGTCCCCCCATTCATCCATTCTGTTGTGCAATTTTGCTGAATTTTGAACTACTCATGGTCCTCAGGCTTGTTAACATTTGTGCTGTTCATTTATATCTCCTCTTTCAACTGGAAATCACTTTAAGTGTTTCTGGTAGTGCATGGTAAAGACACATCACCTGATTTATATTTGTGTGAAAGTAATATCAAAAATTATTGAAATACATGTAAACAATGCTTCATTATTAACCATTACCCAACCACTGCCGCCTATTTCAGTAAGATCCCCAATCCATCAGTGCCAAATTAAATCCCATACCCTCATTGTTTCCTTGGCTTACATTCCAGGATCCTGGTTTCACAGTCAATGTCTTCCTCTCCATCTTCACAAACAATTGTATCATTTATGTTTGCTATTCGCTAACGGATTCCAGAAAAACAACCTTGATAATTAATCCATTCTCACTGCACAATAAACAGCCTCTGATCACCTGATCTCTGGTTGATATCTCAATGTGTGAGTCGAAAGACCATCAGGTATATAATCCAGGAATTATTCCTCCATGGTGTTATTGGCAGTTCCTTTTATCCAGTCGAGAGTGAGACTAATGTTGTCACCCCATCATCACATCCGTATACTTATTGCATGTGTCTAACAAGGATACCAGTGCCAAGCTATATCCACAGATATAATATAGTTGCCATTATGGAGAGTTAACTGCATCTTAACTGCAAGGATGGAAACCTGAACCTCCAGTGGTATTGAATATATTGTTCAGACAGACAAATAGGGAAAGGAGGGGAGCTAGTGTTATCGGTCAGGGAGGATATATTTTAGAAAAACATAATATGCCTTTTTTCTGTCGTGAATGTGTTACCAAGGTGCAGAAAATTTAGTGGGGCTTGTATATAAGCCTCAAACAGAAGCAGTGGTGAAAGAGAAAGAATTAAACAAGAGGATTAAACACATAGGCAATAGGAGGGCAGAAACTCTCACTTCTCTTCAGGAATTTAGCTCTTTTCAACATGTTTGGAACAGGGTACTAGTGAGGTCTGATTATTTCTAAATAAATGACACACACAGTGATGACTTGGAACCCAATCTGCGTTCCTTCCCTGATGCTTGGTCCATATCTCCTCTTCCAATCAAAAACATCCATAATTGTTTATTTTCTAATGCAGGGTTAAGCCACATTGCTTACTTTATATTTGTGCTAAGTCAGTGTGAGGAATCATTGTAATTCATGCATACAGTCCGTCAATGTTAACAGTAGCCTATCCACTGCCAACACTTTTGGTATGGTTAACCAATCCATCAATGCCAACTCAGATCTCCAAATCTCATAGTTCCTTTTAGTTACATTTCTCAACCGACATTTCAATATCTTCACTCTCCATCTTAATAAACAATTCTGTCATTTTATGTTTGCTCTTCACAAACGGACTTGCGGAAACAAAGCTGTTAATTAATCCATTCTCAAAACACAATACAAATTCTAGGATCATCTGATCTCTGATTGGTTTCTCAATGAATGAGTCTAAAAAGCATCAGACTGTTAATCCAGGAGTTCCTCCTCCATAGTGTTATTGCCAGTTTGGGCTGCCCAATCTCGAGTTAGGTTAATGCTACCCATGATCACATTCTTGCAATTATTGCATGTGTCTAACAATGCAGCCAATGCCAAAAGATATCCATGGTTCTGGTATAGTTGCAATTACAGAGATATGGCTGCAGGTTTAACAAGGATGGAAATGGTAATGTCAACGGTGTTCAAGATAATGGAATGTCAGACAAATAGGGAAAGGAGGTGAGATAACATTGTTTTAAGGGAGGATATTGGATTGGAAAAGCTTAACATGGAATTTTTGGGGAGTGAGTGAAATGTTGAGGTTTAACATTGATGGGACTTGGATGTAGACTCCCAAACAGTCTGGTTACAAGTCAGCACAGAGTGTTTTGTTCAATAATAACCAATGTTTGTTCCATCACTGTTGATGCATCAAAGACCTGGATCTCCCTCTCGAACTGAACTCTGGGTATTCCTAAAGCCCTGTCCTAGAGTAGTTCAAGATGGTGACTCACAACTGCCTTCTCAAGGGCAATCAGGGAGAGGCAATAAATGCTCAATGACGTTCACATCCCATTAATATACAAGAAAACAAATCCTCTCTTTTTATTTATCAAACCAGAGATTTTTATCAAGACGACGAAGTGTGGATGTGAACACATTGAGCCCCTCATTAGCAGCATTTGTAAATCCAGAGGAGGATGAAAACCAAGATGATGCAGAAGAGAGCTCCGCACAAACCTCAGCAGCTCAGGTAATTATTAACTTCCCAAACTGGGATCACACATCAATATTTCAATATTGAAAAGAGTCACCAATGGGGAATGTCACTAACATCTGTTTAAGGTTGTTGGGTCAGAGTGTGTGTGCAGCACAATGCAGTTTATTCATAATTTCTTCAACGTCATTTCAAAGTTTAATTTTCTTTTGGTTTTGTATCATTTAAACAGGGTGTTCTTGAGTTCCTGCCTCAGATCGCTCTTGGCATTTTATTTTCAATTATTATTAGGTGGCACGATGGCTCAATGGTTAGCACTGCTCCCTCACAGCACCAGGTACCCAGGTTTGATTCCAGCCTTGGGTGACTGTTTGTGTGGAGTTTGCACATTCTTTCTGTGTCTTCATGGGTTTCCTCCAGATGCCCCGATTTCCTCCCGCAATCCAAAGACGTGCAGTGCAGGTGAATTGGCCATGCTAAATTATCCATAGTGTTCGGTGCATCAGTTAGAAGGAAATGGGTCTGGGTGGGTTACTCTTCGGAGAGTTGGTGTGGACTTGTTGAGCTGAAGGGCCTGTTTCCACACTAGAGGGAATCTAATCTATAGTTAGAGGCAGCAGATCGAAAGACCTGGATTTTTGCCGATACTTGGAACAGGGCATAGGGTGGGAGGGGGGGTGTCTGAGATGTGCTCTGTTCCATTTTTCATGTATACAATGTGTAACATTGTAATGTGTGGGCTGTGTATACTGAAACATCAAACGCCTCATGGTCCATAAAAGGGTGGGCTAGATAGATGAACATTTGAATACGGAGCCTATCAGAGTCCATGTTGGAGACAACAGGAATCATCTAATACACTTCTCTGAGTTTTCTATGTTCCCTGCAGGGTTTTAGTCATAATTATTATTCCCCCAACTAATACATTCTGTTGTGATTTTTGCTGATTTCTAAACTGCTCCTACTCCTCAGGCTTGCTGATTTTTAGCCGATCTTCTATAACTCCTCTTCCAATCGAAAGTCTCCATGATTGTGTTGTGTTTATAATGCCCAGTTAAGCCACATTTCTTGCTTTATATTTGTGCTAAGTCCATGTGAGGAACCATTGTAATTTATACATACAATCTGTCAATATTACAGTAGCCTATCCACTGCCAACTCTGTTGGTAAGGTTTCCCAATCCATCATTGGCAACTCAGATCTCAGAACTTCATGGTTCCTTTCAGTTACATTTCACAACCGACATTTCAAAGTCAATATCTTCATTCTTCACCTTAATAAGCAATTCTGTCATTTTTCCTTGCCCTTCGCGAACGAAATCTCGGAAACAAAGCTGTTAATTAATCCATTCTCAAAACACATCAAAAATCTAGGATCATCTGATCTCTGATTGGTTTCTCAATGAATGAGTCTTAAAAGCATCAGACTGTTTATCCAGGAGTTCCTCCTCCACAGTGTTATTGCCAGTTTGGGCTGTCCAATCTCGAGTTAGGTTAATGTTACCCATGATCACATTCTTGCAATTATTGCATGTGTCTAACAATGCAGCCAATGCCAAAAGATATCTACGGTTATGGTAGAGTTGCAGTTACGGAGATATGGCTGCAGGTTAAACAAGGATGAAAATGGTAATGTCAACGGTATTCAAAATTATGTAATGACAGACAAATAGGGAAAGGAGGTGAGGTAACATTGGCATTAAGGGAGGATATTGGCTTGGAAAATCATAACATGGAATTTTTGGGGAGTGAGTGAAATGTTGAGGGGCAGAAACATTGATGGGACTTGTAGATAGACTCCCAAACAGTCTGGTTCAAAGTCAGCACAGAGTATTTTGTTTAATAATACACAATGTGTGTTCCTTCCCTGTTGTTGCATCAAAGAGTTGGATCTCCCTCTCGAACTGAACTCTGGGTATTCCTAAAAGCCTGTCCTGGAATAGTTCAAGATTCTGACTCACAACTGCCCCCTCCAGGGCAATCAGGGAGGGGCAATAAATTCTCACTATTGTTTACATCCCATTGATGTACAAGAAAACAAATCCTCTCTTTTTATTTATCAAACCAGAGATATTTATCAAGACGACGAAGTGTGGATGTGAACACATTGAGCCCCTCACCAGCAGCATTTGTAAATCCAGAGGAGGATGAAAACCAAGATGATGCAGAAGAGAGCTCCGCACAAACCTCAGCAGCTCAGGTAATTATTAACTTCCCAAACTGGGATCACACATCAATAATTCAACATTGAAAATAATTCCCAATGGGGAATGTCACTAGAATCTGTTTGAGGTTGATAGGTCAGGGTGTGTGTGCAGCACAATGCAGTTTATTCATAATTTCTTCAACATCATTTCAGAGTTTTATTTTCTTTTGGTTTTGTTCCACTTAAACAGGATGTTCTTGAGTTACTGCCTCAGATTACTCTTGGCATTTGATTGTCAATTATAGTTAGAAGCAGCAGATCAAAAGACCTTAATATTTGTCAATACTTGGTAAAGGGCATGGGGTGGGAGAGAGGGTTTGAGATGTGGTGTGTTCAGTCTTTCATGTATACAGTGTGTAACAGTGTAATGTGTGGGCTGTGCAGACTGAAAAGCCAAGCACTCTCATGGTCTGTAAATGGGTGGGCTGGATGGATGTCCACCCATCTAATGTCCACAACATTAGACTAATGTTGTCACCCCATCATCATATCCATACACTTATTGCATGTGTCTAACAAGGATACCCGTGCAAAGCTATAGCTACAGTTATAATATATTTGCCATTATGTAGAGTGAAGTACATGTTAACTGCAAGAATGGAAACCTGGAATTCCAATGGTATTCAATATATTATTCGGTCAGACAAATGGGGATGGGAGGGGGGCTAGTGTGGTCGGTCAGGGAGGATATTGTTTTAGGAAAACATAATACGACATTTTTTGTTGTGTGGGTGTGTTACCAAGGTGCAGAAACTTTAGTGGGGCTTGTATATAGGCCTAAAACAGTAGCAGCGGTGAATGAGAAAGAATTAAACAAGAGGACTAAACACATAGGCAATAGGAGGGCAGAAACTCTCACTTCTCTTCAGGAATTTAGCTCTTTTGAATATGTTTGGAACAGGGTACTAGTTAGGTCTGATTATTGCTAAATAAATGACATACACAGTGATGACTTTGAACCAATCTGTGTTCCTTCCCTGATGCTTGGTCAAAGATCTGAATCTCCCTCTCTTGATGGACTGTGGGTATTCCTGAGGCCTTGCCCTGCAGCAGTTCCAGATGAAGGCTCATTACTGCCCTCTCAAGAGCAATTGCAGAAGGGCAACAAATGCTGAATAGTGTTCACAGCCCATTAATGTAGAAGATAACAGATTCTCTCTTATTTGTCAAATCAGAGATATTTATCAAGACGACGCAGTGTGGGTGTGAACTCATCAGCAACATTCATAAATCCAGAGGGGGATGGAAACCAAGATGATGCAGAAGAGAGCTCCGCACAAACCTCAGCCGCTCAGGTAATTATTAACTTCACAAACTGGGATCGCACATCAATAATTCAACCTTGAAAAGAGTTACCAATGGAGAATGTCACTAAGATCTGTTTGAGGTTGTTGGGTCAGAGTGTGTGTGCAGCACCATGCAGTTTATTCATAATCTCTTCAACGTCATTTCAGAATTTAGTTTTCTTTCGGTTTTGTTCCACTTAAACAGGGTTTTCTTGAGTTACTGCCTCAGATCACTTTTGGCATTTTATTATCAATTATAGTTAGAGGCAGCAGATCAAAAGACATTAGTTTTTGTAGATATTTGGAACAGGCCATGGGGTTGGAGAGAGGGTTTGAGAGGTGCTCTGTTCAGTCTTTCATTGATACAGTGTGTAACAGTGTAATGTGTGGGCTGTGCATACTGAAAAGCCAAGCACTCTCATGGTCTGTAAAGGGGTGGGCTAGATGGATGAACCTTTAATTATGGAGCCTGTTGGGGTGAATGGTGAGACAGTAGGAATCCCTTCATCTGTTTTTGAGAGTTTTCTATGTTCCCTGCAAGATTATTGTCCCCCCATTCATCCATTCTTTCGGACTATTTTGCTCCATCCCAAACTGCTCCCCGTCTGAGGTCGAGGCTTTGCTAGTTTTTCTGCTGATCATTTATATCTCCTCTTTCAACCAAAAGATGCTTTACCTTTTCTTTGTAATGCATGGTAAAGGCACATCATCTCTTTTATATTTATACTAAAATAGTATCAATAATTATTGAAATTCATGTAAACAATGCTTCATTATTATCCATTACCTAACCACTGCCACCTATTTCATTAAGATCCCCAATCCATCAGTGCCAACTTAAATCCCATACCCTCATTGTTTCTTTGGTTTATATTCCAGGATCCTGGTTTCACAATGTCTTCCTCTCCATCTTCACAAACAATTGTATCATTTTATCATTTTGTATCATTTCACTAACGTACTGCAGAAAAACAACCTTGTTAATTAATCCATTCTCACTGCACAATAAACAGCCTCTGATCATCTGATCTCTGGTTGATACCTCCATGTGGGAGTCGAAAGACCATCAGGTATATAATCCAGGAATTATTCCTCCATGGTGTTATTGGCAGTTCCTTTTATCCAGTCCAGAGTTCAACTAATGTTGTCACCCCATCATCACATCCGTGCACTTATTGCATGTGTCTAACAAGGATACCAATGCCAAGCTATATCCACAGTTATAATATAGTTGCCATTATGGAGAGTTAACTGCATGTTAACTACAAGGATGGAAACCTGAACCTCCAATGGTATTCAATATATTGTTTGGTCAGATAAATGGGGATGGGAGGGGGGCTAGTGTTGTCGGTCAGGGAGGATATTGTTTTAGGAAAACATAATACGACATTTTTTGTTGTGTGGGTGTGTTACCAAGGTGCAGAAACTTTAGTGGGGCTTGTATATAGGCCTAAAACAGTAGCAGCGGTGAATGAGAAAGAATTAAACAAGAGGATTAAACAAATAGGCAATAGGAGGGCAGAAACTCTCACTTCTCTTCAGGAATTTAGCTCTTTTGAATATGTTTGGAACAGGGTACTAGTGAGGTCTGATTATTGCTAAATAAATGACATACACAGTGATGACTTGGAACCAATCTGTGTTCCTTCCCTGATGCTTGGTCAAGATCTGAATCTCCCTCTCTTGACGGACTGTGGGTATTCCCGAAGCCCTGCCCTGCAGCAGTTCCAGATGAAGGCTCATTACTGCCCTCTCAAGGGCAATTGCAGAAGGGCAACAAATGCTGAATAGTGTTCACATCCCACTCATGTAGAAGACAACAAATTCTCTCTTATTTGTCAAATCAGAGATATTTATCAAGACGACGCAGTGTGGGTGTGAACTCATCAGCAACATTCATAAATCCAGAGGGGGATGGAAACCAAGATGATGCAGAAGAGAGCTCTGCACAAACCTCAGCCGCTCAGGTAATTATTAGCTTCCTTCACAGCAATAATTCAACATTGAAAGGAGTTACCAATGGGGAACATCACTAAAACCTGTTTGAGGTTGATGAGTCAGGGTGTGTGTGCAGTAATTTTGTACATGTGCAGCACAATGCAGTTTAATCATAACCCCATCAGCATCATTTCAGAATTTTATTTTCTTCCGGGTTTTGTTTAAATTAAACAGGGTGTTCTTGAGTTCCTGCCCCAGATCACTAATCAGCATTTTACTATCGATTATAGTTTGAGGCAGCAGATCGAAAGACCTAGACTACTCAAGATATCTGCGACAGGACATGGGGAGGGAAAGAGGTGTTGAAGTGTTCTCTGTGCAGTCAGTCACATATACGACATGTAACAGTGATGTGCAGACTGAAACACCAAGTCCTTTGTAGACGGGTGGGCCAGCTGGATGAACCTTTGAATTTGGAGCATGTCTTGGTGGGAGATGCCGACAACAGGAATCCTCTCATCTGTTTCTGAGAGTTTTCTGTTTTCCCTCCAAGTTTATTGTGATAATTATTATTCCCCTGATTGATCCATGCTATTGTTCTTTTTCATTGAATTCCAAACTGCTTTGAGTCCTCAGCCTTGCTGAATTTTCTGGCGATTTTCTACATCTCCTCTTCCAATCAAAAGTCTCCATGATTGTGTTGTTTTTCTACTGCCCAGTTAAGTCACATTGCCTGCTTTATACTTGTGCTAGGTTCGTGTGAGCAATCATTGTAATTCGTGCATAGAATCCGTCAATATTAACCATAGCCTATCCACTGCCTACTCTTTTGGTAAGGTTTCCCAATCCATCATTGCCAATTCCGATCTCAGAACCTCATAGTTCCTTTCAGTTACATTTCAGAACCCACATTTCAAAGTCAATACCTTCACACTCCATCTTAATAAACAATTCTACCATTTCATAACAGCTCTTCTCTGACAATCTGTATGAAATAACACTTAATTAATACATTCTCATTGCACAACAAACACTCTAGGATCACCTGACCTCTGACTGGTTTCTCAATGCATGAGTCTAAAAAGCATCAGATTTTTAATCGAGGAATTCCTCCTCCACAGAGTTATTGCCAGTTTGGGCTGTCCAATCTCAAATTAGGTTAAC
>NC_057716.1:23626651-23668836 GCF_004010195.1 Chiloscyllium plagiosum | reverse complement strand
TAACTTTTTTTTGTAATGCATGGGAAAGGCACATCATCTGTTTTATATTTGTACTAAAATAGTATCAAAAATTATTGAAATACATGTAAACAATGCTTCATTATTAACCATTACCTAACCAGTGCCACCTATTTCAGTAAGATCCCCAATCCATCAGTGTCAACTTAAATCCCATACCCTCATTGTTTCCTTGGCTTACATTCCATGATCCTGGATTCAGAGACACCATCCTCCTCTCCATCTTCATAAACAATTGTATCATTTTATGTTTGACATTCGCTCACGAACTCCAGAAAAACAACCTTGTTAATTAATCCATTCTCACTGCACAATAAACTGATCAACTGATCTCGAGTTCATATCTCGTTGTGTGAGTCGAAAAACCATCAGATATATAATCCAGGAATTATTCCTCCATGGTGTTATTGGCAGTTCCTTTTATCCAGTCCAGAGTTCAACTAATGTTGTCACCCCATCATCACATCCGTATACTTATTGCATGTGTCTAACAAGGATACCAGTGCAAAGCTATATCCACAGTTATAATATAGTTGCCATTATGGAGAGTTAACTGCATGTTAACTGCAAGGATGGAAACCTGAACCTCCAATGGTATTCAAGACATTGTTCGGTCAGACTAATAGGGAAAGGAGGGGAGTGTAGTGTTATCAGTCAGGGAGGATATTGTTTTAGAAAAACGTAATATGACATTTTTTGTGGCATGAATGTGTTACCAAGGTGCAGAAACGTTAGTGAGGCTTGTACATAGGCCTGAAACAGTAGCAGCGGTGACCGAGAAATAAATAAACAAGTGGATTAAACACATAGGCAATAGGAGGGCAGAAACTCTCACTTCTCTTCAGGAATCTAGCTCTTTTCAACATGTTTGGAACAGGGTACAAGTGAGGAATGATTATTGCTAAATAAATGACACATACAGTGCTGACTTGGAACCAATCTGTGTTCCTTCCCTGATGCTTGGTCAAAGGTCTGGATCTCCCTCTCTTGATGGACTGTGGGTATTCCTGAAGCCCTGCCCTGCTGCAGTTCAAGATGATGGCTCACTACTGCCCTCTCAAGAGCAATTGCAGAAGGGCAACAAATGCTGAATAGTGTTCACATCCCACTCATGCAGAAGACAACAAATTCTCTCTTTTTCTTTGTCAAATCAGAGATATTTATCAAGACGACGCAGTGTGGGCGTGAACTCATCAGCAACATTCATAAATCCAGAGGGTGATGGAAAACAAGATGATGCAGAAGAGAGCTCTGCAAAAACCTCAGCAGCTCAGGTAATTATTAACTTCCCAAACTGGGATCGCACATCAATAACTCAATATTGAAAAGGGTTACCAATGGGAATATCAGTAAAACTTGTTTGAGGTTGTTGGGTCAGGGTGTGTGTGCAGCACAATGCAATTTATCCATAATTTCTTCAATGTCATTTCAGAGTTTTATTTTCTTTTGGTTTTGTTCCACTTAAATAGGGTTTTCTTGAGTTACTGGCATTTTTGGCATTTTATTGTCAATTACAGTTAGAAGCAGCAGATCAAAAGGCATTAATTTTTGTCGATACTTGGAACATGGCATGAGATGGGAGAGAGGGTTTGAGATGTGCTCTGTTCAGTCTTTCCTGTATACAGTGTGTTACAGTGTAATGTGTGGGCTGTGCAGACTGTAACACCAAGCCTTTCATGGTCCGTAAAAGGGTGGGCTAGATAGATGAACCTTTGAATATGGAACCTGTCAGAGTGCATGGTGGAGACATCAGGAATCCATTCATATGTTTCTCAGAGTTTTCTATGTTCCCTGCATGTTTTTAGTCATAATTATTATTCCCCCAACTAATGCATTTTGTTGCGCTTTTTACTGATTTCTAAACTGCTCCTAGTCCTCAGGATTTTTCTCCGATCATCCATATCTCCTCTTCCAATCAAAAACATCCATAATTGTTTATTTTCTTAAGCCACATTGCTTGCTTTATATTTGTGCTAAGTCAGTGTGAGGAATCACTGTAATTCATGCATACAGTCCGTCAATGTTAACAGTAGCCTATCCACTGCCAACTCTTTTGGTAAGGTTAACCAATCCATCAAGGCCAACTCAGATCTCCAAATCTCATAGTTACTTATAGTTACATTTCACGACCCACATTTCAAAGCCAATATCTTAACTCTCCATCTTAAAAAACAATTCTGTCATTTTACGTTTGCTCTTTGCAAACTGAATCTCGGAAACAAATCTGTTAATTAATCCATTCTCAAAACTCAATTCTAGGATCATCTGATCTCTGAATGGTTTCTCAACGAATGAGTCTAAAAAGCATCAGACTGTAAATCCAGGAATTCCTCCTCCACAGTATTATTGCCAGTTTGGGCTGTCTAATCTCGAGTTAGGTTAATTCTACCCATGATCACATTCTTGCAATTATTGCACGTGTCTAACAATGCAGCCAATTCAAAAAGATATCCATGGTTCTGATATAGTTGCAATTACGGAGATATGGCTGCAGTTTAACAAGGATGGAAATGGTAATGTCAACGGTATTCAAGACAATGGAATGATAGACAAATAGGGAAAGGAAGTGAGGTAACATTGTTTTAAGAGAGGATATTGGCTTGGAAAATCATAATATGGAATTTTTGGGGAGTGAGTGAAATGTTGAGGGACAGAAACATTGATGGGACTTGGATGTAGACTCCCAAACAGTCTGGTTCCAAGTCAGCACAGAGTGTTTTATTTAGTAATAACCAATGTTTGTTCCATCCCTGTTGATGCATCAAAGACCTGGATCTCCCTCTCGAACTGAACTCTGGGTATTCCTAAAGCCCTGTCCTGGAATAGTTCAAGATGGTGACTCGCTACTGCCCCCTCCAGGGCAATCAGGGAGAGGCAATAAATTCTCAATGACGTTCACATCCCATTAATGTACAAGAAAACAAATCCTCTCTTTTTATTTATCAAATCAGAGATATTTATCAAGACGACGAAGTGTGGATGTGAACACATTGAGCCCCTCATTAGCAGCATTTGTAAATCCAGAGGAGGATGAAAACCAAGATGATGCAGAAGAGAGCTCCGCACAAACCTCAGCAGCTCAGGTAATTATTAACTTCCCAAACTGGGATCAGACATCAATAATTCAACATCGAATAGAGTTACCAATGGGAATATCAGTAAAACCTGTTTCAGGTTGTTGAGTCAGAGTTTGTGTGCAGCAAAATGTAGTTTATTCATAATTTCTTCAACTTCATTTCAGAGTTTTATCATCTCTTGGTTTTGTTTCATTTAAACAGCGTGTTCTTGAGTTACTGCGTCAGATCACTCTTGATGTTTTATTATCAATTATTATTAGGTGGCACGATTGATCAGGGGTTAGCACTGCTGCCTCACAGCACCAGAGTCCCAGGTTCGATTTCAGCCTTGGGTGGCTGTCTGTGTGGAGTTTGCACATTCTCCCCGTCTCTGCATGAGTTTCCTCCGGGTGCTCCAGTTTCCTCCCACAGTCCAAAGATGTGCAGGGCAGGTGAATTGGCCATGCTAAATTATCCATAGTGTTAGGTGCATTAGTCAGAGGGAAATGGGTCTGGGTGAGTTATTCTTTGGAGGGTTGGTGTGGACTTGTTGGGCTGAAGGGCCTGTTTCCACACTGTAGAGAATCTAATCTATAGTTAGAGGCAGCAGATCGAAAGACCTAGATTTTTGTCAATATTTGGAACAAGGCATGTGGTGGGAGAGGGGGTGGTCAGAGATGTGCTCTGTTCCATTTTTCATGTATACAACGTGTAACAGTGTAATGTGTGGGCTGTGCAGACTGAAACACCAAACGCTTCATTGTTTGTAAAAGGGTGGGCTAGATAGATGAACCTTTGAATATGGAACCTGTCAGAGTGCATGGTGGAGACATCAGGAATCCACTAATAGGTTTCTCAGAGTTTTTTATGTTCCCTGCATATTTTTAGTCATAATCATTATTCCCCTACTAATGCATTCTGTTGCGCTTTTTACTGATTTCTCAACTGCTCCTAGTCCTCAGGCTTGCTGATTTTTCTCCGAACTTTCATATCTCCTCTTCCAATCAAAAACATCCATAATTGTTTATTTTCGAATGCAGGGTTAAGCCACATTATTCACTTTATATTTGTGCTGAGTCAATGTGAGGAATCATTGTAATTCATGCATACAGTCCGTCAATGTTAACAGTAGCCTATCCACTGCCAACTCTTTTGGTAAGGTTAACCAATCCATCAATGCCAACTCAGATCTCCAAATCTCATAGTTACTTATAGTTACATTTCACGACCCACATTTCAAAGTCAATATCTTCACTCTCCATCTTAATACACAATTTTGTCATTTTACGTTTGCTCTTTGCAAACAGAATCTCGGAAACAAAGCTGTTAATTAATCCATTCTCAAAACATTCTACGATCATCTGATCTCTGATTGGTTTCTCAATGAATGAGTCTAAAAAGCATCAGACTGTAAATCCAGGAGTTCCTCCTCCACAGTGTTATTGCCAGTTTGGGCTGTCCAATCTCGAGTTAGGTTAATGCTACCCATGGTCACATTTTTGCAATTATTGCATGTGTCTAACAATGTAGCCAATGCGAAAAGATATCCATGGTTATGGTATAGTTGCAATTACAGAGATATGACTGCAGGTTTAACAAGGATGGAAATGGTAATGTCAACGGTATTCAAGATAATGGAATGACAGACAAATAGGGAAAGGAAGTGAGGTAACATTGTTTTAAGAGAGGATATTGGCTTGGAAAATCATAATATGGAATTTTTGGGGAGTGAGTGAAATGTTGAGGGGCAGAAACATTGATGGGACTTGGATGTAGACTCCCAAACAGTTTGGTTCCAAGTCAGCACAGAGTGCTTTGTTTAGTAAGAACCAATGTGTGTTCCATCCCTGTTGATGCATCAAAGACTTGGATCTCCCTCTCGAACTGAACTGTGGGTATTCCTAAAGCCCTGTCCGAGAATAGTTCAAGATGGTGACTCACAACTGCCTTCTCAAGGGCAATCAGGGAGAGGCAATAAATGCTCAATGACGTTCACATCCCATTAATGTACAAGAAAACAAATCCTCTCTTTTTATTTATCAAACCAGAGATATTTATCAAGACGACGAAGTGTGGATGTGAACACATTGAGCCCCTCATTAGCAGCATTTGTAAATCCAGAGGAGAATGAAAACCAAGATGATGCAGAAGAGAGCTCCGCACAAACCTCAGCAGCTCAGGTAATTATTGACTTCCCAAACTGGGATCAGACATCAATAATTCAACATTGAATAGAGTTACCAATGGGAATATCAGTAAAACCTGTTTCAGGTTGTTGAGTCAGAGTTTGTGTGCAGCAAAATGCAGTTTATTCATAATTTCTTCAACATCATTTCAGAGTTTTATTTTCTTTTGGTTTTGTTTCATTTAAACAGGGTGTTCTTGAGTTACTGCCTCAGATCACTAATTGGCATTTATTATCAATTATAGTTAGAGGCAGCAGATCGAAAGACTTGGATTGTTGTCGATATTTGGAGCAGCTGGAAGAGAGGATTTGACATATGCGCTGTTCAGTCTTTCATGTATATAATGTGTAACAGTGAATTGTGTGGGCTGTGCAGACTGTAACACCAAGTGCTTCATGGTGTGTAAAAGGGTGGGCTCGATAGATGAACCTTTGAATACGGAGCCTGTCAGAGTGCATGGTGGAGACAACAGGAATCCTCTAATAAGTTTCTCAGAGTTTTCTGTGTTCCCTGCAAGTTTTTAATCATCATTATTATTCCCCCTACTAATGCATTCTGTTGTGGTTTTTGCTGATCTCTAAACTGCTCCAAGTCCTCAGACTTGCTGATTTTTAACTGACCTTCTACATCTCCTCCTCCAATCGAAAACCTCCAAACTTGTTTATTTTCTAATGCGTGGTTAAGCCACATTGCTTGCTTTATATTTGTGCTAAGTTAGAGTGAAGAACCATTGTATTTCATGCATAGAGTCCGTCAATGTTAATAGTAGCCTATCCACTGCCAACTCTTTTGGTAAGGTTTACCAATCCATCATTGCCAACTCAGATCCCCAAACCTCATAGTTCCCTTTTATGACCCACATTTCAAAGTCAATATCTTCACTCTCCATCTTAATGAACAATTCTATCATTTTATGTTATCTCTTCTCTAACAGACTCCAGGAATCAACGCTGTTAATTAATCCATCCTCATGGCACCACAAACATTTTAGGATCATCTGATCGCTGATTGGTTTCTCAATGAATGAGTCTAAAAAGCATCAGATTTTTAATCCAGAAACTCCTCCTCCACAATATTATTGCCAGTTTGGGCTGTCCAATCTAGAGGTCAGTTAATGCTACCCATATCACATTCTTGTAATTATCGCATGTGTCTAACAATGCAGCCAATGCCAAACAATATCCACGGTTATGGTATAGTTGCAGTTACAGAGCTGTGGCTGTTGGTTAAACAGAGATGGAACTGGAAATGTCAGCGGTATTCAAGATTCTGGAAGGACAGTCAAATAGGGAAAGGAGGTGAGGAAGCATTATCATTCAGGGAGGATATTGGCTTGGAAAATCATAATGTGGAATTTCTTTGGGAATGAGTGAAATGTTGAGGGGCAGAAACATTGATGGGATTTGTATATAGACTCCCAAACAGTAAGTGGTGTAAGGGACAGCATTGAACAAGTGATTGAAGACACCTGCAATGAGAGGGCAATAACTCTCACTTTACTTCAGGAACTCAGCTCATTTAAACATGTTTGGAACAAGGCTTTTGTGAGGTCTGGTTATTGTTGATTTAAACACTCTGTGTTGACTTAGAGCCAATCAGTGTTCCCTTCCTGTTTCTGGGTCAAAGATCTGGATCTCCCTTTCTAACTGAACTGTAGGTATTCCAATAGGCCTGCACCGCAGCAGTTCAAGATGGCGACTTACTGCTGCACTCTGTAGGGCAACCATGGAGGGTCAATAAATGCTGAATGGTACTCACATCCCATTAGTGCATAAGAAAACAAATCCTCTCTTTATATTTGTCAAATCAGAGATATTTATCGAGACGACGAAGTGTGGACGTGAGCTCATTGAGATCATCGTTGAAAGCGTTTTTAATTCCACAGGAGGATGGAAACCAAAATGGATTAGCCGAGGGGTCCTCACAATCTGCAGCAGCTCAGGTAATTATTAACGGCCCAAAATGGGATCTCGATATTAACCATAGCCTAGCCACTGCCAAGTCTTTTTGTACAGTTCCCTCATGTGTCAGTGCCAAATTAGACCTCATAACCTCATGGCTACATTTCAGCTTGAGGCTTTATAAAAGTTCTGGGATTTACATATTAATGAATCGAAACCTGCAACCCATTCTAAGTGATTAAGACTTAACAGCTACCTGGGTTGTTCAATACATTGCATCAGTTGAATGACAATTCGATCTTTTACTATGAATTCCGTGTCCTATGATGCAGCTCCACTAGCTACGCAACAAAGAAGCAGCGCTCTGAAAGCTTGTCCTTTCAAATGAACCCTGTTGGACTATAACCTGGTGTTGTGTGATTTTTCACTTTGTCCACCCCAGTCCAACACCAGCACCTCCACCTCAAGGATATTCAAGGCTATGGAAGGGCAGACAAATAGGGAATGGAGGTGAGGCAGCATTTGTCAGTAAAGGAGGACATTGGCTTGAGAAATCATAAGATGGAATTTTGGGGGGATTGAGTGAATGAAATTCCAAGGAGAGAAAACATTTATGGGCGGCACGGTGGCACAGTGGTTAGCACTGCTGTCTCACAGTGCTAGAGACCTGGGTTCAATTCCTGCCTCAGGTGACTGACTGTGTGGAGTTTGCACATTCTCCCCGTGTCTGCGTGGGTTAGTGTTAGGTGAAGGTGTAAATGCGAATGGGTCTGGATGGGTTGTGCTTCAGCGGATCTGTGTGGAGTTGTTGGGCTGAAGGGCCTGTTTCCACACTGTAAGTAATCTAACCTATATGGTGTTGGACACATGGTGACTGCTGGAGGACGTATTACATAGGGCCAATCTTCTTAATCCCTCCAAATTTTGATTCTATCCAACAAGCAGTGCCCGAAATCCGAGAAAGGCAGCATCCGAGGAGCAGGAGAATTGACATTTCGGGCAAAAGCTCTTCATCAGGAAACGTCGATTCTCCTTCCCCTCGGATGCTGCCTGATCTGCTGTGTTTTTCCAGCACCACACTCTCGACTTTGAAATCTCCAGCATCTGTAGTCCACACATTCTCTGAATGACTTGTTTCCTCTTAGTGGCCATTCAGAAAGGGTGTTTGCTCAAATATTAGATGTAGAAATGCTGTGCAGCCTCTTTAATGAGTGTTGCCAGGCAACTCAGTGACAATCATTTCTTTAAGCAGCCTCCGGATGGTCATATCCCAGCATGTGCTTCAATTCCCTGACATGGTCGGCACAACATCGTGGGCTGAAGGGCCTGTTCTGTGCTGTACTGTTCTATGTTCTATGTTCTATGTTTTATGGTCACAGTGAGGTAAATTGGTTTGCAGATCAAGAGCCATCTCAGAGGCTCTTTTGCGCATGAAGTATTTGGGAAAAATTTGCCTCTTATTATTTAGCCTGAAAATCAAGTTGTTAACCAAAGGATGTACTTTTCATGAATACCAGTGATCTCTGTCTGTTTATACCCAAACTATCTCTCAGTAATCATTTGAACTTCTGCCTGAAAGCCTGTTTTTCTGGGCTAGTCTTCACCAACACCAGCACCAACATTTGTACTTCTGAATGATGGCTAGAATCCGAGTTACTTGTCTGGTAATCACCTGAAATGAGTCAACAGGAACATCCCGAGTTCATTAACCCTCTTCAACACTCGAGATAAAACTCCAGTCCAATGTGTAATTAATTCTGTCCATTTTACAAACCTCCCATCGCCACTCACAAGAAAGCCAATGAGCAGATTTGTTAAAAGGGTTCTGCATTCACAATGAATGTTCATCACCCGGGAAATGGGGGATCACTCACCTAGAGCCATGGCTCAGCTGTTACCTCGGATACCAACTTCCCAATGGGGAAACAGATCCTAGAGCTCATAGCTCTGTCTTATTCAATGTAGGAGATGGGGCAGAGTGTTTGGAAAATATGAAAGCATTGTGAAAAAAAATACCTTTTTGTTTAATGTAGAAATATTCAAATAGATCTCCTGACACTTCACCAAAGACAAGCTCAGATCATGAAATTGCCATCCTCGTGTCAGGTGGAGATCTCACAACTGAAAACACAACTGATGAAGATTACGATAAATACAAGGAAACGGTCAGTAATTTATGGTGTTGTAAATGGATTGTGGTCAGGAATGCAGTTTATTTGTCCTCTGGGTGAGATTCTGGACTTTTATCTCCTGTGGTAGAGGTTGATTTATTTTTTGATCTGTTCCCTCGGGTGATTAATTAAACAACAGGTGGATCAGTGACGATATTTAAAGCTGGAAAGAGCTGAGCATCTGTCTCCAGCAATGGCCATGCAGAGGGTGAGATGTGAACCGCACATGCCTACTAAACTCATTCAGGCAGCATTCCCACATTGCTCACTGGTGTCACGCCTGTAGGTGGTGACCAGGTTTCAGGTATACATGATCCCACCTAAAGGAAGCCAATGGTTCTTAAACAGATGGCGAGCATCTGGCTGCACATGCCCTGGAGAAACATGTGGGTGAAGAGATGTGGCTAACATTACTCCTGAGGGGGCATGGTTCTTTTCCAATGGTGCTTCAGAGGCCCTGGCTGTGAGGAGGGAGGAATCTGTTCTCTCCACGTAGTGCCTGGAGGCCATCCAAACATCAACATCAGTGGGAAGACATTGCTGGGTTGGTGAGCAATAAGGAGCCTGCCAACTCCGGATCTGTCCCTGTCAATACTGGAGTTGCAGTGAGTCATGCAGACCCCCTTTGAACTGAACAGTCAGCAATGAACCCCTGAGTTTTCCTTGCATTTTCATTGTCCTAGAATAGAAGAGCCTTTCTTGTCACTTGCACTCAAATGAATGCAGTGAAAGGTTTGTAATGTCACCACTCAGCACGATCTCAGATACAGAGTACCTCGGTACAGATACTTTAACTGCTGTTATTGAGTAAAAAATATAGATCAGCATGCGAAGAGAGTTTAAAAAATCCAGAAAGATCCTGGAAAGTGACCATAAAGTACTTAAGTTCCAACCTCTCTCCAACATGAGCCAGTACCTGCCATCCCTAGAACACTAGGCCATGCTGCCTCTAGGGGCCGGTCCCATCCAGGACACACTTAGCCACCACTCCAGCTCCGGCTCTGGCCCACTCCACTGCCACTCTGGGAATTGCCTGCTCGCTCTGCTGCCTCTGTGGGACAGCTATAAATCAGTCCCTCTCAATCCCTTTGCTCCTTCATTTTGTTTAGATTCAGACTCTCCAAGAAATTATAACTCCTTCATTCCCACTGTCAAAACACAGGCTCCGAAAAGAATCGATATCAATCCACTTAGTGGTCGAGCTTATTATTCCTCCCGGTATTTTTTGGCAGTCCTCTACAGTAACTCTATGTCCTGACTTGATGCCAGCCACACATCTTGAAATCCCACTCCATATTCCTGAGTCCAGATCATCTGTATGACTCACAGGCACCACTTCCCAGAGCACAGGGCACTTAGAGATGACACCACATGTACCAGTCCTGAAAAGAGTGAGATCTCAAACATCTCCCACTGTGCAGTGCTCTTGGTGCTGATTCTTAGGGTTCTAGATACCAGGCAGATGGCCACGTTCACTGGGCAAACCAGCCAGCGAGATGAGACACACCACAGCATAGAGTAGGGAGGACCTGGCTTAAGGCTTTGCAAATGGAGAGCATTCTGTTCAATCTGTACTGAGCTCTAAGGCTGCCTCCGTGGAGTGCAGAGATTCTGACCACCTGCAGTGGATGGCCAGGGTCTGGTAATTTGACCAAAGGAAAGCAGGTAGACTGCAGGGTTACAGATCCAAACTGGGAGACACTCTGTGCTTCCAACAGAACTGTAAATATCCTGTCTTCAACTCAAGTTAACATGAGGATGTGCCTTTCTCTGAAAATATCATTTTCGATTCGGTTGTCCCTGCAATCTCAGCAATATGAACTGTTCATCTTTGTTTATTTTGATCCTACACAATCATATTTATTTAGTATATTCTTGAGAGGAATCAATACCCAAATAATTTCAAAGCTGCGTGCTTTATGCTACATGTAATCGTATTCTTCTCTTTAGGATCTTTCAGACAGCGATCACAAGCTGGATTTAGTCAAGCAATTATCATCAGGTTCAATGAAAGAGGCAGATCATCCAATTCTGAAAAAGGCCTTAAAGCGCAAGGTAATCCTTCAGCCTAAGCTGGGCCTGCAGCTGATGAAGCCAAACATCCTGATCCAATGGGAAGGAGGCAGTGATCCCTGATTATCCAAAGTTGGAAGGATGGGAAAGCTGTGCAGTGATTCTGTACATTCAAGCTCAGCGAGGTAGCTTTGTCCCCAGGTGTGATTTTGGACTTTCCCCTCCTTTGGTGAAGTTTGATTTATTCACGATGTCTCTTTCTGTTGCATCAGGGCACCATGAGCATCTGATTGTGACCAGAAATGGACAGTAAGGAGGGGGACACAATCTGCACATTCCGATTGGAACTGACTCAGGAATCACAGCATCTTCTAATGAGTGGGGTGTGCAGCCAGCACTCCCACACTGCTCAATGGCTACACACGGTCTCAAAAGCATAAATATGGCTTCGATCTGATGGCTCTGTCTTGGTCATTGTAGCAGGAGTTGTATAGTCATAGAAAGCTACATGCAGCATTTCTGAAACTTTCTCTTATCACTGCAGAAACATTCAGCAAGACGTCATACTATGGACTGGTCAAAGTTGGAAGCTGACAAAGACCGAGATGAATCTAAATTCACTAAACGTGCCTCAACGTCTAAGGTAATCACAGAACTGCCCAAACCTGGAGCTACACATGCTAAAGGGCTCAGCAATCCTTGAGTATTAAAGGTTGGAGGGGTGGGACTGGGGTGGTGCAGCTGTCTAACATCTGTGCACAGCTCAGTGGAATTTATTTACACCCTGCGTGTGTAGCAAATGTTTCCTCTTTTACTGATGGTCGATTTATTCAGGGATCATCGAGCACCCGCTGTGATCACCAACAATACGGAGAGTTGGCGAAATTGAAGCGAAAGTGACTATCCGATCATTTCAGAACTGAAGGCACACCGAAAACCACTGCACGTCCTGGTGAATTGACTCAGACGGCTGGTCCTGTTCATTCTGACTGGTCGAAGGTGCAGCCCAATTATTATCATGACAAAAATGTGCAGCCGATGTTACCCACCGTGCTCATTGATTGCATGTTTTAAAGAGAGGCAAGAGGTTGGGTCAAGGGGATTGGTACAAACCAGGTTTCAGAAACCTGCCACATGAAGGCTCAGAGGAGCAGATTTTATACAGCAGATAGTTGTCTGTGTTATAGTGACCAAAACATTAACATCAGAATCAAAGATTGCCTTAGCCGATGTCTTGTACAGATTTAATAAATTCTCAGAGATAGAATACTTTACACTTCGAACCACAAAGTGAGAATTTAATTCATCCTGTTATTCTGCCTTATCTACCTGCAATGCCACTTTTCATGGCTATGTGTCCTTCATATCCAGATCGCTAATACCATAACTGCATTTCAAACCTTATTATTTCAGGCATATTTCCTTTATCTGTTCATACTTCCAGTTGGTGTTATATCATACAGTTCCACATTAAACTGCATATGCCGCCTACTTGTCCAACTTGAAATCCATCTCGATCCTCTTTCAATTTTTCAAAAGGCATTTCACGATGATATTAATGAAAAAAAAGTTACCAAATCATACACTGTGTTATAAGTCTGAATGGACAAAAGAATTATGTTGAAAGAGAATTGAGAGGCAGGGACAAGGAAGGCTTTAGAGAAGGAGATTCAGAAGTTAGGTCAAGTGTCGATCCTTCTGTCCTCGGTATTTCTCAGCACTGCCAATCATTTAATTTATTTTGCTGTTGTCTCCATAATATCTAATGTTTTCTGACCTGACCCTCATTAGCATTCATAGCTAGTTGATCACAAAGCTGATCACGTTAGATCCCTGTACTTCCACATGAAACTTGGCACACTAGTTATTTGCAAATACAGTTTTTCTTCAGTAAATCAGGAAAAATATCCTGAGTCCATGAATGAGCTCAGCGTTTAAGAGGAAAGCATTCAATTACAAGCTGGACATTTCATCTGTTAAATAAACCTCCTCTGAACCTCTCGAGGTTTTCAGGAAGAGGTGGGCACCGCAGGGCTTGGACTGTTGTATTTCCCCCTCTAATTCTATTTTATTTAATCCCTGCCCCACCTTCACTTTTTCAATCACTTAGGCACTTACCTCTGATGAGGAGGGCACTGCTTGCCACTGGCCACTCGGGTGTTTTCATTCTTCCTGGTGGTGGAATATGAATAAAGTTTTCTGCACTCGTTGTTTCTTCACTGTGTCCTACGCCTAGACACACATAATGTGGGTGCTGGGGAATACATAAGCACTACCGCTGTTTGACAGTAGTGTGGAAAAGGAAAGAAAAATAAACCTCCTTTTACCATGCATAAGAAATGTAATGAACAGATTCAGAAAAAATCCATTCATAAACAGTTAATCATCCTGAGCTGGTTCATGGTGGTGGCAAAAACAGTTGTGAAAATCCCATGACTCAGTATTTAATTTGACTCCTTAATTCTCATAATGTCTAAATGTACCCCTAGGTCTCACGACTCTCTCTGGTTAACTATGAGCGACAGTTTGGTGAGGCAAATGTTCAGCAGTGCCAAATATAATCACCTTCCTGCTTTTAAACACAGAAATCTTCAAGGAAACGTTTCAGTCTGGATTTATTAAACTATAGATCTTCGTTGAAATCGATTCAAAGTGCAGAGAGTGATCAGGACGGAGATGAAGGAAGAAAATCCCCCAGGTTCTCGTTTGCCTCTGATGTTACCGGACAACATTCCAAAACAAAGGCCACGGCTGAGGAAGGCGAGCACCAGGGGAGTTCCCAGCAGGAACAGGTCAGTGATGTGTGTTAAAAGTTAAAGGATCTTGTGATAATTCATACATGCACAGCACAATGGAGTTTGTTTGTACCCTGCGCATGGTGGAGGAATCATTTTCATTTTTTGATGAAGGTTGAGTTATTTAGGATTTAGGGCCTTGGTTCTTCAAGCACCTTAGTGTGGCCAGCAATAATGAGAGATGGCTGTTTGAGAAACCTGGATAGCATGTCATGCCCAGGAATGGGGACACAGGGCATGGGACACAGACTGCATACTGTGGTGTAATTGACCCAGGTAACACATAATATTTGTACCACCGTATCGTTATCATGAGTGAAGCAGACAGTGTCTCCTGCACTGCTTGTTCAGATGTGGGAGATACCAGATTGCAGTGGTCCCACTTCTGTCTTCATCTGTCCCCATCCTGTGCTGGCAGCTTCTCTGACTTTGGACAGCTCAGCTTGTCCACCTCCCACTGCCTCACCATTAGCCCTTGTTCTCCCACCACCAACTCCCACACTGAGGAATGGTCAGTTTCCCACAGCTCCTCTTCCAGAAGCTTAAGCTTCTCCAAACATCTGAGAGTCACATCCCAGCTTGTACACACCTTACTCCCCCTTTTACCCTTGTGTGCTCTAATATACATTTGCCTCTGATTGGTCCAAGCTTCAGTCTTAAGACTTTCAACCCTACCTTTGAATCCATCGATGGCCTTTCCCAATCCTTTGTCTGTGACCTCCTGTGGGCGTCTAACCTTCCAATTCCTCTGATCTCTTCCAATGCTGGCCTCTTGCATCTCCTCAATTTCATCACTTCACCACCAGGGGCTGTGACTCCAGCTTCCCAGATCTAACTTTTTTGAGGATGTAACTCTGAAGATGGACAAGGGAGATCCAGTAGATGTAGTGTACCTGGACTTTCAGAAAGCTTTTGATAAAGTCCCACATAGGAGGTTAGTGAGCAAAAATAGGGCGCATGGTATTGGGGGCAAAGTACTAACTTGGATTGAAAGTTGGTTGGCTGATAGGAAACAGAGTAGTGATAAACAGCTCCATTTCGGAATGGGAGGTAGTGACCAGTGGGGTACCGCAGGGATCAGTACTGGGACCGCAGCTTTTTACAATATATGTTAATGATATAGAAGATGGTATCTCCTGGGAACTTGTCGCTCTCCACCCTCTCAACCTCAGCTCTGTTGATGTGGATGGAGACGTGTACTCCTCCTTTCTTCCTGAAGTCAAAGGTCAGTTCTTTAGTTTTGCTGACATTGATTGAGAGGGTGTTCTCAATGCACCCCCATGTCACCAAGCCCTCTATCTCCTTTCTGTATTTATTGTGAACAGCTGGGGACCAAGCACTGAGCCTTGTGGTACCCCATAAGTCAAAGTCAGCCATCATGACAATGACCCATTCATTCCTACTCTGTTTCTGTCAGCCAATCATTAATCTGTGCCAGGACATTACCTCCCATCTCCCAGATGCTTTAATTTTTGAACTAGTCTCTTTTGCTGGGAGCCTTTATCAAAAGCCTCTTGAAAATCTAAATTTATTACATCCACTGACTCCCCTCTATCAAATACGGGGTAGACCATTAGGACAGAGATGAGGAGAAACTTCTTCACCCAGAGAGTGGTGGCTGTGTGGAATGCTCTGCCCCAGAGGGCAGTGGAGGCCCAGTCTCTGGATTCATTTAAGAAAGAGTTGGATAGAGCTCTCAAGGATTGTGGAATCAAGGGTCTCCATGGTCACCCAGTTATACGAAGGATATTATTAAACTGGAGAGGGTTCAGAAGAGCTTTACCAGGATGTTGCCGGTTATGGAAGGTTTGAGTTATAAGGAAAAGATGGATAGGCTGGGACATTTTTCATTGGAGGGTAGGAGGTTGAGAGGCAACCTTAAAGAGATTCATAAAAGTGTGAGGGGTACAGATGGGTTTAATGGTTGTTCTCTTTTCCCTAGGTTGGAGCATTTCAAGACGAGGGGAGCACATTTTTCAGGGGAGAGATTTAAAAAAGACAGGAGGCAAACTTTGTGCACCGAAGGTCGTTCACGTGTGGAATGAACTTCCTAAGGAAATGGTGCATATGGGTGCAATACAATATTCAAAAGACATTTAGATAGGACATGAATAGGAAAGGTTTAGAGGGGGTTGGGCCAGGAGCAGGCGGATGAGATTAGTTGAGTTTGTGATCATGTTTGGCATGGACTAGCTGGACCAAAGGGTCTGTTTCTATGCTGTATGATTCTATGACTCAGTCCTAATTGTCCAAGCCTTTATCCTGAGACTATGGCCCTAGTTCTGTAGTCACCAACCAGAGGAAATGGACCTTAAACATCTACCTGTTGAGCTCTTTGAGTCATTATGTAAGATGGTCACCAACAAATCCAAATTGAAATTCTGGGGAATCCTTTTTACCCAGAAAGTTGTTTAATGCAGAACTCACTACCACACAACACATGAGGTACATTTAAGGGGATGCTGGTTAAACATGACACTGAAATGAATAGGACGTTGTACTGATTATGTTGGAATGAAGATGGTTGGGAAGATGCTTGCCCAGAACATGATGGATTATTTGGGATGAAAGACTTTCTCACTGCCTGGGATTCCATGTAACTCAAAGAAAGATCTAGAACAACCTAAGTCCCATTGTAATACCTCACAGCATCAAGGCCCTGGGTTTGATTCCACCCTCGGGCAACAGTCTGTGTGGAGTTTGGCCATTTTCCCTTTTGTCTGTATGGGTTTCCTCCGGATATTCCGGTTTCCTCCCACTATCCAAGGATGTGCAGTTTCGGTGGATTGTTCATGCTAAATTGACCAGAGTGTTCAGGAATGTGTAAGTTAGGTGGATTAGCCATGGGAAATGCAGGGTCACAGGGGTTTGGGAAAATTGGATGGGATGCACTTGGAAAGACGGTGTCGACTCAATGGGCTGAATGGCCTGCTTCTGCACTGCAGATATTCTGTGATCTCCGAAACATTGTTTCTGCCTGATCATTGCTAACTCCTTTCTGAATATAAACACAGGAACCTCCAACACAGCCCGATTCTAGTCTGGACTCAGTGAAAAGGAAACTTCCTAAGCACCAGCTTCCCAGATCTGAGAGTGAGTCATCGCCTGATCAAAATGAAACAATCTCCAAATCTCCAGCCACAGCTGATGAGGTCAACCGTGAAAAGACTGAGCAACAGGAAGGGGTCAGTGAAGTGTTTGAGAGGGTTTGAGGGTTACGATGCGTGTACTGTCAATTTGAAGCATAAACAGCACAATTGGGTTTCCTTGTGCCCAGGCTGGGATCTCGAAGATTTCCCTCTTTTGGGGATGGGTAATTTATTCAGGATGTCTGAATCTACTGCCTGAGTAATTAAGCAATGTCATGGTCACCAGCATGAATTAGAGACGGTAAACTGAAAGCTGGGGACATCTGGGGCCTTCCAGAAATGGACACACATGAGATGGCATCTGATCTGTGCCAGTCTCTGGCAAATGACTCAGTCAGCGCCCTATATTTGTGCTGCCTCATCACTACTGCTTAATCACAGGGTGACATCCTTCCTTCCATTGTTTCTGTTTTATTCAGTTTTTGAAGAATTCCCCTTGATCTTTTCACTGAACTTCAGCCTCATCGTTTGCATCCCATCCAAAGATGTTCAAGAAATTTAATTTCTTAGCTGTAAATAACTATATTTACCAACAGCAGCAGGAACCTCTATTTACACAGAACCGTGAACAGCATGAAATGTCCCAAGATGTGTCACTGGAGCCTTACAAATCAAACTAAGACATTGAACTGCAGACTGTATTAGATATTGAGCCAGATGACCACAAGTTTGATCAATGGGATGGGCTTTTTAGGAATGTCTTAACTGAGAAAAACAAGGTGGAGAGGCCGAGAGAGGAACTTCCAGAGGTTCAAACTGAGGCAACTGAACACTGAGCCATCAAGGGAGACCAATGAGTGCTGGAGGTGCACAAGATCCTAGTATTGGATGAGTACAGATATCTCCGAGGATTGTGGGGATGGGGAAGATGACATAGTTACAAAGGGGCACTTAAGACTATAGATGTGTTTGACAAGGGGATTCAAGATATTAAAAATCAAGTTGTTGCTTGACCCAGAGTCAGTGTCGATCAGGGTGAACATCGGAGTAAGTTAGGGAATGGTACTTAGCATGAGTTAAGGCATAAGCAGCAGAGTTTTGAACAACCTCACGTTTACGGAGGGTAGAATGTGGGAGACCAGCCTGGACAGTGCTGGAATAATTGAGCCAAGAAGGAACAAAGGCACTGATGTGTGTTTTAGCAGCAGATACGCTGGGACAAGGGCAAATAACCAGTTTTAGTGATGGTGTGGATACAAGGCTGGGTAGCTCATCCCACAGTCAAATATGACACAAAGGTTTCAAACAGACTGGTTGCCAGGTAAAGGGATGGACTGAGTTGTTAGGGAACAAATGGGGCTGGGACTGCAAACAGCAGTTTCAAACTTCCCAATCTTTGATTGGAAGACAATTTTGCTCATCCGTTTGGGATATCCAATAAACAGTCTGATAATTTAGCAACAACAGAGGAGTCAAAAAAGTCAAAAAATCTCCTTACTTATTGGATAAAAGCCACAGGACACAGAATCTGCTGGGGGGAGGCGGGAAGAAATAAAATGACATTTTTCAGGCTTTAATTTGTTTTCTTTCCAGAACAACAGTTAGAGGAGGTTTGATGGCTTCTAACAAATCATTCACATCCATAAGTTGTTCGGTTACATATTTGTTAGCAGGCAGATTGTCCTTTGTCAGTGACAATTGATCACCATTGCTGGCAGGTGGAACTAGACTGGGTTGGGATATCTGGTCGGCATGGACGAGTTGGACCAAAGGGTCTGTTTTTGTGCTGTACATCTCTATGACTCAATGACTCTATTCCACAGACCAATCAACTACTTGTTGCCAGCTGAATCTCATATCATTCACTATCCCTGGCTCTATTACAGCTGGAGTGAACCTCCCCTTAACTACTTGAACAAACAGCAGTGTAAACAGCACTTACAATGAGTGTTAGTAGCCTGTTTTTAAAAAGTGTCACAAACTCTTCTAAAATTTGTTTTCTTTTAAAATAGTCATGGAATCATAGAGATGTACAGCACAGAAATAGACCCTTCAGTCCAAATCGTCCATGCTGACCAGATATCCTAAATTAATCTAGTCCCATTTGCCAGGACTTGGCCCATATTCCTCTAAACAATTCCTATTCATAATTCCATCCAGGTTCCCTTTCAATGTTGTAATTGAACCAGCCTCCACCACTTTCCCTGGCAGCTCATTCCATATACATACCACCCTCTGCGTGTTGTCCCTCTCATCATAAACCTATGGCCTCTAGTTCTGGACTCTCCCACCCCAAAGAAAAGACCTTGTCTATTTACCCTATCCATGCCCCTCATGACTTTATAAAACTCTACAAAGTCACCTCTCAGTCTCCGATGCTCCAGAGAAAACAGCCCTAGCCTATTCGGCCTCTCCCTACAGCTCAAACCCCTCAACCCTGGCAACGTCCATGTAAATCTTCTCTGAACCCTTTCATGTTTCACAACATCTTTCTGGAAGGAGGGAGACCAGAATTGCATGCAATATTCCAAAAGTGGCCTAACCAATGTCCTGTACAGCTGCAACATAACCTCCCAACTCCAATAGTCAATGCTCTGACCAATAAAGGAAAGCATACCAAACGCCTTCTTCACTATCCTATCTCCCAGCAACTCTACTTTCAAAGAACTATGAACTTGCACTCCAGGGTCTCTTTTTTTACAGCAACACTCCCCAGGACCTTACCATTAAGTGTATAAGTCCTGCCCTGATTTGCCTTTCCAAAATGCAGCACCTCACATTTACTTAAATTAACCTCCATCTGCCACTCCTCAGCCCATTGGCCCATCTGATCAAGATCCCATTGTCATCGGAGGTAACCTTCTTTGCTGTCCACTACACCTCCAATTCTGGTGTCATCTGCAATTTTACTAACCATATCTCCTACGTTCACATCCAAATCATTTATATAAATGATGAAAAGCAATGGACCCAGTACTGACCCTTGTGGCACACCACTGGTCACAGGCCTCCAGTCTGAAAAGCAACCCTGCACCACCACCCTCTGTCCCTTTTCCCATTTCAATTAAAAATACTGAAAAATAAAGTTATACAGTCTTTACCATTTCAGTGGGTTGGGGGAGAGTGCTGGTGTGGGGAGTAACTGGAATCAGATCTGTCAACCCCAGCAAGAGCTAACTTGCAGCCACTGGGGCTACCTGGAACACTCCAGTCCACCATTTCAAGACTCATTCCAGTGTTCTGGTTTTTAAAAAAAGCAGCAAAACTAAAAGAAATCCTCAATCCCTCACTACATAATTTCTCACCTCCCCCCACACTCCCCATACCTGATCCATGCCAACTTAGAGCTCTATACCCACCTTGATGCCAATTAAGAACCAAGCCACGAACCTTCCACTCACCTTCATAGCTACTTATAGCCCCAATGGCAGCTTAGTATCATTTTATGCGAACTCATTGAACCCTCCCCCCGACTCATTCTCTTAGCCTTTTATTGCTCCTGTAATAAGATTATGCTAACCAGACCACACTCACCAACCTTTGCCCTTACAGCTTCCATGCTAACTCACTGGGAACATCTCATGAGGAGCCCTCCCTTCCCATGGTGAGATGAAATTAAATCAAGTTCTATCTACTACAGACTGCACTCTATTAAACATGATACACTTATTGAGAAAATCCCATTTGGTACATTTAAGCCACTTAAACCTTTATAAAATCAAACATTTGTATTTCTGGTCCCACATTGAAAGCAACTATTCCCTTATAGCCTCTCTGAAGTTGTCAATCAGATTGTTAACTTCAAGGCACCCAACAGTGAGAGTTAGAGGTTGTTGATGCTTTCAGGAAGAAGTAATACTCTAATGATAGCAACCAAGTTTATGTCAAATAACATCTACTGAAGCACCAAGCCACGATTTTTTTTCAACTGCAGGCTGAATTTTTGTTTCAATATTTAAAGTGCTGCAGCTTAACATGACTTGATAATTCCACAGAGCTCATCCACTTTATATACCTTCACGTCTAATCCAAATAATACCAACAGGAGACATGAACTCCTCAAAAGGGTTGCCTGGCCCTCTCCAAAAGAGTTAACAGAACATCTCCAAAAGGACACCTTACCTTTCCAAAGAACTTTGCTTGGCTCAGACACTTTCCTCAATGGCACAAAATCCCATGTTTCTGGCATGGTTCTGAAACTTCACTGGCCAGAGTTGCTTGTGATTGAAGGCGGTCACTTTTTTGAATGTGCTGCCGTCTGCCTGAAGAGTGGCTGTGTGAAAAATGTCCCCACCCACTGCCCACTGGCCAGTGAAATGATCGGCGCCAGGTTCAAGCATAGCATTTTCAGATTCTGGCAGCTGGTGCAGTTCTGGTTGTCACATCGAACCTTTCAAAAGCTTAATCTCTTGTATCCAGAGATATTTAATTCCCAATTGTGCTTGTTTTTTTTTTGGACCAGGCCTCTCTTTTTAACCGAAAATGAAGTTCCCATGTGACTGCCATCGACCTTATTTACCACACTACATGAATTCATACACATGAAAGGCTAATTTATCCCATATTGAATTGCTTTCTTTTCGTGTTGTCAATTCATCACATATCTCTTTGCTCCCCTCCAATGTTGTCCCTGGATTCCTTTCGCCTGCACACTTAATTTAAACCTTCCCCTTAGTACGAGCAAACCTCCCTGCAAAAATAGAAACTGACTAAATAGGGTGGCATGGTGTGGCTCAATGGTTAGCACTGCTGCCTCACAGCACCAGGAACCTGGGTTTAATTCCACCCTTGGGCAACTGTCTGTGTGAAGTCTGTGTGGGTTTCCTCTGGGTGCTTGGTTTCCTCCCATGAGGAAGTCCAAAGCTGTGTAGGGTATATGGATTGGCAATGCTAAGTTATCCATAATGTGCAGGCTAGTTGGATTAGCCATGGCAATACACAAATAAAGTTGTTAGGTGGGGGGGTTAGTCTGGGTGGGATGCTCTTTGGAGGGTCAGTGTGGACTCAATGGGCCAAATAGACTGCTTCTGCATTATTGGGATTCTATGAACTGCCCTTTTCATTTTTAAACAGAGGCAAACTCACAGACTGAAAAAACCCTCTGCAGTTGTGACCTGTACCTCAGAAAGTCCCTTCTAATGCTGATATCACTGACGATTCCACGTGAGTCTCCCTCTAGTGGCTCATGTTTACGTGCTCGATAGTGGTCATCATTACAACTGTTGTGTCCAATTTTTAATGGATAGTTTGATTTTCAGGATGGTGGGCAGGCAGTGCTGGAGTCTGATAGTAATCCACAAATATCGGAAGCTGAAGTTTCTGGAAAAGTATCTGATACTTCCAGTGATCAAGCTGCAACCAAGGTTCTTGGACAGGCTCCTGAGGGTGAAGACATTTTTGAAATTATGATTTCCTCGGCAATGAATGAACTGGAGATGGAAGCAAGTGATACTGAAGAGCAGGTGAGATGAAGGATTTATAAAAACAGAAATGTTGATCAGGCATTGATTGTCTAATTGTTTCCAATTGGTTTATTGCTGACAGAAACAACACACTGTTGAAGGTTTTCATTGTGCAGTCACTGAGACAGACACAAGAATGACAAACTTCAAAGTGAGCAACAATTTATACTTGCTTATTGTGGACAGGGCAAGGGACATTCTGTTAGAATCAGCCAGTTGATGTGATGTATAGGTTTTGCACTGCACTGACAATGAAATCTTAAACCTCTTTACCCATTGGTGCAGGAGGCAGAATGTCATTTTGGCTTGACATGAGCATTCCTGTCTTGCCATGTTCTTTTTTTGCCCTTTGTCCCCTCCGTCAGAGATACCAGTCTCATCACTTTAGTCTTGCTTTGCCATTTAGCAGGGGCACAAAGTTTGTCACGGTTATCAGCAAGCCGCAGTCAGATCAAGCCGGGCAATCTTCACTTGGGGCTCCCAGCACCATGAAGAAAATGTGTCAGTGCAGGCTTGGAGGGCTGAAGGGCCTGTTCCTGTGCTGTTTTGTTCTTTGTTCAAAGTAAAAGGGCAGCCTCTGACACCAGCTTGGGGCCTGTTCAGTCCAGTCAGAGTCAAGGTTGGTTGGTTGTCTCCAAGTAACAATGAGCAGCTAAATGTAAGGCGGCCAATCAGCCATCTTGACTCTTTCTGCCAAATTGGAGGTTGGTTTCCTTCTGGGGTGAGAGGGAGGCAGGTGTTAAGGGAGGTGAGTGTGGGTGGCACCACCATTACTGTCGGCACAGGTAGGGAAGCAGCAGAGTGGGCAGACAGGATTAGTGGTGTCAGGGGTTTGGGTGGGAAAACAATGAGTGAGGCAAGACATTGTGGACAATAATGCAAGTGATAGAGACATGAAACTTGGTGGGAGCTGAGTACAGTGCCAGGGAGAGAGTCAGTGTGAGGTAACAGAGAGAAGGTGGTGACACTTACATTGGTGAAGTCGAGAAGGACATTGATCTTCTTCTGCCAGAGCTGGTTATTTCTTCAGGCAACTCAGACTGCTCGCACCCAGGTGGCAAACTCAGACCAGGCTGGCATGGCCTAGTGTCATGGCCTCCACTGCTGGCCCTGGGAGAGAAGGTTATCCTGCCGCTGCACCAGCCCATCCAGCAGGATCTCCAAGTCACTGCCTACACTACGAGTTGCCTGTCCACTATGTCTACAGCGAAAGTCAGGAACCGTGCAGCCCAATTCCATACTGACAGTGCTCGGCTGGGTGCATCACCAGCTTTTAACCCTGGTGCAATGTTGATGAATTCTGGGACATCCGCTGTGTTGCAGGTTGCCCTTCATACTCCCCCCAACCTGAATCCCAAACACCGCTAACCCTGAGATACAGGTTGCCCTCCCCATCAGCACCAACAGTCATGGCAGTGTTACCCACATTCATTTCCCTTAATACCTGCCTCCCTGTCTTTCCAGAACAAAAACAACCCCCAGAAAGAGTCTAGATGGGTGATAGTTGCTTTACATTTGGCTCCTCATTCTTATTTGGAGAGGGTCCAGAGTTTGCTTTGGGGATGGTGTGTGCCAAAATCGTCTCAGTGGTGAGGGATGCCATGGTCACATAGGTTGTTAATGAGGTGCATTTAGCAAAATAGGGTACGAAAATTCACCAAGTCTTGTGGTGAAAAAATCCTCAAAAAAAACCTCAACTGTCTTAGCCAAATGAAACTTACAAATCAATACATATAGTCCACTGTTACATGTGATTTTGTAACTGGACATCTCAAGCCACAAGATTGTGTAAAGTATTACACAAACACTGAGAACAACTCGGGCTCTCACTTCCCATTTCCAGGAGTCATATATTTTCAGAGTTAGCAAACTGTCCTCTGCAGACAAAAGGAACATGTCCAAATTTTGTACCTTTTGTTGCATTAAATACTTTATGGTGCATTCTCTCCGGCAGTGCCCCAGTGTCTACTTGGCAACATAACAGCACCCTTTCTCATGCAAGTATAAATCACTACTCCTTTTGAAACTTGGCATTTGTGCACATGTCCTGATTAAGACAAAACCCTTGAAGAGCATCTCTTTCTCCAGCACTATTCAAGTCTCTTCTCATCAGTTGTTTTAGTCCTAATTAGTACCCTCTAAGTAGTGTTCAAATTGACAGATCTATCGAGGCAGCAAATGCATTTCTGTTATGTGATGTATTTGTACTAGTTATTGGGAAGAGTTTAAAATACCCAAAAAGACAACTTAATACTAATATTTATTCTTTTTTTAAATAAAATCACAGAGGCGCCATTTGAAAACTGGTGACAGATGTAAAAAAGTGATTTTATTTCCTGAAGTAGTGGTGACAGACCGAAAGCAAGGCATCCTGGGCTTCAAAATGCACAGATATGTACGAGAACAAGAGAAAGCAGTCGATAAAAAACATCACAAAGCGAAGACAGGATCCACAAAGGGGCACTCCCAGCAAAAGGCAACGTGCAGATATGTACGAAAGGATGAGCCTTCTGTGGAAAGGCTGGATTCGGAACGCATTCTGAAAGTGCTCCATACGGATAATACAGTGCGTGTCCGGGGTACTAATCCAGAAGGTGTGGCTGGCAATACACCTAGCAAGCAAGAAACACAGCCACGTGATGGTGCTGAAGAATCAGCCCAAAAGACATCATCACAAGAGGCCTCCAAAAAGAAACCAACCCAAGATGATTGAATATTGTTAACTGTAATAGAAGATGGCCACCAGGAACATTTCTGCTGAAGACAGGGATGCACTATTTGTTAAATGTCTCCATGTAGTCATTTTCTGAGATAATGTAGTGTCTTGTTTTGAGGATGTTTTGTCTGTCCTTAATAAAGCTACAAAATTTAAGGATACTTGCAGTTTGAATCTTGAAAACAAGATAGATATGACATTAGACTCCAATTAGTTATCTATTTCACCTATGAACTCTATAATCAATAGTTAGAATACTTTACACCCATCTCTAATTACTTAATATATACAAGTGATGTTAAAATTATGTCTGTTGAGCCAGCTCCACCTATTTACTTCAGTTAATTTATTTGACATCCAGTTTCAGACCAGAATGAATGCCAGGCTAGTTCAATAGAGGCAAAAACTCTTGGAAGTGTTCAATAGACAGTCTTCATGGGGAGGCTGGGAGTTTATTTGGAAGAATGGAAATTCAACTGTGTGTCTCTGTAAAGATTAGCAGAATGACAAATCAGTAATTGTTAAGTCTGTAGTAGCCATGTTATTACAGCAGTAGGAGTTAGTTTTAACAGCCTCAGCTCTCTAATGCTGGCAAATTGTGAATTCAAGACTAACTGATCTTAGAGCCTTGAGAATAGAAATTATAGCTGGCATTCCTGTGGTGCCATCTTTTGGATGTGATATGAAACTGAAGTCCTGTCTGGTGGGTGTGAAAGATTACATAGAGCATTTTGAAAATTGGGAGTGTTCTCTGAGTGTTCTAGTGTTCTGCACTTTAACTCACGCCAAGTCCCATATCCCACACTGACCTTCACCACCTTACAGCATCCTCGTTCCAGAATTGATGTCCTTCCTCTTTGGTGACCTCTCCAAATTTAATCACTCCACTATTGATGGTCATGTCTTGTGCTGCCTGGCCTCATGCTCTGAAATTTAAACTGTCTCTGTCATGCTATCTCTCTAACTTCCTTTAAGATGCTCCTTAAAATTGACATCCTTCATAAAACGTCTCATCACCTATCCTAACACTGCAGCTCAGTGTCAATTTTTTATTTAATAGCGTAAGTTTGAACATCCTTTGGGATACTTCACTAGTTAGAAGTGTTCTTGGAGTTACAAATTGACCTACTGAGTTTTAACTTAGTGTGCAGCTGATGGTTAATTTAATTCTGCTAATCCATTCATAAGAGTGTGTGCACAAACCCTTTATTCAATCATATCTGATATTCTTCCTAATAATTTAGAAGGTTAAAGAGTCATTCGAAGTCTTCAAGTATTAAGGAGATGCGGTGGGACAGAGAGTTGCAATTAGGAAGTCTAAGGATCGAGGCTACAGTCTAAAAAATGTAAAGCTGGATCTTTAAGAGTAAAATTAGGAGCCATGTCTCCAAACACAAAGGGTGACAGAATGTTTCCTTTATTCATTTGTGAGTTACAATCTTGGCTGGCTAGGCTGTCGTTTATTGCCCATCTCTAATCAACCTTGAGAAGATAGTCTGAGCCACTTCTGCAGTGGTGTCGATATAGTCCCAGTGCTGTGTTAGAGAGACAATTCCAGGATTTTGGCACAGTAACAATAAAGAAATGGCAATATGATCCAGGTCAGGATGGTGTGAGGCTTGGAGGGGAACTTGCATGGTATTTCCATGTATCTGCTGCCTTTGTCATAGAATTATAGAGCTGTACAACATGGAAGCACACCCTTCTGTCCAAATCGTCAATGCCTACCAGATCTAGTCCCACTTGCCAGCGTTTGGCCCTTATTCCTCTAAACCTTTCTATTCATATGTCCAATGGTATGGTGGCTCAGTGGTTAACACTGCTGCCTCACAACATCTGGGACCCAGATTCAATTCCAGTCTCAGGCGACTGTCTGTGTAGAGTTTGCATGTTCTCCCTGCGTCTGTGTAGCTTTCCTCTGGGTGCTCCAGTTTCCTCCCACAATCCAAAGATGTGCAGGCCAGGTGAATTAGCTATGCTAAATTGCTCATAGTGTTCAGGAGTGTGTAGGTTAGGTGCATTAGTTCGGGGCAAATGTAGGGGAATGGGTCTGGGTGGGTTACTCTTCAGAATGAACTTGTTGGACTGAATGACCTGTTTCCACACTATAGGTATTCTATGATACACCCAGATGCCTTTTCAATGTTGTAATTGTACCAGCCTCCACCACTTCTTCTGGCAGCTCATTCCATACAAGCACCACCCACCGCGTGAAAAAGTAGCTCCTTAGGTCCCTTTTAAATCTGTCCCCTTTCACCTTAAACCTATGCCCTGTCTTTCTGTATGGTAGATGTCACGGGTTTGGAAGATATCATTGAAAGAGTCTTCGTGAATTAATACTGCTTTTTCTATATCTACCATTGTTCATCAATGACATGGTGTCAATATTTAAAGTCATGGATGCATGGCTGAACAGGTTGCTCTGTCTGGGACAGTGTCAACAGACAATAGACAATAGGTGCTGGAGTAGGCCAATTCAGCCCTTCAAGCCAGCACCACCATTCATTATGATCATGGCTGATCATCCACAATTAGTATCCTGTTCCTGCCTTATACCCATAACCCTTGATTCCACAATCTTAAGAGCTCTACCCATCTCTTTCTTGATAATATCCAGAGACCTGGCTTCCACTGCCTTCTGGGGCAAAGTGTCCAGCATCTTGAGTGTTGTTCGGGCTGGACTCGCTGGACAAATGGAGATTATTCGATCAAACTCCTAATTTCTGTCCTGTCGATGATGGGCAAACCAGTATTACTCCAGTCTCTGACCTGCTGTTGTAGCCACAGTATGTTTATGGCTGGCCCAGTTCAGTTTCTGGTCAGTGGTAAGCCCCCAGTATCTTGATGTTGGGAGATTCAGGGAGGTCACAGATAAGACATGATTTCATTGAATGGCAGAACTGTCTCCACAGGATAAAGCCCCTCCTCCTTTATTAATCCAACAATATGATGTTCCCCCAGTGCATCTCTACACATCCACCTGGGCAGGGTGGTTAAGTCCCAGTACTCAATTTGAACATTTGTCCATTGTGAAACTAACTTGCAAAAATCCTTCCTGAGACGTGAGCCCAGGCATAAGCTTTGTTCATGAATGAGGAATGTTTTAAATAACAGCTTTTGTGTCTTTGAGTGAACCATTTTGGAAGATGGGAAAAATAACACTGTTTAAAGTTGCTGTGCTGGCTGTCTTTAGAGAAACTACCACCTCATTAGCTGTCAGCAATAAATGCAACAAATCAAGTCAGAACAGGCAATCCCAAGATCAGTGCACCAAATATTTCTTCAGTGTTGCATTTGTTATGCATTCAAAATATTCTTAAGCAGGCAGCCAGACCATAACTTTGCAATTTGTTTCAGTAAATGTACAGTGAAAATTACCTGGAATAAGTTAGCGAGGTTGACTACCAGGTTTTAAAACAGACAAAAATTCATTCACAAGATTACACAATGAAACACAAAAAACAGAATAAAGAATCCCTACAAAACTCAGTCAGACTTAATTATGCTGTTCGAATATAACAACAGTATCCTCGAGAAAAGGAACAGCTTTTATAAAAAAGGACCAGCTTTGTGACACCTCCCCCTTTAAAAAAAGAACCATCAATATCAAAAGGTGGCTTCATTTTTAAAACCCATCAAAGACCTGGTTAGTAGTCTAAACATACATCTACACTATACTAACTATAAACCTGCAAACCTGCACAACTACATGCGAATTCAGGCCGTGACACACCTGCCACCGAACGCCTCCGTATCTCATTCGAGTCTCAATAATGCATCGGCAATCATGTTTTCACGACCTGCCACATATACAATTGTCACATTGAATGGCTGCAACAACAAGCTTCATCGAAACAGTCTGGCATTTCTGTCCTTAAAGTTTTCCACAAATGTCAATGGGTTGTGATCAGTGTCTGCAATTGTCTCAGATGCATTGCTGGTAATATAAACACTGAAATGTTGTAATGCCAACACCAAGCTGAAAGTTTCTTTCTCCACTGTTGAATATTTCTGTTGATGAATGTTCAACTTCCTGGAAAAATACCCAATGGGTCTTTCTATTCCCTTATCATCCTCCTGCAGGAGCACCACACTGACACCCACGTCACTAGCATCGATAGCCACCTTGAAAGGCTTTGTGTAATCCAGTGTGGCTAATACTGGGGCAGTGGTTAACACAGGGTTTTAGGCTGTCAAATGCCTTCTGACAGTCCACTGTCCACTGAAACTTCTTGCCCTTCTTTAACAATTCGATGAGTGGAGTAGCTACACTACTAAAGTTTGGCACAAACTTTGGGTAAAATCCACTCCATCCCAGGAACCGCAGTACTGTTTTTTTCATGGACAGTGTGGGAAATTCCCCAATTACTTTCATTCCTTGGGGCCATTTGTCCATGTCCAATAACATGGCCCAGAAAGTTGACTTGGACATTGACAAATTTTCTTTTAGCTCGGTTTACCACCCAGCCTGCCTTCCGAAGTCAATCTAAAGTACGATAAATGCTCTAAATCTTCCTTCCATGAGTGACTAAAAATCAGCAGGTCATCAATGTAAACAACACAATTGTGTAACCCGGCAATGACCTTATTAGTCAGTCTCTGAAATGTGACTGGAGCATTTTTCATACCAAATGGCATGACTTTGAGCTGGTATAGTCCATTTGGCATAACAAAAGGTGAAATTGCCTTTGCTCTCTCTGACAGAGGTACTTGCCAGTAGCCTCTGAGCAAGTTCAACTTTGAAATGTAAGTTGCTTGTCCAACTTTTTCAACATAGTCCTCTAACTGCGGAATAGGATATGGAACAGTCTTTGTAATGGCGTTGACTTTGTGACAGTCCACACATACCATCTAGCTTGAGCGCCATGACTATGGGTGAGCTCCAGCCATTGTAACTCATTTCGATTATGCCACCTTGGAGCATGTGCTCCATCTCCTTCTGAACCTGTGCCCACTTTAGAGGGTTATGTGTATAAGGATTTTTTTTAGATTAGATTAGATTACTTTACAGTGTGGAAACAGGCCCTTCGGCCCAACAAGTCCACACCGACCCGCCGAAGCGCACCCACCCAGACCCATTCCCCTACATTTACCCCTGCACCTAACACTACAGGCAATTTAGCGTGGCCAATTCACCTAATCTGCACATCTTTGGAGTGTGGGAGGAAACCGGAGCACCCGAAGGAAACCCACGCAGACACGGTGAGAATGTGCAAACTCCACACAGTCAGTCGCCTGAGGCGGGAATTGAACCCGGGTCTCTGGCGCTGTGAGGCAGCAGTGCTAACCACTGTGCCACCGTGCCGCCCACAAAGGATGTTGCTTAATCTGAATAGCATCTCCTATATCTACATCATGCATAATTAGTACTTCCCAGATTATTTCTGCATATCTCCCCATGTGATAGTAACTACTCTTTCAGGTCATTTAGATTTTTCTCAGGAAGGTAACTCAATAATTTATCCCAATTTTTGACAACATCCTTATTGTCCAATTTGATTTGAGGAATGTCCAATTCAGAATCCTCTGAACTTGGTTCTTCCTTCTGTGCTGTAATCATTACCACCTTCTCCTCTTGCTTTCCTTCCCTGTCAAAATACCTTTTGAGAATATTCATATGACACCCTCCGTGAGATTTATTCTGGTCTGGAGTCCTTATCAAGTAGTTCACCTCACTCAATTTCCTCTCAATTTGATAAGATCCACTAAACCTGACTTTTAAAAGCTCGCGTGTTACTGGAAGTAACACCAATACCTTATCCCCAAATTTGTGATTTCTTATCCGCTTCCTGTTTCATTGTATGTTGTGATACTTTTAAATGCTGTCGAGCCAACTCTGCAGCTCTATTTAATCATTCTCTACAATGTGACACATAGTCCAAATGGGTGGTCTCTGAATTCGGACTTATTAATTTCTCCTTAATTAATTTCTCCTTAAACAAGTGGGCGGCATGGTGGCACAGAGTGGGCGGCATGGTGGCACAGTGGTTAGCACTGCTGCCTCACAGCACCTGAGACCCGGGTTCAATTCCCGCCTCAGGCGACCCACTGTGTGGAGTTTGCACGTTCTCCCCGTGTCTGCGTGGGTTTTCTCCGGGTGCTCCGGTTTCCTCCCACAGTCCAAAGATGTGCAGGTCAGGTGAATTGGCCATGCTAAATTGTCCGTAGTGTTAGGTAAGGGGTAAATGTAGGGGTATGGGTGGGTTGCGCTTCGGCGGGTCGGTGTGGACTTGTTGGGCCGAAGGGCCTGTTTCCACACTGTAATGTAATCTGTAATCTAATCTAATCTAATCTAATTTTATTGGTCCTCTTACTACATGCCCAAAAGTTAATTCAAATGGACTGAATTTGGTTGATTCATTTGGTGCATCTCTAATTACAAAAAGTACAAATGGAATTCCCTTATCCCAATCATCTGGATAATCCTGACCATAAGCCCCTAACATGGTCTTTAATGTATGATACCATCTCTCTAGTGCTCCCTGTGATTCTGGATGGTTTGCAGTAGATTTAAATTGCTTTATTCCCTAGTTATCCATAACCTCCTTGAATAGTTTGGATGTGAAGTTTTATCCTTGATCTGACCGGATCTCTATTGGTAGTCCGTATCTATAAACTAGATAATTTATAGTAATAATAATTTAAAATAGTAATTCTTCTACAACGCTTTTAGCTGTAACGTTGCGTAATGAGATTGCCTCTGGAAATCTAGTCAACACATCCATTATTGTTAATAAATACTTATTCCCACTTTTTGTTTGAGGTAGGGGACCGACACAATCAATCAAGACTCTTGTGAAAGATTCCTTAAATGCTGGAATAGGTATTAAAGGTGCAGGTTTTATTACCACCGGTGCTTTTCCAATTAGCTGACATGTGTGACATATCTGGCAAAATTCAACTATATACTTGTGTAGTCCAGGCCAGTAAAAATGTCTTTGTATCTTAGCCTGCGTTTTCCTCACCCCTAAATGACCTCCAAGTGGTAGCTCATGCACCACTCACAGCACCTACTGGCAAAACAATTTGATGAATTTCTGCCTATTTCTCATCTGTGTGATGGTCTCCATTTCCTTATTAAGGCATCATTTGTTGAGTAATAACACACGTGAAAGCATTCACTCTCCTTTTCTGTTTATGTCTTTTGATATAACTGTTTTAAGTTCTCATCTTTCTACAGTAATTCAATAAGTATAGCAGAGCTAAAGATATTTGCATGTTTACCTATTTGCTCCCGCTCTGTCCTGCTTATCTGATCAAAAAAAGTCTCAGATAAAGCTATGTCATTTTCCTTAACTGTGCCTTTTGATCTCTCCTGCTTCAGCTTGTGCCTCTGTGATCTTGTGACCACACAATCAGGGAAAATTCCTGGATAAACATACTTCATGTCTTCAGTTGCCTGTGTCTCCACTGGCTTTACAACTAGAGTAGGCAGCACACCTACCAATGAATCAGCTATATCATTTTCAAGAACAAATTGTATTCCTGGAGCTGAGAGTTTATCCAGTACTCCTACCACAAATTCTCCACTCTTCTCTGGACTCTCTAGCCTCACTTTACATAATTGAACACTTTTTGTTACACCATGAATTTCCGTTACCAGTACCTTTTCTGGTAATAATCCCTCAGCAATACATATCTCCTCATCCTTCAGCATCACAGACTGAGAGGATCCTGTGTCCCTTAATATTGTAACCTTTTTACCTGCTACCCCTGACCTATGTGAATAAACATTATCCTTGCATGTATTTTTTTAGATCTGGCACTTCCTCCTTAATCAACATCATCTTGTACGTACTGGGCAGTTGTCTCACTTCCCTTGTGCTTTTCGTTACTTGTCCAACCAAACTTCCAGGTTTGTTTGGTTTTCCAACATCTGGCGTTCTCCTAGCCCACCAACACTGTGATTTTGCATGGCCCACTTTATTACAATGAAAATACCAAAGCCTTTTAACTTCTTTGTCCCCCTCAAGGGTTTCTTTTTTACCCTGTGGTGAGCTATCCTTATGACCTTCACTGAGATCCACCTTTCCCTTTCCACATAAGGATCTCTTTGTCCCAATTTCTATCCCTCATGGACTGAAATTGATTCTGGAAGCCAAACCGTGTTTTATGGACCAGCTCGTAACCATCAGCCACTTCAGTTGCTAACCTTGCTGCTGTAACTCACTGCTCTTCCACATGAGTTGACACCACTTCCTTGCTAAGGTCACCTTCAGCCTTTATCTCCAGCCTTTTCAGCTGACTTTCCTTTTTAAGTATCAGCTTTTGAAGTTTAAAAGTTCTCTCTTTTCCCTTCTCTTCTGTTTTTAATCGTAACTCAAACTGTTTCATTTCTGCCGCCCTTTCCTTATCTCTCGCTTCTAACTCAAGCTGCTTCATTTGCAGTTGAATTCTTCCATCTCTATAGATTCCGATGGTTTCTCCAGCAAGTTTGAATGCTGAGCTACTGTTGTAATTATCTTTCCTTTCCTCACAGAAGGAAACAGTTCCAATTCCAGCTTCTCTGCTAATTCCTGCAGCTTGGTCTTATTCACTTTTTAAACTTCCAAAGTCACCACAAGTTTGAATGCTGAGCTACTGTTGTAATTATCTTTCCTTTCCTCACAGAAGGAAGCAGTTCCAATTCCAGCTTCTCTGCTAATTCCTGCAGCTTGGTCTTATTCACTTTATAAACTTCCAAAGTCACCACATCCACTCCCAGAAAACCTTTGGTGACTGAAAGAGACATTACTATCCCAAGTTTTGTCTACCCAACCAAACCAACACCCGAAATAAAGACACGAACACCTACCACTCACTGTTTAAAATCCCGCAAAGAGCTTCCAATCTGTTATGGACTGGGCCAGACCACTCAAAACATCCTTAAGCAGGCAGCCCAGACCATAACTTTGCAATTTGTTTCAGTAAGTGTATGATGAAAATTACCCGGAGTAAGTTAGCGACCTTGACTACCAGGTTTTAAAACAGACAAAAATTCGTTCACAAAATTACACAATGAAACACAAAGAACAGAATAAAGAACCCCTACAGAACTCAGTCTATCTAGACTTAATTATGCTGTTTGAATATAACAACAGTCCCAATAAGCAAACCCACTTTTTTACCCAAGTGAAAAAAAGGAACAGATGCTTACTGGTTGAGGTTCAAAGGGCAGGAGGAGAGAGAACCTGTTCACACAGTCCGCTGCTGAACTCCCAACTAGTTCTAGACTGAACTACTCAGCTAGAGAGCTGACCACTCCCCTTCTTTTAGACAGGTCACTTCTAAAACATGACCACTTTGGCCTGAAGTCTCATCTGTTTGCAAATAAACAAAAAAGCCTCTCAATAGCTTTTCATTGCCAGCTAATCAGATGCCAGCCCGTTTACAACCCCACTGGAAAAAAAAATCAAGGACACAGTATCCTTGAGAAAAGGAACAGCTTTAGGAGAGATGGGACCAGCTTTGAGACACGTTGAATTATGAGATGTCTGGATCTGAGGACCTGCTCATACACTGTAATGAGTGGAGCCAAGATTCAACTCATCACCACTCAACGCCTGGATTTTCCAATGGCCAGATCACTGCTTCCTAAGTGTTGATGGGAGTTGCACGTGGGGATCCTGCGGAATCCTCACCATAGCACACTCCAAAGGAATTGCGCAGGAAATTGAAGTTTCTTCTGGTCAATTTCGCTACATCTGGAATCCCCTACAGGTCTCCATTTAAATGGGGAATCTGGAGAGGTTCTGCTGTTATCCTCACCTCCTCCCACCACCTTGGGTGGCTTGTCTGCGATTCTGAATGCTTCAATTTCAGAAGGCGGCAACTGACCGCTGTGAACATGGGGATCTGCCATCCTGTGACTATTGTACATCTACGAGGGACTTGTCAGAATGGCAGTACAGCTCTGCATTTCGGAAGGGGGTTCCGATCGGAATCTGTTGTCAGAAATGCAGTGCTCATTTGTTGCACAACAAACATGGAGCAGAGGGTCAATCTTCATGAGACTGCCACCCCACAGAAAATCTGGCCCCTCTGTTTCCACCTGAAATTGAAGCAGCAAGAGGGTGAAAATTGGGAATTCATGTCACCAGCGGTCAGCTTTCAAGCTGACCTTAATTTCGGCCTGCTTCTCAGTTTGTCTGTGATACTAGTTCCAGTCCAGAGATTTGATTGTGTGGGATAGGCCAATTCTCGCAGTGCAGAGAGCGTGCCGCACTGCCAGAGGAGATGTATCATGGATGAGATGTTGAACCAAGGTCCACCCTCTTACCACAACCCCCACAGCAAAGAGCAGGGGAGTTCTTCCCGTCATCCTGACCAATATTCAACCAGCAACAATCTCTGTTACCTTTAAATGGCTCCAAGCAACTTCATAGAATCATTACAGAACAAAGACAGTGAGGACTGCAGATGCTGGAGATCAGGGTCGAAAAATGTGGTGCTGGAAAAGCACAGCAGGTCAGACAGCATCCAAGGAGCAGGAGAGTTGACGTTTTGGGCATAAGCCCTTCATCGAGAATGAGGGTAGACCAGAAGGTGGACTGAGACCACAATCAGTGCAGCCATGAGCAGCACAGTGGCTCAGTAGTAGGCACCACTGCCTCACAGCACAAGGGACTGTCTGTGTGGAGGTTGCACATTCTCTCCGTGTCTTCATGGGTTTCCTCCTGATGCTCTGATTTCCTCTCTCAGTCCATAGAAGTGCAGGTTAGGTGGATTGGCCATGCTAAATTGTCCATAGTGTCCAAGGATGTGTCGGTGGATTACCCACGGCAAATGCAGGGATAGGATAGGGAGGTTGGTCTGAGTGGGATGCTCTTCAGAGGGTTGGTATGGACTCAATAGGCAGAATGGCCTATTCCCACACTATAGGGATTCCACGATGCTACAGAATGACAAATCAGGCTCAAGGAGCCAAATGCCTTTCTCCTGCTTTGAGCTCTGCTGCATTTCAGCTTTGACGTATATAATGGAATGGGACAGCTGGCCACACAAACTGTGCTGTTTCTCAGGAGCTCACCCTGTGGAGTGGAGGGTAATCAGACTGGTTGCACTAGGCAGGGATAAGCCCTGGTGAAAGGCTTATGCCCAAAATGTCAACTCTCCTGCTCTTCGGATGCTACCTGGCCTGCTGTGCTTTTCCAGCGCCATACTTTTCAACTCATTCTAGAATAAAGTGTGGCACCGAGTGACAGAAGTAGATGTTAGGTTAGAAGGCCAAAGGTTGGTAAAGGAGATAGGATTTAAGGAATGTATTAAATGTATTATCCTTGGACACTATGGACAACTTAGCATGGCCAATCCACCTAACCTGCACATCCATGAACTAAGAGAGGAAACCAGAGCACCAGGAGGAAACCCATGAAGACATGGAGAGAATTAAAGCCTGATGGAGAGGCTTTATGGATGGAATTCCAGAACCTGGGCACCAACTGAAGGAATGGCCATCAGTGTTGGAGCCGAGTGTGGTCAAGTGGCCAGAATTGGAGGAGTACAGCCGTCTCTGAGGGCAGATGGAGGCGAGAACTCGGGAATGCTTTGCAGAAGACGAAGTCTTCAATAATGGTTCCCACAGCAGATAAGCTGAGACAGAAAGGAAGGAGCCTGAAATGACAGTGTTGGAAATTGGCTGTCTTAGCAACAGTGGGAACAGGAGATTGGAAGCTCATTCACAGGATCAGATGCAACAATGACGCAAAGGCATTGATCTGATCCTTATCACATTGTTGTTTGTGGGTATTGTGTCACATTTCTTATATTACACCAGCGACCACACTTCATTAACCGTAAAGGACTTTGAGGTAACATGAGGTTATGACAGGTGTTATATAAATGTAAGCAATTTCTTGTGTTCCAACACTCCCATGGTGCAGGTGGTGAATTGAGACATTTAAACAGGGGCTCATTCACATAGGCACAGTCCTCCAAAACCATTTTCCTCTTCAGTTATTCTCCCATGTTGAAAATCTCAACCTCATCATAAAAATCATGGGCGGAGACATTAGTCAGAAGCTTCATTCAGGAGAAACTGTTCACAGCTCATGGAGACTTGAATCTTTGAAGCACCCAGGCTTTCATATCCTCACTGCTGTACATGTCCATAATCATCTCCGTTGGTGAAACACATTTTCCCTTTAACACATCTTACTTCCAGTCCCCTTCCAAGCTGCATTCTCAGCTTTCCCAAACATTCCTGCCTACTGCGACCAATCTGATTACACTCCCCTCCACAGGGTGAGCTCCTGAGAAACAGCACAGTTTGTGTGGCCAGCTGTCCCATTCCACTCCATACATCAAAGCTAAAATATAGCAGAGCTAAAAGCAGGAGAAAGGCATTTGGTTCCTTGAGCGTGCTTTGTCATTCTACAGAATCATAGAATCCCTATAGTGTGGGAACAGCTCATTCTGCCTATTGAGTCCACACCAACCCTCTGAAGAGCATCCCACCCAGACTCACACAACCCCATCCCACACACCCCCATCCCTGTAACCCTGCAATTCCCATGGCTAATCCAGCCACACATCCGTGGGTAAAATGGACAATTTAGCACAGCCAATCCACATAACCTGCACATCTATGGACTGAGAGAGGAATCCAGAGCACCAGGAGGAAACCCATAAAGACACGGAGAGAATGTGCAACCTCCACATAGACAGTCTCTGGTGCTGTGAGGCAGTGATGCTAACCACTGAGCCACCGTGCTGCTCATGGTTGCTCTGATAGTGATCTCAGTCCACCTTCTCATCTACCCTCAATACCTTTTGACTTTCTACAAACATTCATGAGCCAACCTCTGCCACTCTCTGGGGAAGAGGACTTTTGAGTCAAAGAATTCCTCTTCATCTCCATCTTAAATGGGAGACCCCATCATTTTAAAACTATGTCCCTGATTCTCTCCTACAGTAAAAATATCCTTTCAGCATCTACCCTGACAAATCCCCTCCATATCCTATATGTTTTAAATGTGCACTACAAGTCATTGAAACAGATAACTGAGACCTCCAATTGATACTACAGCTTGGGTATATTGAACAACATTATAAGCCGAGCTCCTAACCAAAATCACCCTCATGGTGTCGATACTGCAGAGTTCTATCACATTAATCTTGCTACGTTTCTACCACAGTCCCACGGGTCATAGGACAATACTGTCATCCTTTTATAACAGACAGTATCTGAAGGATGGTGAGCTGTTTTAAGGGGACACTGTTCAGTCTATATCTAAAAAAAAATTATTTTGGTTGACCACATCAAATGGATTTTCAAATAACCATATTTCATCTCAAGGAATCCAGCAATTTATTGTGTTTAAAACTATTTCTGACTGAAATCTTGTTCAAAGTTTGTGAGAAGATTGTAGCTCGGGTGCTCGTTGTTGTGGTTCTGTTCGCCGAGCTGAGAATTTGTGTTGCAGACGTTTTGTCCTCTGTCTCGGTGACATCCTCAGTGCATGGGAGCCTCCTGTGAAGCGCTTCTGTGATCTTTCCTCCGGCATTTGTAGTGGTTTGAATCTGCCGCTTCCGGTTGTCAGTTCCAGCTGTCCGCTGCAGTGGTCCAGGTCGATGTGCTTATTGATTTTAATCTGTGGATAACTCATCCACAGATTCAATCAATAAGCACATCGACCCGGACCCAATATACCGACCACTGCAGAGGACAGCTGGAACTGACAACCGGAAGCGGCAGAGACAAACCACTACAAATGCCAGAGGGAAGATCACAGAAGCCCTTCACAGGAGGCTCCCAAGCACTGAGGATGTCACCGAGACAGGGGACAAAACGTCAGCAACAAAAATTCCCTGAAATCTTGTTCTTGGAGAGTCACAGGGTTTGCGGATAGAAGTTAGTCTGTGTCATATGAAGGATTCTGGAGGGAGGCCTGAAGATATCACTCAGGTTTGCTTGCCAAGAGACAGTAATATTTGGTACGGAATTCTACAATAGCCTCACTGGACACTCCCATGGCCTTCAGAAGCCTAGAGACAGACAGAGAGAAAATACATCAAATAAAATCTACATAATACAACATTCAACTCAAGAGAAATCAGTGCAACATTGTGCAACACTCTCAGAGAGAGAATAAATTCACAGAAATGTTGGAAGGATAATATTCAGCCTATCATGCTCTTGGAAGCAGTTAGTCCCACGCTCTGCACTCTTCCCTTTGCATTGAAATTAATCCCTTCAACAATTTATCAAATTCCCTTCTGAAATTATTATTGAATGTGATTCCACTGCCCTTTCAGGCACTGTATTCTGGATCATTACCCACTTGGTTCATGAATAAACAAATTGCCTCACATGCCTGTAATTTTACCAATTGTACCAATCAGTCTCCTCTGGTTACTGACCTTTCTGTTAGTGGAAACCATTTTGATTGATGGAACTCAATCAAATCCAGCCTACCCTACCCTCCATTTAGATTCAGTAGCCTGCTCAGAGATGCTAACACACATCTCCAGAGCAAATAAACTTCAACCCATGCCTGCAAGCTCAAAAGGTAGGAATATCAGCATCGCACCACAACAGCCACTCCAATCTCCCTTTTTTCTTTGCTGCATTGAAGTGAACAATCCCTGTGATTGAAACCACTTATCTCTGGTATCATTCCAGTAAATCTTCTATAGCCTATCCAAGACCTTGAATGTCCTTCTGAAAACATGATCTTGAATGGTGGGATTGGCTAAAAGGCAGATTCCTGATGAAGGGCTCCGGCCCGAAACATCGATTGTCCTGCTCCTCGGATGCTGCCTGACCTGCTGTGCTTTTCCAGTGACACACTCTCAACTCTGATCACCATCATCTGCAGACCTCAATGTCTCCTAAAAGGCAGAATGGCCTACTCCTCCTGAATGCAGTACACAATGACTTATAATGGTTCAGCATAACTTCCTTGCATTTATCCTGTGCACTTCCATTTATAAAGACCAGGATCCTGTAATCTCTTTCACCAGCTCACTCACCTTGTCCTACAACCTTTATAGATATAAATCCGCATCTATCTCTCTGTTCCTACAAACCCCTTAAAGTTGTACCAAATAATCCGTGGCTATTACTTATTTGAATTCTGAGCAGGAAGACCGTTAAGTTTCCAAAACTACAATATGTAACAGATGAGATACATCCTGTTCAGATACACAGTTCCCATTGTCAACTCTTTTTCCAGTTCCACTTCCAAAGACTCACAACACTCTGAGAAAAGAAATTTCTCCTCACCTCTGTTTTAAATTTGTTCTGAGACCAGGTTCTCCAGCCCTACAAGAGGAAACATCATCTCGGCATTTAACCAGCCAAGTCCCTTAACAATCGTATATGTTTCAATGAGATCATTGTTTATTTATTCATGGGAGGTGGGTGTCACTGGCTGGGTCAGCATTTATTACCAACCCTAGTTTCCCTTGAGAAGGTGGTGGTGAGCTGATTGTTTGAACTAATGCAGTCTGTCTGCTGCAGGTAGACCCACGATGCCTTTTGGAAGAGAATCCCAGGATTTTGACAGGGAAGGAATGGCAATATATTTCCAAATCAGGATGGTGAGTGGCTTGGAGGAGAACTTAAAGGTGGTGGTGTTCTAATGTATCTGCTGCCCGTGTCCTTCTAGAATGAAGTGGTCATGAGTTGGGTTTGGTGAAACAGTGCCAAGATTATTGTGTTTCCTTTGTCTAGCTCCGCTCTGTCTTACTTAAGAAGGGACATACTTGCATTGGCGGGAGTTCAAGGAAGATTCACTGGGCAATGTTTGAGATGAAGGGCTATTTTCTGATGGCAGGTACAGCAAATCAAGCCAATATTCTTCTCAGTACTAAAATTGGGAGGTTATCTTACTGAAGCATAAAACTCTGAACAGGCTTGACAGGGTAAATGCTGAAATGATGTTTCCTTTCACAGGGTAGTATCGAACTAGGGAGCACAGTTTGAAAATAAGGGTGTTCCTGTTTAGGATGATGCTGAGGGGAATTTCTCGGAGGGTTTTTGGTCTGTTTAATACTTTTCCATCGAGGAAGCTATATCATGGAATATATTCAAGGCTGATTGAGACAAATCTCTGATGAATGAGGGCTGTTAGGGGTTAGGTGAACAGGCAAATGGAGTGAAGACCACAATCAGATCAGTCCTAACCTTACTGAAGGATGAGGAAGGCTTGATGGGCTGATTGGCTTACAGGAGTAGCCCCTACGAACCTAACCATATTCAGATGATGAGATGTCAGCTAGGCTCAACCCTGCTGACCACATTGTGACATGAATGTGGCAGAGAATGAGAAACCATCCACGTAGCAATACCAGGTCCATAGAGAAATCGTTATCTTAATTAAAACATCAAATTAGAGATAAACACACTGGTAGCTGCCTGACAGATAAGGAACACTTCTGAAAGAACTCGAGGACCTTAGGCTCATCCGAGAGAACGAGATCTTTCTGGACAAGACCTTCAGCGAGGTTATTACACCGACCATACCAGAAGAGAACAGAAGAGAGCAGACGATGAGGATGGCAGAGAGGAGACAGGTGCAAGAGACCCCGGGGCAAGTACCTGTCAGGAACAATTTAAATCTTTTGGGAACATTAGAGACAGATGACACTGCCAGTCCGTGAGGTGGCCAGGTCTGTCAATCAAACGTTGGCGTGGAGGCAGAGTGGAAGAGTCGGACATCGCACAGAGCCGTGGTAATAGGGAACTCCATAGTGAGAGGAACTGACCGGGGTTTTTGTGGCAGCAGGCGGGACTTAAGGATGGTGTGTTGCCTTCCTAGTGCCAGGGTTAAAGACATCACAGACAGAGTGCAGGA